>NW_008359625.1:4701024-4734342 GCF_000622305.1 Nannospalax galili | reverse complement strand
TAGTAGCACATCCACTGGAAAGATAGTGAACATCTCCTCCCACCTGGGACCTCCAGGTGCCTGGTTCCCCAAGATTACATTCGACCTCTGAGACCTGCTTGAAGAAGCTTGGGAATCGTACACCCCCCCAGGCACTGTAAATTATGCTTGCCAGTCTCCCCTTGGCTGAAAGAGGATGAAGAACCACCACTTCTATGTTTGCCTGTGTGACAATGGTGACTGAAGTACTTGTGGGGGGCCAGAGGGCTATTTCTGTGCTTCATGGAGCTGTGTGTCTACTGGATATATTAATTGGGTTGCCCCCATCACTACCGACTTGATCCAGGTAACTGAGGTCCCAGGCCTAACCCTTTGGTGAAACCCCAGATCAAGGCAATTCGAGGGATCCTGTTCCTCCTCTAGATGCAGCCCTATCTCCTTGAGCTGCACCCCAAAAGGAAAGGAACTTAAAAACCTACAAAAATGGATTGATGGGCGAACTTGGGGCCTCAGGTTATACACCACAGGGACTGATCCAGGAATACTTTTTTCAGTCCATCTTCAGGTGGGTCCAGTCTTGGGGATCCAGATGGGGCTGGCTCAGACAGTGTTACAGCCTATAGGACAACCAACATCGTCCTTAACTATTTTTAAATCAGTCGAGAGGCCAGCTCCTAACCAAATTGTCCGACTGGATAAAACTGCTACTTTGCCCACACCTAGATCCACACCCCCAGAGATCCAAGGAGTCCAAGAGCCCTTACAGCCATTCCCTGGGCTTATGAATCTCCTAAATGCCACCTTTATTGCTTTAAATACTTCCCCTAACCTTACTATCTATTGCTGGTTTTGCATGGACCCAAGCCCCCCCCCTTTTATGATGGCTTAGCTCTCCCAGGAAATTATGTTGTCACTTCTAACCCCACTGCCTGTAGAATCCCCCCGCCTACAGGGAGAAGGGGGCTTACCCCCACCCAAGTGTGTGGAAAAGGTCTATGTGTGACTTCCTCACATAAAATTGTCCCCCCTTCTTACCAACATCTATGTAACTCTGTTCAAGAGATAGGGGCTGCTACACCTAACCCATATATGGTGCCCCCCAACTCCACTTGGTGGGCCTGTACCTCTGGCTTAACTACATGCCTCCACTCATCCATTCTTAACCAGACTGGGGATTTTTGTGTACTAGTGCAGCTAGTTCCCCACCTATATTATAGAACAGACATAGAAATGGAAACCAGAGTCTCAAAAGAGTCTAGACCTCGTAGGGCCATAGGAACCACTGCAGTTGTCTTGTCTACTCTACTCAGGGTTGGGGTAATCACTGCAACTGGTCTGGGGGCTTCAGTGCTAGTCTTCCAGGATAAAAAATTATCACCTTCTTAGACAGGCCATAGACTTAGACATACAATCATTAGAAACATCTATCTGCCACCTTGAAGACTCTCTATCCTCTTTAGCTGAGGTAACCTTAACAAAATAGGAGAGGGCTGGATTTACTTCTAGAAAAAGGAGGACTCTGTGTTGCCCTAGGGGAACAGTGCTGTTTCTATGTTAATCACTCGAGGCTGATGTCTGTAAAAGACTCAAGAGAAAACGAATGACTAAATCAACAAAATTGGTACGAACCCCTATTTGACTGGTCCCCATGGTTAACAACTTTGATCTCAGCAATAGTCGGACCCCTCCTCTTACTCCTATTAGCAGTCACCTGTGGCCCCTGTATTCTTAATGCCTTGCTCAAATTCATCTGAGAATGGATACAGACAGTCCAACTGATGGTACTGCATTTGCAGTATACTCATTTAAATCGAGACCCTGAGCCTTACGACAATATAGAAATGGTTCCACTGCCCTAAATGCACAGTCTAACCACTTCTTTCTGCTGCTGTAATTTGCTTGCCTTAAAGATTTAACCCTTGCCATAACTCTAGGGGAGAATGAAGAGCCAGAATGCTCTGACTCCATTTTGGCTAGCTTCTTTAGACAATCCCAGACAAGCTTAGGCATATTGTACATGTAAAAGTCTTAAAAGGTATGAACAAAAACTTCTGATTCTAAAAGATATTAGCACATTCCAATGCCCTGAAGACAGCCCCTACCAATCGAGACTTTCTCTGTACACAGGATATGGGTCATCCAATTATTTTAAAAAGATGTTTGGCATGCACGGGTTTCTGGGGAGTGCCCCAAGAAAAGCTCCTGCCTGCTATTGTTTGGGGCCAGACTCCATCTTTGGCTCGTGAAGTCTGTGCCCGGATAGCCGCCATTTGGTTGTTGTCCTTTTTTCACTTTAAATTCTTGAATAAACTTTTTGTATAATCTTTTTGGGTATCTGTGGGAATTATTCTCGATTCTTGAACCCTAACATTGTGCGGGCTCATCCGGGATTCGAGAATAGAGATCCCAGGCCCATGGAAGTGCCACCAGAGCCGGCCTTGGTACGTTCTCTCTCTCTTGAAGAGCCAGAATGCTCTGACTCCATTTTGGCTAGCTTCTTTGACAAGCCCAGACAAGCACAGGCATATTGTACATGTAAAAGCCTTATAAGGTATGAACAAAAACTTCTGCCTCTAAAAGATATTAGCACATTCCAATGCCCTGAAGACAGCCCCTACCAATCGAGACTTTCTCTGTACACAGGATATGGGTCATCCAATTATTTTAAAAAGATGTTTGGCATGCACGGGTTTCTGGGGAGTGCCCCAAGAAAAGCTCCTGCCTGCTATTGTTTGGGGCCAGACTCCATCTTTGGCTCGTGAAGTCTGTGCCCGGATAGCCGCCATTTGGTTGTTGTCCTTTTTTCACTTTAAATTCTTGAATAAACTTTTTGTATAATCTTTTTGGGTATCTGTGGGAATTATTCTCAATTCTCGAACCTTAACACTATCTTATCATTTCATTGCATTTATAGTGTCTTAGAATTAAAAAAAATTTTTTTTCTTATTTTAATTTTAAAATATTTCATAAGCATTGCTTTCTTTAAGAAGTAACATGATCAGGGGGCTGGAGAGATGGCTCAGCGGTTAAGAGCACTGACTGCTCTTGCAGAGGACTCAAGTTCAATTTCTAGCACCCACATGGCAGCTATGAACCTTCCTTAACTCCAGTTCCAGGGGAATCCGAAGCCCTCTTCTGACCTCTGCGGCACTGCATGACATGGGTGCATTCACATACATGCAGACAATACACTCATACACGTAAAATAAAAATAATACAATATTAAAAAAATAGTAAAAAATAAAATGTGCCTGAGTATGTATCTGTGTTGGGGCATGTACACGAGTGCAGTTGCACATGGAGGCCAGAAGAGGGCATCAGTCCTCTGGAGCTAGAGTTATAAGTTGGGTTGGGAGCAACCAATGTTGGCTGAATTGGGTCCTTTATAAGAGACATACTTGCTCTTAACCACTGAGCCATCCCTCCCTCTCACTGCCTTCTAACATCTCTCAATATTTTGTTCCTACTGATGACGTCAACCACAGCTTACTAAGTTTAGCAGTGTGGGACTTCTCTTGGACTGACGTTCTTCCAGGCCAGGACTCTGAACTATTTTAGTATCTTCAGATTGCTGCAAACTCAACACAATAATTAGATGGTGTGATGGTTTGAATGAAAATTTCCCCCATAGGCTCCAAGTGTTTGGACATTTTGTCCCCAGATGATGGCACTGTTTTGGGAGGTTTTAGAAGGTGTGGCTATCCTGGAGGAAGCACATCACTGGGGTGGGCTTACAGAGTTCTTAAGCCTTGCCAGATCTCCAGTTGTTCTCTTGCTTCCTGTGCCTGTGTGATGATATGAGAGCTTAGCTTCTGCTGCTCCTGCTCCAGCCACCTCCAGCCACCATGCCTCCCTGCCATGACAGACTGTTATTATCCTGGAACCGTAAGTTCAAGTAAACTCTTCCTTCTATAAGTTGCTTGGGTCAGTGTTTCTATCAGAGCAACAGAAAAGTGACTAATACAGATGGAAACCACAATACATGTGGTCAGATCTCACAAGTCTTTTGCTCTACCAGTTATTACATGTTCAGTTATTTCATCAACAAGTAGTTGAGTGTTTGCTCTATGTGAGACACTGCACTATGCACTGGTCACAGAACTCCAGAATGCATAGTAATTCAGCAAAGAGCCTAACCTAATGATTCAGTAAGAACCACCAGGCTTTTGGTGGAAAGGGCTTCTTAGGCAATTCTCCTTTCTCTTGTAAACAGTAACTTGTGGGCCTAAAATGCTACTTTCTATCTTTGTTCTAGGGCCAAGAAAGAAAGGGAAATAGGACATGCCCAAGCCCTGCACCTACTACATGAAACAGAATATCATGATGAGAAATAACAGGGCTAGCAAAATGGCAGAGTAAAGAGCTTGCTGTGCAAGCATAAGGACCTGAGTTCAGATCCCTGCCTCCCATGTAAAAAGCTGGACGTGGTGGCATGTGTTTGTAATCATAGCCCTGGGGGAGGAGGAGACAGAAGGAATCCAGAGATTGAATCCAGAGATTTACTGGATTCAGCAAGTCTAGGTTCAGTGAGAGACCCTGTCTCACAAAATAAGGTGAAGAGTGACAGAGGAAGATACCCAACATTGACCTCTAACCTCCACACGTGCACAGACTGGCACACACATACAAACATGCATATATACCACACACACACACACACACACACACACACACACACACACACCAAAAAAATTAATTTGAATATAGTACAATGGTATATAATCATTCTTTTGAGGTACAAAAATAATTGTAAAAGTTATTTTTTTCCATTTATAAGTAACATATGCTTCAGACTTTAAAGAGTACATTGATGCTGTAGACTGTACACAGTACACATCATCCCCAAGCCTGGGCCTTCTTCCCCTGGACCATCACCTGTGAGAACAGCCACGAGGCCAAGCCTGAAAACTTGTCACGATATTTCAGAAGCAACTATCCTTTTTTTGGTGTGGGGGGGGGTCTTTTTGAGACAGGGTCTCCCTGTAGTCCCAGCTGATCTGGAACTCGCTATATAGACCAGGCTGACCTCAAACTCACAGAGATCCACCTGCATCTGCCTCCCAAGTGCTGGGATTAAAGGTGTGCACCATCATGCCCAGCTAGAAACAACTATCCTTAATAACAGAACTTGATGTACTTCTCTTTAAACTAGGCTTCTTGTTTCTGACTCAACTTGTAGATTAAAAACTTTTAAAATATTAATCTAAAATTCTGTTTTGGGAATTAGCCACCTCCCACCCCCTACCCCCAAAGATAGGCATCAGAGAGAATCATGAATGTTAAGTTCAACAAAAGCTCATTTAAATGAAATCATGAATGAAAAAAATTTCAGGTTTAAGGAATTTTTAATGAGTAAGTCACTGGAAGACAGATTTTCCTGCCAAAGGCTACAGAGGAATTTATCTGTCTTCTGACTGCTCTGCTTTGCTGTACTTTAAGCAAGGTAAATTTTACAAGGATGATTCACAAACTCATAGCAAGTTCTGCCTATATCTGACCCACCTGGTCCCTTGGACACTGAGAAGCAGCTATTATTAAAAACATAGGAACAACAGAGTGAGGAAACGGGAAGCTTTGGCATGAGGAAACCACCTTTTTTTACTAGAGTTTGGTTATTGGGCCCATTTACTGTGATTTGTGTTCTGGACCAGTCAGATCTGAGCCTAATGTAAAAGATGGTACACTGTCTACCTTCCAAGCAGAGCTCAAGAACCCCTTGCAATTGACCAAAGGTGAAGGGTCCTGCGCAGCCACCGGTCTTCTCTCTCCTAGGCTGCTTTTTCTCTGGCCAGTTCCCAGCTTCTGTACAACTTTATCCAGTGGGAGGCTGGGGACAAGAGGAAGAACTAATGCAGTAATTCTAGAAATTCTTTCAGTTCTTTCCCTGTTCATTCTCTGTTCTACAAGAATGGCTCTGCATGTTCTAGACTTGTAACACTGTATACCTTAAACTTATAGAAAAATGTATATGGTGTAGGATCAAAGGTAATCTAATATATAAAAAGATTTCAGTGTATTTTCTGAAAAATAGGATGTGAGCCTGAGAATGCTCAGTTATAGAAGAGGTTTATGTTGTGAGCGCTCAGAAACATGATGAAAGTCTACCTGTTAGGTCCTTCAAAAGACCCTACACAATCCAAGGTTTATAATCATTACATCAGTAAATACCTACTGTATGTGCATGTATGTATAGAATATAAACATGTGTATATGTTTCAAGGCATATATAAAACCTTTGCAGCCCTATGTTCAAAAATTGATGCTTATTCAGCAGACACATTAAGAAAAAACTTACCTTGCTTTGTTACCTAAAATATGATGGAGAAGTGATACGATTATAGGGACACCATGTTTTGACAGTACTCACCTTTTAAAGACCTGCAGCACTCAACTTATTACATTGCAACATGTTATCAGCAGTAATTCAATTACTCAAAGAGTAATCCCATAAGCCTATGATATATTAATGACTGGACAGTTTGATAGAGGATCTTACTGCCATCCTTAGAATCACACAGCTTGTTAAGACCTCTATCCTCCCAAGATTCAGAGATGTATCCTTTATGGAATGGGATAATGTACAGAGATGACAGAAGATGGGAAAATGAGGGTTATTCTTTAGCATCATGATACTTGTTACTGCAGTGGGGAGAAAAGGTGATGAAATGCCAACATGAAAAGAGAAAAAGCTATCATGTTCTCCTTAAAGCCAGCAAATGACATAAAAATACTTGGAGTAATTTTGGAAGAAAGGCACCAGGTAAGTCCAAAGTGATTTTGCCAGTTGGATCACACAGTGGCCACAGCAGGGACTACAGAACTTTGTTCAGCCAGATGGCTAGGTCCACGCAAGTCAGTCACTCATCTTGAGGCTTGAAGAGCGAGGGAGGAAATGTCAATCAGACAGAGTCCTGTGTCTTATATTCAACTGGGGGAAAATGATTTCTGCCATTGTTCTGGTGTGGAAGCTAGTCCTTAGGATTAGGGCTCTCTGGCTATTTTAGATGGGCACTCTGTTTTCTTTGGCCCATTTCTTCATGATTCGGATGATGTACTCTACTTGGGTGTTTCCTGTGCTTCTCAGCAAATGGAGCACTTCTCGGAGAGTCTCTCTAAGAAAAAGTTTGAAGGAACAGAATGTCTCAATAAAGAAGGAAAAATCACACACACACACACACACACACACACACACACACACACAGAACTTTATAGTGTATTCTAGTGAGGCATTTGTGGTAATGGATTCCTCCACTGTGTGCTCATCAGCCCATTAAAAGTTGCCGGCACGGGGGCTGGAGAAATGGCTCAGCAGTTAAGAGTACTGACTGCTCTTGCAGAGGACCCGAGTTCGATTCCCAGCACCCACATGGCGGCTACGAACCATCCTTAACTCCAATTCCAGAGGAATCCAAAGCCCTCTTTTGACCTCCGTGGCATTGCATGACATGGGCGCGCTCACATACGTGTAGGCAATATAGTGATACACATAAAATAAAAAAATAAAATAACTTTTTTTCTGATAACTTCATGTACTCTTTCTTTCTTTCTTTCTTTTTTTTTTTTTTTTTGTCTTTTTGAGACAGGGTCTCCCTGTAGCCCCAGCTGTCCTGGAACTCACTATGTAGACCAGGCTGACCTTGAACTCACAGAGATCCACCTGCCTCTGCCTCCCAAGTGCTGGGATTAAGGGTGTACGCCACCATGCTCAATGGGTTTCTATTATGTTGGCATAGGAAAATGGAAATTTGGTGAAATCTTCATCAACCCAGTCTCCTTGTTTACCTGTAACATACACACACACACACACACACACACACACACACACACACACTCATAGCACTGAATTTAGGGTACTGTATTCAAATTCTGGCTCCACTGCTAAAAATTCTCTTCAATTTCTTCGTTTCAGGTGATACTTAAAAAAATTTTTATTTATTATTTTTATTTTATGTGTATGTGTGTATTGCCTACATGTAGGTAAGTGCACCCATGTTGTGCAATGGCCAAGGAGGTCAGAAGAGGCTGACAGATCCCTTGGAACTGGAGTTACAGACAGTTATTAGCTGCCATGTGGGTGCTGGGATTCGAATCTGGGTCTTTTGCAAGAACAGTGTTCTTAACTGCTGAGCCATCTCTCCAGCCCCTCAGGTGATACTTTTAAACTGAGTATCACTAGTATATTTATAACATTTTAAAAAGCCATAGGAATGGGAGGTTTCCTCAATAAATTTGCCCAAAAAGTGTTCAAATACAGTAATAAATATAGAATACCCAGTAAGGACTAAAATGCCTTTGGCAAATGCCTGGCATTTATGCTTTAATTAAAAATTAAACTTAAAAATTTCATTTTATTCTATTTATGTGTGTGCATGTGCCCCTGTGTATGTGTCTGTGTGAGTATGTATGCACATGTGTACGCAGGGGCTTAGAGGCCAGAAGAAGGTGTCGGATCCCTTGGAGCTGGAGTTATAGGCTTGATGTGGGAGTTGGGATCTGAACTCTGGTCCTCATGATTGAGCTACAAGTGTTCTTAGCCACTATGCCATCTCTCCAGCCCCAAATTCAAATTTATTACAACTGAGATTTTAAGTAATGCAGGCAAAAGCTTCCCTGTTGTTTGACCTGAACTCTAGGTGACTGCCTGTGGATCCACTTCACTTACAGTTATCTCGTTTCCTACTCCTTTTCTCCTGTGAGGAACTTCCTTCGCCTGACTAAAGTTTCGAACTTTTATTTAGGATTGGAAGTAGGTACAAGGCAGGAAATAATTTTTGATAATTTGATTGCAAAATTATTACATGTCTATCTATATGCATAAATCATAAATATATTACATGGAGTTATTTATAGAACACTGAATGAATTAATTAGCTTTCAGAGATAGGATCTCACTGCAGGCTGACTTTTATGGCCTTGACCTCAAAATCTGTTTCAGGCTCCCATGTGTCAGTATTCCAGGTATGCACCACCATGCCCAGTTCTGAATTTATTTTTAAGTATTTTAATTTTTATTCACATGGAATTATGAGCCTCTTAGTTTCATGTATTACATATCAGCATTTCCTGGAATATATAAAGGCAGAAGCAAAAACAGAATTATTAACCATGTCCACTCCATTCCTACTTTGAGGCCTAAATGAAAAGGCACAAGAAAAAGCCAAGAGGCAGAAAAAAGAGTGGAGGAATGAACACCATTCTGTTTATGAAATAGCTATTCATCTGGAACCAAATGCACACCTTGCCCTTACATTTGACAGCTCTAGTATATGTGGTGTCCCTAAGATATGACTTAGAGTGATTTGATTCCCATAAAGTAAGGCATTTCTGGAAGAAAATGACCACACAGAAATTTTAAATGATTTTTTTTTTTTTTGGTCTTTTTGAGACAGGGTCTCCCTGTAGCCCCAGCTGTCCTGGAACTCACTATGTAGACCAGGCTGGCCTTGAACTCACAAAGATTGTCCTGCTTCTGCCTCCTGAGTGCTGGGATTAAAGGCATGCACCACCATGCCCAGCTTAACTGAATATTTTTATCACTCTAATATCTATCTGAGTTTTCAGAAGATACCATCTTTTTTTTTGGGGGGGGGGTTGTTGCGGGTTCTCCTCAGGCCAGCTGTGAAGACCCTCAGAAGATACCATCTTTTAAAAAAATGTTTATTTATATTTTTATTTTATGTGTATGCATGTATTGCCTGCATGTAGGTAAGTGCACCCATGTCGTGCAATACCTACAGAGGTCAGATCCCCTGGGACTGGAGTTACGGACAGTTGTTAGCTGCCATATGGGTGCTGGGATTCGAACCTGGGTCTTCTGCAAGAACCACCAGTGTTCTTAACTGCTGAGCCATCTCTCCAGTCCATCTTTTTAACATTTTATTTATTATTTTTATTATTTTTTTTTATGTGTGTTAATATATTGCCTGCACATATGTTAAGTGCACCTGTGTCCTACAATATCCACAGAATCAGAAGAGGGCACTAGATCCCCTGGAACTGAAGTTAAGGATGGTTGTTTGCCACCATGTGGGTGCTGGGAATCAACCTCCATCCTCTGCAAAAGCAGCCAGTGCTCTTAACTGTTAAGACATCTATAAGCCCTCAGAAGATACTATCTTACACAGGGCTGCTGAATAGAGGTGGTTTCTCCCATTTGTTTACTTACTTGGGTTCTTTCCTAGCTAATATCATCTGGAAAATGCCCACGCAGGCACCACGCTTGCCTTCCCAGTACTCAGGGTTGGGATCCAGCCTCTCTAGGACATCAAAAGCTTTGGCTGAATAGTAGAACTGGCCCATCTGAACAAAAGAAAGCATGGTAGTAGTGCTGATATGGTCAAAAGACTGGACAGAATGAGACATGCAGACAGCGCACAACAGAACTGGATAAAGTAAATGCTTGGGGGATAATGACATTTGGGGTAAACGACCTAGGTACATTTCAATTCCTAGCTAACACCAGAAGGAAAATTGCAGATTTACTTTCATCTAGCTTACTGTCACTCAGTTTTCAATGATATATAGCATTCTTTCTATATATTGTCAAGTTGTGCTGCCATTAAGACATTTGCTTTTGCATAAAGGTGATTAGGATGTTCTGTAGGAAGTGCACAACAATTTAATAAAAAATATACATTGAAAAAAGAAAAAAAAGATATTTGCTATTTCTAATTATAGCCTACTCTTGTGAGAAACTCCTATGACTGGCTGAATTAGGTATTTCTCAAGTCTCTTCACCACATTCTTTTAGATGATTACCAGCATTCATTTTACACTAATCTGATCACATCCAACTCAAAAGAGTGATCTCTCCCTAATCTTAAATTCTTAGAATATTTGTGCAGATGACAAGTCTACACACAAATCTCTTTAATTCATTTTGAGACGTACCTTTCCCCAGCATGCTACATATTTCCTTGGCCTCATAGAACCTGCTGAAGACAAAATTTGCCTAGAAGAGTTTTCCTGATTGGCGATCAGAATGTATATTGTTACTAATTTCACTTAAGACTCCAGATTGTTGGGTGACTGCCTTCACTGCAGTTTAGTCACTTCTCTTTTTCTCCCAATACTTCTTCTCAACCTTGGGCAAATTCCTTAGATCTGTTCTGTATTCTTAGCTTACTCTGCTTCACAGGAGAACAGTTAGTTTTCCTCCCTGAAGCTCAGATAACACAAACTCACTTATCCCTTCTTTCTGCCTCACTCACAGGAACAAACATTCTTATCCTTTTTTTTTTTTAAACTTAAAAGAAATTTAAAATTTTTTTATTTTATTTTATGTGTATGCGTGTGTTGCCTGCACCCATGTTGTGCAGTGCCCGCGGAGGTCAGAAGAGGCTGTGGGATCCCCTGGGACTGGAGTTACCGACAGTTGTTAGCTGCCATGTGGGTGCTGGGATTCGATCCCAGGTCTTCTGTAAGAACAACCAGTGTTCTTAAGTGCTGAGCCATCTCTCTGAGCCCTGTTATTCTTATTCTTTTCACAGTTAATCCTTCTATGTTCACATTTTTTTGTTGTTGTTGTAAAACAATAGACACATAGAATGGCGAGTGAAACATTTATGTACAGCTTACAATATGTGACTACAAATGGGTCAACCACCCAGGTCCTGACACTGGGTCAAAACAAAACCTCTCAGAATATTCCTTCCAGGCCATAACCCCCGCTATCCCACCCAGAGGTAACTGCTAGTCCCACTTCTATGGTCATTTTTTTTTTTTTTACTTCTTTTTATCTTTTATCTCTGTGTCTTAAAATTGTTTTATTTCATTTATTTATTTATTTGTTTAGTGTTGGGAGGGTGCATGTGCGCCACTGTGTGCGTGTGTGCGTGTGCGTGTGTGTGTGTGTGTGTGTGTGTGTGTGTGTGTAGGTTGGATAACTTGTGGAAGTTAGTTCTCTCCTTCTACTATGTGGGCCCCAGGGATGAAACTGAGGTCCTCAGGCATGGTGGCAGTGCCTTGAGCCATCTCACCAGCCCTCTCTGCACCTTTTAAACAAGATAATTCAGTTTTGCCTCTCAGAATTTTATCTGTATAACACAATGCTTTATTTATTCTTTTGGGTCTTACATTTGATTCAAAATTACATTTTAAGGTTCATCTATATGATGGTTTGGTTTAAATTTTTTAAAATTTATTTATTTAGTTTTATTTACTTTTTTGGGGTGGGGGTTGGTTTTTTTGAGACAGGGTCTCCCTGTAGTGGGCATGGCCTGGAACTCACTATGTAGACTACGCTGTCCTTGAACTCACAGAGATCTGCCTGCCTCTGCTTCCTGAGTGCTGGGATTAAAGGCGTGCACCACCATGCCCAGATGCTTTTGTTTTTGAGACAGGGTTTCCCTATAGCCCCTGCTAGCCTCAAACTCACTATGCAGACCAGGCTGGCCTTTGTCTCACAGAGATCTGCCTGCCTGTCTCCTGAGTGTTGGTATTACAGGTGTGTGCCACCACGCCCAGCCTTATTATTAAAGATTTACATTTATTTATTTATTTATTTATTTATTTATTTATTTATTTAGTTAGTTAGTTAGTTAGTTAGTTATGTGTGTGTGTGTAGTGTGGATGCCTACAAAGGCTAGAAGAGGGTGTTGGAACCCTTGGAGCTGGGGCTACAGGCAGTTGTGAGCTGCCCAAATGTGGGTACTGGGAACCCAACTTAGGACCTTTGCAAGAGCAACAAGTGCTTTTAATTGTTGAGTCATCTGTCTAGCCCATGTTTTTAATTTTTTCCTAAGGAGTTTTCTTTTTGTTTTTAAATGTTTATTTATTTGTATGTATGTGTGTATATTTATGTGCACACATCTGCCATAGCATGTGTGGAGGTCAGAGGACAATTTGTGGAAGTCAGTTCTCTTCTTCCACCATGTGGGTCTGCAGAACCAACTCAGGTTGTCAGGCTTGGCAGCAAGTGCCTTTACCTGCTGAGCCACCTCAATGGCCCAGTTTGTTTCTTTGTTCGTTTTTGTTTGTTTGTTTGTTTTTTGGTCTTTTTGAGACAGGATTTCCCTGTAGCCCCAGCTAGCCTGGAACTCACTATGCAGACCAGGCTGGCCTCGAACTCACAGAGATCCACCTGCCTCTGCCTCCCGAGTGCTGGGATTAAAGGCGTCTGCCACCATGCCTGGCTCCCAGTTTGTATTTATATAATTTTAGATTCATAGGAAGTTGTAAAGATAGGACAGAAGTTTCCTATACCTCTCACAGTTTCCCCAATGGTTACAGCTTCTATAACTATAGTTCAAAATGTCAAAATCAGGAAATTGACAGGTACTGTGTTGATGACGGTCTATGCAGATTTTTTTTTTTTTTTTTTTGTCTTTTTGAGACAGGGTCTCCCTGTAGCCCCAGCTGTCCTGGAACTCACTATGTAGACCAGGCTGGCCTTGAACTCACAGAGATCTGCCTGCTTCTGTCTCCCAAGTGCTGGGATCAAAGGTGTGCGCCACCATACCCAGGCTGTTCTATATAGATTTATAAGTCCCTCTATCAAGATCCAAACTCCTCCATCACCACAGAGATTTCTCGTTTCCACTTTACAGCCATATTCAAGCCCCTCCCTGCATACTCACCATCTCTAATCTCTACCAACTAGTAACCTGTTCCTGATCTATATAAAGGTCTCAATTTCAAGAATGTTGGGGGGTTTTGGCGGGGGGTAGGTTTTTTTTTTTGGTCTTTTTGAGACAGGGTCTCTCTGTAGCCCCAGCTGGCCTGGAATTCACTATGTAGATCAGGCTAGCCTTGAACTCACAAAGATCTGCCTGCCTCTGCCTCCTGTGTGCTGGGACTAAAGGCGTGTGCCACCACACCCAGCTTTCAAGAATTTTTTTTTTTTGCAATAAATATACATGGTTTATTCAAAGTAGTTTGTCCAGCTCAATACCTTGATAATGAATTTGAAACCATTCACACGTCTAGTATTGACTTTGGTGCTACTTTCTCATGATGCCCCGCACAGATTTGACAGACACGGAGAACTGTGGGGTCTAACTAGCTACACAGATGTTGGCTTCCTTGCTCTCCAGGCTGCAGTGCCTTTGAGCAACTTACTTAACCACTCAGTCATCCCACCTATCCTAAAGATATTACAGTGGTATCATATCCTTCTTAGACTCTAGGTTCTTCAGGGACCAGTTTACTCAAAGTCAGAATCACGCTTAAACTCTTTAGGTCTTCATTAGCTGCCAGAACATCAGCCACTAGCAGTTACAAATCAAATGTGTTTTTTTTTCTTTTTTCCTTTCCTTTCCCTCCCCTCCCCTCTCCTCCCCTCCTCTATTCTTTTCTTTTCGAGACAAGGTCTCCTTATATAGGCCTGGGTAGCCTGGAACAACTCACTATGTAGACCAGGCTGGCCTTGATCTCACAGAGATCTGCCTGCCTCTTCCCCCTTGAGTGCTGGCATAGTGCACCACCACACCCAGCAGGCGCATCTTTTCTTTCTTCTCACATTTTGATGTGGCTTCTTTTCCTTTTATTTTGAAAAAGTGAAGAAAATTTAGTTCAGTAAAACAGCCAACAGAGGCTGTTCCCAACATCTGTTAGTGGAATCCTGAGATGGAATCCAACATTTTGTTTACATAAAGAGTCATTGGGTAAATGTTTTCAAAGTGAATTTTTGGAATACTATTCTCTTACTTTTTTTTTTTCTTTTTTTTTTTTTTTTTTTTTTTTTGTATTTTTGAGATAGGGTCTCCCTCTAGTCCCATCTGGCCTGGAACTCATGATGTTGACTAGGCTGGCCTTGAACTCCTCAAGAATGTTTTATGTGGGGATGGCCCAGTGGTTAAGAGCAGTGGGTGTTCTTGCAGAGGACCAGGTTTGATTCCCATATGATGGCTAACAACCATCCGTAACGCCAGTTCTAGAGGCTCTGGACTCTTCTGACCTCTGAAGGCATTGCACAACACAAGTGCACTTACATGCAGGCCATACACTCATACACGTAAAATAAAAATAAAAAATAAAAAAGAATGTTTTGAGACTGGCTTTTTTTCACTCAGCATAATGTCCTTGATATTCCTTGTTATTGTGGGTATCAATAATTTGTTCTTATTACTATTACCCTGTAAAAGCATGAGGGAACCCCTGCCCAATTTGGTTTGGATGTTGAGACTAATGATAACCTCCAAGAAGTATGAAAAGGTTTCTTATCTATATAATTGAGGCCATCAAATTTTAATTAAATTAATAATGAATAAAATACAGCATTAAGGGGCTGGAGAAATGGTTCAGCGGTTAAGAATACTGACTGTTCTTGCAGAAGACCCGGGTTCGAATCCCAGCACCCACATGGCAGCTAACAACTGTCTGTAACTCCAGTCCCAGGGGATCTGACAGCCTCTTTTGTCCTCCTTGGGCATTGCACAACACAGGTGCACTTACCTACACGCAGGCATAACACTCGTACACATAAAATAAAAATAATAAATTAAAAAAAAATAAATACAGCATTAAGGATTGAACCCAGGGCCTTGGGCATAATAAGCAAGGGCTCTACCACTGAGCTATATTCCAAGCTCCACAAGTGAGGTCTTCAGAGAGAAAGAGGGGAGAGAGAGAGAGAGAGAGAGAGAGAGAGAGAGAGAGAGAGAGAGTGAGTCGGTGGGTGGGGAGAGAGAAACAGGCCCAAGAAAGCAGGGAAGGCAGTGATCAAACTCAGTTATTGGGCTTGGTTGCAAGCACCTTTACCCACTGAGCCATCTAGCTGGTCCAACTTAATATTATTTGTTTTGAGACAAGAGTTCACTATGTGGCCCAGATTGCCTCAACTTGCAATCCTTCTGACTCTGCATCCTGACTAGCGGGATTACAGGTGTATGTGTTAACACAATGGGTTTCAAACTATTAACTTCTGAAACTATCTCTAATTCTGATCTCTCACATGAATAACCCAGCTCTGGGCTCACCCTAATAACTCCCTACTTGTATAATCTCTACTGGGAGCCCCAGTGACATTTCAGATTGAATACATTTAAAACTGAAATAATTTCCTGACTTTCAATTTTTACCTTCCCTCTGAATCCCCTAATTTACTTAACAACTGTGTCATAAAAAAAGTCAAGTTAAACAGCTGGGTGTGGTGGCGCACGTCTGTAGTCCCAGCACTTGGGAGGCAGAGGCAGGCGGATCTCTGTGAGTTCAAGGCCAGCCTGGTCTACATAGTGAATTCCAGGACAGCTGGGGCTACAGGGAGACCCCATCTCAAAAAGACAAAAAAAAAAAGTTAAGTTAAACTAGTATTTTCAAGTTTTCAGTATCTAGAAATCTTTTCCACTGATAGGGTACACTTTTTTTTGAGGGTGGTGGTGGTACTGATATACTTTGAAAGAATAGTTGTTGATCAATCATTACATTCGCCCTATCCCCTCCTTTTTCTGTCTTTTGGACAGGATAAGATAGTCTAAAAATATGAATTTCCAGATTTGGGGCTAAGGTTTTAAAAAGTACTGAATCTGCCAGGTGTGGTGGCACACACCTTTAGTCCCAGGCAGAGGCAGGCAGATCTCTGTGAGTTCAAGATCAGCCTGGTCTACATAGTAAGTTCCAGGCCAGCTGGGGCTACAGAGGAGAACTGTCTCAAAAAGACCAAAAAAAAAAAAAAAAAAAAGTACTGAATCTATAGGATAAATTCCCAAACCACTCCTGTTTTCCATTTTCCAACGGCCCCCCCACCATATTGAAAATACACTGATAAACACAAGAGCTTTTGCTAAGTAGGATTGACTTTTTGCTCTGTCTGTTCTGGCTCCTTGTCTTTTCTATCTACCACCCACTTCGGTCTTCCATCAGTGTTTGGCATTTTCTTATGGGTAAATCCATGGCTTTTTTGTTTTGGGAGCATTACTTTTTAAAAATTTTTTTTTAATTTTAAAAATTTTTTAGAAGCATTTCATTACAGCGTTAACATACTCAATAACAATTTCTAGAGCAAAGATACATCTCGTTCAACAGTGGCTATAACATTTTTAGGTTCACAGTTGAATTAATACAGTTATACAGGGGCTGGAGAGATGGCTCAGCGGTTAACACTGATTGTTCTTGCAGAAGACCAGGGTTCAAATCCCAGCACCCACATGGCAGCTAACAACTGTCCGTAACTCCAGTCCCAGGGGATTTGATGCCTCTTCTGACCTCCACAGGCATTGCACAACACTGGTGCACTTACCTATATGAAATAAAAATGAATAAATTAATTTAAAAAATACAGTTATACAATATTGAACTTAGTATAAACCCTGTAAGACATAAAATTAATGAGTTTTTAACCTTTAAAAAAGATCTCCATTTCATTTTAAAATATACTGTCTCTTACAGAAAGACTCATTGTTTTTGCTAATAACACTTAGATGTTGGCACATGCATCTCTAATCTGTATGTATCTGATTATGACTAGTCATGGTCAGTTGCACTTGGATCCTTGGCACCTGTGTATGTCTAAAAAGTCATTGGGTAGATTTCAATGGTAATGTTTATCACCTCTACTACTTAACATGATGTAAATTTTTATGCTTCCTCCTCAAATGTATTACATTTGTGTGTGTGTGTGTGTGTATGTGTGTGTGTGGCTGGCCACATGCCACAGTGCTCGAGTGGAGGTCAGAGGACACTCTCAGAAGTTGGTTCTCTCCTTCCATCAGTTCCATGTTTGAACTCAGGTCATCAGGCTTGGTGGCACGTGCCTTACTCACTGAGCCGTCTTAGTGGCCCTAAATTCACTGTCCTGTTTTCTGACAAGGTCTCCCTGTAGCCTCAGCTGGCCTAGAACTCACTGTGTAGACATGCTGGTCTTGTTGTCACAGAGAACCACCTACCTCTGCCTCCCAAGTGCTAGATTAAAGGTGTGTGCCACTGTGCCCAGCATCAAAACTCACTGTTCTTGAGGGCTATTTTTTTTCCTCTGAAGCCCTGGTTGGCCTTGAAATCATTATATAGACCAGTCTGGCCTTGAACTTGTGATCTTCTTGCCTCTGCTTCCCAGGTGCTAGGATTAGAGGGATGTGCACCCACAATGCCTGGTTAATTAGTACTTAAATGTTGATGTTGACTCCTATGTCTCTTTTTTATTTTATTATCTTTATGGTTTTTTTATGTGTATGAGTGTATTGCCTGCATGTATGTAAGTGCACCTGTGTTGTGCAATGCTGCAGAGGTCAGAAGAGGGTGCTGGGTCCCCTGGAACTAGAGTTACGAATGGTTGTGAGCTGCCATGTGGGTGCTGGGAACTGAACCCTGGTCCTCTGCAAGAGCAGCCATTGCCCTCAATCGTTGAGCCATCTCTCCAGCCCCTAATCTATGTCTCTTGATACAATATACATGTTTCTCTCGTTTCAGAACCAAATTTACAACCACCAGATGAATCTCTCTACCTGGATAGTAGCTAAAATTCCATAGCCTTTAGAAATCTAAAGCCTCCTTCTCACTATCATTCACATGGGGATAAAGGACTGAAGCACTGCTATCCTTGAGCTCAGTTCATTCATTAAAGTGTTAACATTTCTATAGTGTGGTGGAAATCTCACCAATCACTAGTCAGTCTCTAGGACACTTTCCCCTAATATTTAGCCAATGCACAACATGACACTGATCTGCAATTTTCCCTTTACCATTACATACACTCACCTTGTAACAGTCATTAGCAATGAGCTGTAGGAGACTGAAGGACTCACCAGAGGTTTCCATCTTGAGATAAAGTTCCCAAGCTAATCTTGGTTTCTTATTCATGATATCTACAAAAGGAAGCAAAGATTCATGCTATTTGTTTATTTATGACAATGTCTCACTATATTACTTGAGCTGGTCTCCAACCCAAGATCCTCCAGCCTTGAACCTCTCAAATGCTGATATTTTAAGAGTGTGCCACAGTGCTCAGCTTAGGCCTTTTTTTTGTTTGTTTGTTTGGGTTTTTTTTGTCTTTTTGGAACAGGGTCTCCCTGTAGCCCCAGCTGGCCTGAAACTCACAAAGATCTACCTGCCTCTGCCTCCCAAGTGCTGGGATTAAAGGCATGCACTACCATGCCAGGCTTGTTTTATTTTTAAGATTTTATTTTATTTTTATGTATCTGCAGAGGTCAAAAGAGGACATTAAATCCCCTGGAGCTGGAGTTACAGGTGGCTGTGAGCTGCCCAACATGGGCCCTGAACTTTCGATCTCTGCAAAAGCAGCAAGCTCTCTTAAGCACTGAGCTATGCCTCTAGTCCCTAGACATAGGTTTTTTAAATGAATATGAAAGGACTGCTGCACTTTGTTGTTCCATGGACTTGGATTCATATCCCCAAATAACAAAAGAGTGGTAGAATACTTGGTACTTGCAATGTTGTCAGTAAGCAGACTCCTATCAGAAGTCAACCAAACTTAAAACATCTGTCATGAAACTGCTTCTTAAGACTGGGTTGATTTCTGGAAGTTCCCACTTTACTAACTTGCTTTAAAGAGCATGGTTTCCGCTCATTCAGTCCTGCTTAGTTCAATGCACACATGGATATCATTGGTAGGCAGGTGTGGCACATGCTTGTAATCCCAGCAATTGGAAGGTTAAGGCAGCAGGATGAGGAGTTTAAGGACAGCTTGGGCTCTATGGGGAGACTGTCTCAAAAAACCTTTAGCACTATCAACAAAAAGAATATTTAATTGCTAAATTTGTCCTGTGACTATTAAAACTTACTGAACATTTTAAATACCTTTTTAAAGTTTTTATTTATTATGATGTGTGTGAGGGGTACATGCCAGGGTTTATGTGTGGTCAGACGACAAACTTGGAGGTGTCAGTTTTCTCCTTCACCTTTATGTGGGATCCAGGGGAGAAGCACTATACCTGAGGAGCCATCTTGCTGTCCCTCAGTGAACATTTTAAATCTGACTGAAAGGTAAACATGCCTGCTCAAGAGACTATACAGACAGACGCCTGGCACTTGTGCCCAGGTGAGGGACCATACAGACTGCAGCCTCACCCAGTTCTCCTTCCTTCACTTTTATACTTCCCTTACTTAATATCTAATTTTAACTTACTAGACCATCTCTGTCCCTATGTCTTTATTATTTTGTTTCTCTATTTTTGTTTATGGTTTTAAAGATTTTTAAAAAAATTTATGATGTGTGTGTATCTGCATGTGTATGTGCATGTACCTGTGAAGGCCAGAAAAGGGTACTGGAATTCCCTGGAGCTGGAGTTACAGGCAGTTGTCAGTTGCCCAGTGTGGGTGCTGGGAACTGAACTCAAGAGCTTTTAACTGCTAAGACATCTCTTTAGCCTAGTCTATTTATTTGTTTGTTTATTTATTTATTTATTCTAGACATGGTCTCACTATGTAGCCCTGGCTAGCCTGAGATCTATTTGCCTTTGCTTCCTAACCAGAATTTTTTTTAAAAGTAGGTCTTATTTAGCCCAGGCTAACCACAAACTCACTATAGAGCTAAACTTCTGATGTTTATAACTCTACCTCATAAGTGTCAGTGCTTTTTTTTTTTAATAGGCTTTCCTGAAGAACATAAGTGGGCCTATAGTTGGGGTCTCCCTGTCTCAGACTCTTGAATGCTAGGCTTATTTTACATTGTCTGCCTGCATTCCTTTATCTCTTTTATTCTCTCCTTAGCTGCAGCTGACTTACATCCTCCCCTTGTTTTTACTGTTCTACCTTCCATTTACTTTCCCCTCTTCCATCTCTTCTGATGCTCCAACTAGTTGCTAGTCTTACACAGCCATTCCAATTCCATCCCTGTCCTCTGTAACTAACATCATAGAACACAACATACTTATCTTGTTCTTTACTGCCCTAAAATTATTGGAGCTGAAGAGCAGCTGTCTTTAATTGACCATTGCTCTATGTTCATAGTGGGCATATCCACAGGTTACAGTTGCTTCTTCAGTTAGTAGCTCAGAGTAGAGCTGCACATTGAGTCTGGTGCTCTGAGCATGTGGGCTGAGGGTTTATCTACTGAGCTATGGTCCAGTGGGGAAGAAACAAAATCTCAACTCTGTAGCAACCTAGTCCCATAGAACAGGTAGATCTCTATGAGATCGAGGCCAGCTTGATGGACATTGTGAACTCCAGGCTAGCTGTGGCTATAGGGAGATCCTGTCTCAAAAATAAAACAAAACAAAACACAACAAAAGACAGAAAAGAATAGGAAAAAGGAAAAAGACTTCAAAGTATAGGCATAGGTAAGGCCTTTCTCAAAAGCTCCAATAGTGACAGGGCATGGTGGTACACACCTTTAATCCCAGCACTCAGGAGGCAGAGGTGGGCAGATCTCTGTGAGTTCAAGGCCAGCTTGGTCTACATAGTGAGTTCTAGGCCAGCTGGAGCTACAGGAACACCCTGTCTCAAAAAAAAAAAAAGAGACCAAAACAAACAAACAAAAACTCCAGTAGTTTAAAAAATGATGCCAAGACTTAACAAATGGGATTGCACGAAATTAAAATGTTTCTGCACGGCAAAAGAACAGCTGAATAAAGAAACAGCCTTATAGGCACTGGGGCGATGGCCCATCAGTCAAGAGCACTGGCTGTGCTTGGAGAGGACCCAGGTTCGGTTCCCAGCACCCACATAGCGGCTAGCAATTATCCATAACGCCAGTTCCAGAGGATACAATACCCTCTTCTGACCTCCCAGGGCACTGCATGACACGGATGCCCTTACAGGCATGCAGGCAATACACTCATACACATAAAATAAAAATAGTAAATAAAATATTTTAAAAAACAAACAGCAGCCGGGCGTGGTGGCGCACGCCTTTTATCCCAGCACTCGGGAGGCAGAGGCAGGTAGATCTCTGTGAGTTCAAGGCCAGTCTGGTCTACATAGTGAGTTCCAGGCCAGTTGGGACTACAGGGAGACCCTGTCTCAAAAAGACAAAAAAAAAAAAAAAAAAAAAAAAAAAAAAAAAAAAAAAAAACAGCTTATGGGATGGGAGAAAATATTTGCTAGCTATATGTCTGACAGAGGATTAATGTCTAGAATACATAAAGAGGTAAAAAAAAAAACTGCCAAAAATCTGAACAATCCAATCAATAAATGGGCTAATGCACAGTTCTCAAAGGATGAGGTACAATGGCCTAAAAACATGAAAAATGTTCAACATCCTTAGCAATCAGGGAAATGAAAATTAATTACATTGAGAGTCCATTTCATCTCAGTCAGAATGATTATCAAACAAAATAACAATAAATACTGGTGAGGGTATGGGAAAGGGGAACCTTTATGCACTGCTGGTGGTAATATAAATTAGTTCAGTCACTACCAAAATCTCAAAGTAATAGGATTGTCTCTCATGCACAAGGCCCTGTGTTTGATCCCTAGCACCACAAAACAATAACAACAACAACAAAACAATTAAAAAACAGAACTACACTATGACCCAGCTCTACCACTTCTGGGAATATACTCAAAGGAGCTTAAGTCTATATACCACAGAGATAAGTGCATATCCATATTTCTTGCAGCATAGCCAAGTTATGGAATCAGCCTAGGTGTCCATCAACAGATGAATGGATAAAGAAAAGTGTGGCACCCACACACAATGGCTGTAAAGAATATAATTATGCTGTTTTCAGAAAATGGATGCAACTTGAGATCACCATATCGATCATGATATTGAAACTCAGAAAGACAAATATTACATGTTTTCTCTCATTTGTGGATCCTACATTTTAACAGACATGAAACCATTTATACATATGATATGAAAGGAGAAGGAAGACTGGGGAGGGAAGGAAACTAGTGAGAGGGCATGTGGTGGTGAGCATGGTCAAAGTACATAAATACTTGAAACTATAACCCAGCATCATGTACAATGATTATATGCCAAAAAAGATGAGCAAAAAGGGGGAAGGTAATAAGAGGGAGAGAGAGAGAGCTATATAATACATAAAAATTACATTTTGACATGTTGCCACTTTTCAGGTGTGAAAAATGAAAAGGTAAAATCAATGTGACAGCACCATTTCCCCAAAAACACTCAAAAAAGAGAACTTGGAAGCTTTAATAAAGCTAAAAGAAGTTGACAGTTTTCAGGAACAGCAGTGGTAGGCCAGTGCTGCATGCTTGAACTAATCATGGGGTTAAAGTTGCACATCATATTTACATAGCAACCCTTACAGAGAAGCATAAACAATCCTTACTTTCAGTGTTTACCCATTCTCTTGAACAAAACAGAAAATAAGCTTAGAAAACGCTTAATGTCACTTCCAAGCAGATTCTGTGATGGAAAAGAGAAAGAGGATTCTTGTTGAAACATTAAAAAAGAAAACTCACAGCACCGAGCTAACCAACTGAGGTAAATGTAATCATTTTTCAACTTCTCACTTTGGATCAAGAGGAACACCTACAACAAGAGAAGAGGAAGGAAATGAGCATGAGGCTGGTTTTGCAGTCAGAGTATACATCATCATCGTGTCTGAGGCTGATCGTACTGTAACTTTATGGTATAATAATAAAACTGAAGAATTCAATTGAATTATTTTGGATAACTAAAACAAGTCAATCTATGGAGTTTAAATGCAGGGCAGTGGTAACCCTGGAGAAGAGGACTGACTCACAAAGGAGAGAAGAAAGAGAATTAGGATAATACTGTTTTGTAATCTGAATACTGATTGTAAGAATTATGACCATTTGTAAAAATCCAACTGGGATGTTTATGACTTGTATACTTTTTTGCACATGTTATATAACTCCAGCTAGCTGGCCTCTGCCTCCCATCTTACTGTAAGAGTATAGAGGGATTACAGATATGTACCACTACATCTGGTCTTATTCATTCATTCATTCATTCATTCATTTATTTTTTGAGACAGGGTCTCCCTATAGCCCTAGCTGACCTGGAACTCACTATGTAGACCAGGCTGGCCTTGAACTCAGAGATCCGCCTACCTCTGCCTCTGCCTCCTGAGTGATAGGAGTAAAGGGGTGCGCCACCACACCTGGCCCACATCTGGTCTTCTTAATGTTCCATAATAAACATGGGTTGTCAGGCTTGAATAGTTAGCACCTTTTCCTACTGAGTCATCTCTGGCCCCTGGTTTTCTGTTTTTGTTTTTAAAGATTTTATTTTTAATCATGTGTATGTGTGTGTATGTGCATATGAGTGTGGAGTTACAGTGGTTGTAAGCTGCCTGACATGAGTGCTGGGAACCAAACTCTGGTCTGCTGAGCCATCTCTTTAGCACCTCCCCCCTTTTAAAAAATGTTTAATTATTTTTATTTTATGTGTATGAGTATTTTGCCTGCATGTATGTAAGTGCACCTGTGTTGTGCAATGCCCTCAGAGGTCAGAAGAGGGCATCAGATGCTCCTGAAACAGGATTTACTTGACACTGGAATTACAGATGGTTGTTACACACCATGTGGGTGCTGGAAATCAAACTCAGGTCCTCTGCAAGAGCAGACAGTGCTCCTAACTGCTGAGTCATCTCTCTAGCCTGCCCCATTTTGGTTTTTAAGGTAGGGTCTTACTATGTAGTTCAGGCTAGTCTGCTACTGAGTCCTGGAATTATAGGCGTGGGGCACCAGTCCCTAGCTAAATCAGTCTTGAATCATCCTTACCCATGACCATTTTATTTAAGTGAGGAAAAGCTAAGGATGCTTTTTAGATACAATCATTCAAATGCCTTAAAAGCAGGCACTGTAATAAGTATCATCATGCTAAAGAGGGGGGAAAAAAAACCCAAAACAGGTACTCACCTCCTCACCCTCACTGGTATTGCCTGTTGCAGCTTTGGCTTGGGCATAATTAAAGTTAAAGATGTCATCATTATAGAAGTAACTCTGAAAAACATGCCAAGAGCAGGTGGCACTGTTAATGCATAAAATGTAAAATCATTAGCTACACTGGGTAAACATAAAAATAATCTTTTTGAATAAGATGGTTTGGGATGTTCTGTGTGATACATACACACACACACACACACAATCAATTTTTTTAAATGTATTATATTTGAGGAGAAAGCATGGAAATTTATGTCATGCTAATTAGCAGAGGTGATAAACATTAACACTGAAATCTACCCGATGACTTTATAGATGTGTGTGTGTGTGTGTGTGTGTGTGTGTGTGTATCACACAGAACATCCCAAACCATCTTATTCAATTATACAGCGACTTCCCAGTTGGGAACCTTCCATAGCCTCCCTCCCCCCACTAGAGCCCTTATACTCTGATAATTTTATGTCTTACAGGGCTTATACTGAATTCAATATTGTATAACTTTATTAATTTAACAGTGAACCTAAACAATTTTTTTTTTGAGACAGGGTCTCCCTGTAGCCCCAGCTGTCCTGGAACTCACTATGTAGACCAGGCTGGCCTTGAACTCACAGAGATCCGCCTGCCTCTGCCTCCCAAGTGCTGGGATTAAAGGCCTGCGCCACCACGCCCGGTGCAAACCTAAAATTTTATAGCCACTTTTGAAAGAGATGTATCTTTGCTCTGGAAACTATTATTGAGTATGTTAAAGCTGTAATGAAATGCTGCTTCTAAAAAAATCTTTTTGTTTAAATTTATTTTTATTGTGTATTAAGATGCACACATGCTTGCACTGTGTTTGTGTATGATGCAAGGGGGGAGTGGGTAATGTGTGTGCAGTGGCACATGTGTGCTGGTCAGAGAACAACTTGGCCAAGTTAGTTCTTCTCTCTACCTTTACATGAGTTCTAGGGATTAAACCTGGGTCACCAGACTTGCACAGCAAGTGTCTTTACCAGCTCAGCCATCTCACAGGCTCCATATAAATAATCTCAAAAATTAGATTGGTGTCACTTATATTACCAGAGTAAGAAGAGTTTAAGTTCTTTTTGTAGCTTTGTTTGGCCTTGAACTCTCAATTCTTCTGCCTTGGCCATTATGCCTATTTGACACTGAATGTAAAATGTTTCATAAGCAAAGTCACGTAGATACTTTATACTTATATCACCAGAGTAAGAAGAGTGTAAGTTCTTTTTGTAGCTTTGTTTGGCCTTGAACTCTCAATTCTTCTGCCTTGGCCATTATGCCTATTTGACACTGAATGTAAAATGTTTCATAAGCAAAGTAACGTAGATACTTTATACTGACCTTAAATGAGTTGAGGTATATCAAGACATCATCAAATTGCTTCAGCAGGAAGAAACAGGATGCCATGCACTGCCTCCCTGGGATTGTATCTGGAATGGGATGGGAAAAGGGAGTTGTCTATAGTTAAAATTTGAATTATTGTAGAACTTAGAAATAGGAATGTGACTGGGCATGGTGGCACATACCCTTTAACCCCAGCACTCAGGAGCAGAGGCAAGTGTATCTCTCTTTGAGGTCAGCCTGGTCTACATAGGGTTATAGGCCAGCCAGGAATACATAGTGAGACCTGCCTCAAAATAAATAAAGAAAATAAATGCATTCCAATATATCTTTCTGGATTCTGAAATTGTAGATTCTGGGCTAGAGAGATAGCTTAGTGGTTAAGAGCACTGATTGCTCTTCAGAGGACCCAGGTTCAGTTCTAAGCACCCACATGGTGGCTAACAACTGTCCTTAACTCCAGTTAAGTTCCAGGATCCAATGCCCTTTCTGACCTCCATGGGCATTGTACAACATGGGTGGTGCACTTACATACATGTAGGCAATACACTCATACACATAAAATAAAAAGAATAAATATCTTTTAAAAAATTCTGCTGGCTACAGACTCGAAGGTTAGCTCCCAGAATCCAAAACAACTTGCTTTTAGCTGCTGACTCATCTCTCCAGCTCCTGCCCCCCTCAGTTTTTTAATAGAAAAAACATAAGACAAACTCAGTGTGTTGGCACACACCTGCAATCCCAGGATTTGGGACTTTATTTATTTATTTATTTATTTACTTACTTTTTTTGGGTTTTTTTGGCCCCAGCTGTCCTGGAACTCACTATGTAGACCAGGCTGGCCTCGAACTCACAGAGATCCACCTGCCTCTGCCTCCCAAGTGCTGGGATTAAAGGCGAGTGCCACCACACCTGGCTTTATTTTAATTTTTTTTTTTTTTGTCTTTTTGAAGCAGGGTCTCCCTGTAGCCCCAGCTGTCCTGGAACTCACTATGTAGACCAGGCTGACCTTGAACTCACAGAGATCCGCCTGTCTCTGCCTCCCAAGTGCTGGGACTACAGGCGTGTGCCACTACATCTGGCTATTTTACTTATTTTTAAAAAGATTTTATTTGGGGCTGGAGAGATGGCTCAGGGGTTAAAAGCAATGGCTACTCTTGCAAAGGACCCAAGTTTGGCTCCCAGCACCCACAATCGTCCATAACTCCCATTCCAGGAGATCCAACACCCTTTTCTCACCTCTGTGGGCATTGCACACACAGGTACACTTACATACATGAAGGCAAAACATTCAAACACATAAAATTTAAAAAAGATTTTATATTAATTTGATTTATGTGTTATGTGTGTGTCTGTGTATGAGCATATGTATGCAGGTGCCCACGTAAGAGGGTGTCAGATTCCCTGGAGCTGGAGTTACAGGCAGTTGTGAGTGGCCTGATGTGGGTGCTGGAAATCAAACTCAGGTCCTCTACAAGAGCAGTACAAGCTGTTTACTTCTGAGCCATCTGTCTATCTGGTCTCTTTTTTTAGTAGATTTTCTCTCCCTCCCTCCCTCCCATCTCTCTCTCTCAGTCCACCTTGTTTGAAGAAGAATCTCTTTGTTTGCCAGTGCACTGTGTATGCCAGGCTACCTGGCTCACAGGCCTCTGGGGTTCTCCTCCCCTTTTGCTGTAGGAATACCTCACTACCATTCTCAGCTATGTGGGTTCTGGGGATTTGAACTCAAGCCTTCATTTTGTAAGTCAATTTTGCTGTACCCTCAGAGCCATCTCCATAGTCCTTTTTTCTCTCTCTCTCTCTCTCTCTCTCTCTCTCTCTCTCTCTGTGTGTGTGTGTGTGTGTGTGTGTGTGTGCATGTGTGCCACATCATGTGTGGAGGTCAGAGGACAACTTCAGAGTTAGTCCTTGCCTTCCACCTCGTTTGAGACAGGGTCTTCTTATAGGCTGCTGTTGTACACACAGGCTGGTCTGCCCAGAAGCTTCCTGATTCTCCTGTTTCCACCTCCCATCTCACAGTAGGAGGACTGGGATTACAGGGGCACATTACTGTGTCCAGATTCACATGGGTTCTTGGGATCCAAAGTCAGGTCCTCACACTTGCACCTCAAGTGATTTACTTATAGAACCATCTCAGTCTGGGATTATTTTATAATCACTCAAATAAAATTAGGCTGTTATTGAGTTGTGGTGGCATATGCCTATAATCTCAGTACTTGGGAAGCTGAGGCAGGAAGATCACAAATGCAAAGCCAGTCAGAGTTACATAGCGAGTTCCAGGTCAGCTCAATACTACTGTGCTGGATAGCTTCAGTGGTCAACTTGACACACCTGGGAAGTGGGAACCTCAATTGGTGAATTTTCGCTTGGATTGGCCCATGGGCATATCTGTGAGGCATTTTCTTGATTGTTGAGTGATGTGGAAGGGCCCAGAGGGCACACCCCACTGTGGGAGGTGCCACCCCTGAGCAGGTAGTCTTGTGTTGTATAAGAAAGTAGGCTGAGCACAAGCCAGAGGAACAAGCCAGTAAAGCAGCACTTCTCTGCTCCTGTCACCAGGTTCCTGACTGACTTTGCTCAATGATGTACTGCTGTAAAGCTCTAAGATGAAATAAACTCTTTCCTACCCAGGTTGGATTTGGTCAGAATGATTTAACACAGTAATAGAAAGCTAAAGTGAGACTCTTGTCTCAGAAAAAAAAGGGGAAATTTAAAGGTAAATGACTTGCTGGGGGAAAAAAAAAATCTGTAACACAACAAAAGGTTAATACATAAGAAGCTGTTTGAAAATTCAGTAAGAACTAACATTTCATATCTAAAATGAACTTAGATTTAAAACTCCCAGGAACTAAAGAGTAAATTATTCCCCTTATTTTTCCATACTTTCTTAGCTGACATGGTCAAAAAGGTTTATTTTAATATCCCCACCACCACAGGGTCTCCTGTATCCCAGACTGGCCTTGAGCTCACTATGGAGCCAAGGATGACCTTTAATTTCTGATCATCCTTCCTCTATCTCCCAAGGGATGAATTATTATAGGTACCAACCACTATGCCTGCTTCTATTGGAGCTAGGGTTCAAATCCAGGGCTTTGTGCATGCTAGGTGAGCATTCCACTGAATAAGCTACAACCCCAGCCTTCTCTCCAGTTCTGCCCCCTTGCTTTATAATGAGAAGCATAACATAAAACCCTAGACAGAGGATCGGACTCCACTAGTCAGTATTGCCCAACTCCAATTCTGAATTGTGTTCAGCAGCACAGATCACAGACATACCACATTCACTAGCTGAACCTCCTACCAATTGGAAGAACTGCTGGGCAATTTTCATATGATCCCTCTGCAAAAAAAAAAAAAAAAAGAGACAGAGAAGTCAGGCTCAAATACCTTATTTATATTATACTTATGACTCTAATGCATTTGCCTTTATGTCATAACATAGATCTTTGCTTAAAATCATAGCCCAAAATTTTTATTAGTATAAGAACCCAGAAAACTACAACCTGACACCACAGGAAAACTTATGTAGGGTCAATTAGAGAAGAAGGGAAAAAAATCCAATCTCAAAATTCTGTCCTAAAATACATGCATTAAATGCATTTATACATTCAACAAATATTTAATATTCTCTGGCCATGTCTGAACTTTGCATAAAAACTATAGGTATAATAAGGATTATTAGTTAGACTTATTTATTTTACTATTATTATTTGGTCTTTTTGAGACAGGGTCTCCCTGTAGCCCCAGTTGACCTGGGACTTACTATGTAGACCAGGCTGGCCTTGAACTTACAGAAATCTACCTGCTTCTGCCTCCCAAGTGCTGGGATTAAAGATGTGTGCCACCATGCCCAGCTAGACTCATTTATTTATGCACTATTTACTGCCTATATATAAGGTACCATGGGGAGACTTAGAGATAAAAAGACTTTGTCATACCCTTGTGTTTCATAGACCCATATGCCATATTAGCATGGATAAAAGCCTTCATTTATCATCTATCTATTATCTAGATAGCTAGATAGCTTTGAGAAAGGGTCTGACTATGTAGCTCAGGCTAGGGAGATTCTTGGTTCAGTCTCCAGTACCTTAAAAAGCTTTTCTAGAGAAAGAATGTCTCCACTGTATAAATGCCAAATCTAAAGTCGATGTTTGTCAGTAAAGAGAAGCACTATAGCCAGGCGTGGTGGCACACACCTTTAATCCCAGCAGAGGCAGGTGGATCTCTGTGAGTTCAAGGCCAGCCTGGTGTACATAGTAAGTTCCCGGCCAGCTGGGGCTACAAGGAAACCCTGTCTCAAAAAGACCACCCCCCCAAAAAAAGAGACACACTGTATTAAATTAGAGTACTTTAAAACAAATAGTAATTTACAGCTCACCTGGAACAGGCCACAGCTCGCCTGGAACAGGAAGAGGGAGAATAAGAGATAGCCCCAGCTGTCCTGGACTTTACTATGTAGACCAGGCTGGCCTTGAACTCACAGAGATCCACCTGCCTCTGCCTCCCAAGTGCTGGGATTAAAGGCATGTGCCACCACGCCCAGCAACACCACTGTTTTTATATGGGACCTGGACTGGAGGATTTGTAGACATAAAAGGAATTGTGGGAACTGTGGATGTAGCTCAGTGTACTTGCCTGCCATGCTTAAGGCTCTGGGTTTGGTCCTGAGCATCTCCCTCCTAATAAAGTGAAAGGACCTGCAGCAGAGCCCACTTAGTCATAGGTTACACTTCAGCATCTATTATGGTCCTTACATATCTAAAGTTTTGCAAAACATGGATTAGCATGATTTCATACTCACCGAACCCATTTCCTGGCCAAGGGCTGCATTGACAACTCCCTTGAGAATATACTCCTGGAAACAAGCAATCATTCTGATTAAGGGACTGTGGAGCCAGGAGAATCTTTCTTGTTAATCTCTTGCATCAACTCAATACTTCATACAGTCACTTTCCCCTGCTACATTCCTGGCTTAAATGAAGGGGTTGGGAGTCTGATTTAATTTCCAACAGGCAAGTGTTTGTAGAGTAGAATTTATCATATTTGTAAACTCTCAATCTTAAGCAGAAATGACTCAGTTGGAGGCTGGGGAAATAGCTCAGCTGGCAAAGGACTTGGCACACAAGCATGAAGACTCCAGTTCAATCCCCAGAATCAAATGTAAAAGCCGCTAGTAATCCTAGTGCTGGGGAAGCAGAGACAGGTGGATCCTGGGCTCATGGCCAGCCAGCCTAGCCTAATCGGTGAGCCCCAAGCCAGAGGGAGAGACCCTGTCTCAAAAAAATACATGGACAGTACTTGTGGAGGTTGTCCTCTGACCTCCACATGCATATGCACACACGTGTACCGGCATGCACATGTACACACACATCTGTGTACACACAAAGAACTCAGTGGACACTCTAGGTACTAAATTTTGTTTTACTTCAATTTGGGCCGTGTTAACCAGTAAATGTTTATGCAATCATTTTTATCATCTTAGCAGCCTGTGCTATCCTCTGTGACCACACCGTATAGATTATGGCCCCTCCACTGTTACAATAACTATGCTTTGCTGATGATCTTTTTCCTAAATGTCCTCTGATACCTACTTATAAGGTTGATCTTTTGGAGTCCTGTGGCCCCATCTGTATCCTTTTTTTTTTTTTAAGTCTTGGCTCAATAATTTCTTTAGCAGTATGAATAACTTCTCTTAAGAGAAATTCAAAATAGCTCATTCAAAATAGCACAAAAGGTGTTAAAGTTTTTAGTACACTTGAAAAATATACCTGTTTAGACTCCATCAAGTCTGAAGTATTTTTCTTCTTTTTTTAAAAAAAAACATTTGTTTATTTTGTGTGTGTGCGTGTATATACATGTACCATGCCATACATGTGTCAGAAGAAAACTTGTAGGATTTGTTCTCTCCTACTATGAGGATTGAACTCAGGGAATCAGGCTTGATGCCAAGTACCTTTACCCACTGAGCCATTTTTCCAACCCCATTCAGTGGTTTTTCAATAAAAGGAAGGTCTACTATGTACTTAGCACACCCACTGTTGGAGATATACCACCTAGGCACAGTCCCTGACCTCAAGGGTTAATGACTTAATGGGGGAGAAAGACAAGTTATAGATAATTGTATCAGTGAGAAGATTATGTAGTTGTTAGTTTCATTAGAATTATGTATTTTAATATTTTCAAACTTTAGCCTTTGGGGGTATCAAATATATATTAAGGGAGTTTAAGCCCAGAACATACATTCTTACACTGAAGTCCCACAAAAGAGTAAACATATAGGCTGTTTTCTTGAATTCTACAAATAGGCATCTTCTCTGGTCAGCCTTATACCTGTGTGTCTGAAGTGTTGCTTTCCATAGCTCTTGCTTAATAGAATGGACAACATTTTCAGTTACCTGGGGTGTGGTAGGTTCCAGATCCTTAATTAAATTATAAGCTTCCTGTACATCATCTGAAATACAAGAAATAAGTAGTTATTCGAGCTCATCCTCCAGAAAAGTTCTCTGAAACATCACAAGAAAGTTAAGGTTCTTTTTTTTTTTTCTTTTTGAGATAGGGTCTTCCTGTAGCCCCACCTGGCCCGGTACTTGCTATGTAAACCAGGCTGGCCTTGAACTCACAGAGATCTGCCTGCCTCTGCCTCCTGGGATTAAAGGCCTGCACCACCATGCCTGGCTATGCTGGCTATGATTCTACAATATTCATACACTCATACAAAATAGGGCTGAGGAATGTAGCTTAGTGATAGAGTGCTTTACAACAGGTGCAAGGCCACATGTAAATGTATATATATTTACAGAAAAAATGTTTTATCTATCCTTTAATTCTCCATGAAGTTCAAGCTTGTATAGTTATCCTAAAGAAAACAATTATCTTCTTTCTTTTAAAAAAAGTGTGTGTATGTGTGTGTGTGTGCATACATGCACATATGTGGAGGTCAGAGAACAACTTCAGGTTTCATCCTTAGGAACGCAGTCCTTCTCCTTTGAGACAGAACCCCTCATTAGCCTAGAGCTCACCAATTAGGCAAGACTGGCTGGTCAATGAGCCCCAGGCATCCTGCTGTTTCCTCACCCCTGTGCTGGGATTGCAAGTGCATGCCACTACACCTAGCATCTTTACAGGGATTCTAGGAATGGAATTCAAGTCCCCATAGCTTATAGACTGAGCTATTCCCTGGCCCAAGGAAACAATTATCTTTAGAAAATTCATATTGAGCCGTGAGACATCCAAAAAATGTCCAAGTTAAGAATATGAACCAGGTATTATATATCAATTACATTG
>NW_008359625.1:4698417-4700902 GCF_000622305.1 Nannospalax galili | reverse complement strand
TATATATATATATATATATGACATATGTAGGAGTGAAATGGAAAAGTCTAAGATTTGTTTTAAGTTTTTAGGGAGGAGCTGAAGAGATGATGTGGTAGTTAAGAGCACTGCCTGCTTTTGCAGAGGTCCTGGTTCAGTTTCCAGCACGGACAAGGTGGCTACCAACCATCCCTAACTTCAGTTCCAGGGATCTGGTGCCCTCTTCTGGAGTCTGCATGTATTGCATGAGACGGGTGCACTTACTTACATGCAGGTAAAACACTCCTATACATAAAATAAAAATAAGTAAGTATGGCCGGATCTTTGTGAGTTCGAGGCCAGCCTGGTCTACACAGTGAGTTCCAGGACAGCTGGGGCTACAAGGAGACCCTGTCTCAAAAAAACAAAAATAAATAAAAATAAATATAAAAGATTGGTGATAACTTGAAAACTGTTGAATCTGGGGTGAATATTTGGGGATTAGGCTATCTGCTTTTAATCCATGAAATTTTCCATAAAATAGTTTATAAAATATATTTACTGCTTAATTTGTGCCCAAAGACATAGTCCTTTTCACTTATATATCAGATAGAGGGGATGGTTTGTAAGTCAGGTTTTCTCTCTCTCTCTCTCTCTCTCTCTCTCTCTCTCTCTCTCAGGTCTTACTTCTTACTAGGCTGTCCTAGCTGAGGTGGAACTCACTATATAGATTAGGCTGTCCTCAATCTCACAATGCTGGGATTAATGCTGGGATTAATGGTGAGTGCCATCATGCCTCGGCATCATGCTCTCATTTTAATAAACAAATTTCTCTCAGTGAGGAATAAGTTGTCTGGTTGGTATCTGTCATGTGTTTAAAAAAGTCACACTGCTAATTTGAGGTCCATAGCAGAGTACCCTATCCTGGTGACTCCTGGGAAAAACTGCTCCAGGCATGTGTCTCATGATGTTAATCTTACTTGAGCATTCACATTCCCTCCCCCCCACCATCTCTCAGCCTTTTTGAGACAGGGTCTCCCTATAGCCCCAGCTGGCCTGGAACTGCTATATAGGCCAGGTTGGCCTTGAACTCAGAGATCTGCCTGCCTCTGCCTCCCAAGTGCTGTGATTAAAGGCGTGCACCACCACGCCCATGATAACTTTTTTTTTAATTGGATTTTTTATGTATTTCACACAGAACATCTATGTGAGTGTACATTCTATTAAAGAGCAAACTAGAAAAAAATATTAGGGGAAGAAAAATATTGAAAATCCAAAAGGAAATTGGTAGAGAGCAAGTAACAGAATAACAAACAAATAACAGAGCGAAAAAGAAGAAAAACAATGAGGGAGAAGAGTGCATAGCAACAAAAAGAAAAAGGCACAAGTAAGAAATACCAATATTTGTTTTGTCCTATGATCTTGTTGCAAATATATCTTTGGAAGTATTATGTATTTATTTAATTTACTTATTTCTCATTACGAGTCAGATGAAGATGAAGTTTTCTTACCTTGACGAAGGTAGTAAATCACTAGGTTTAGCCTCGCTTCAGGAATAACATCAACCAGAGGAGGCAAAACCTGCAAAGCCCCTTCGCCTCCTCGGAAAACCACCTACATATGGAGAAACAGTGTTATTGTGGCATTAAGTGTGCACACATTGAGCAGTGGAAATGCTAAGCAGCTGCCAGGTGTAACTTCGTTCATGATAGCCAACATGCTAGGACTTTATTGTTGACTGAATTTCATTATGACCTACATTCATCTATATGCTTACTCTTGCTGCTTTTCCTTCTTTGTTTTTGGTTGTTCGTAACAGTCCTATCATATTTAAGCATTTTCTTTGCATCCTCCTAAACCCTATCTCCACCATCACCAGGCTTTCTCCTCGTTTTTATTCATAGAGACTCACTTCGTTTTGCCATGCTTCTTCATTCATCTGTGGATGTTATACTTACCAAAATACAAGCTCCATATAAAAAGGAATTTGCACTTACTGTGTGGTATCAGCCTCTACAGTTTTGACTGATATAGTTATCACTTGGTTATTTTTTTTATTTTAGTTACATTTATTTAGTTAGTTCTTGGGGGGGCGGTGTGAGCATGTGCGTATGCCATGGTGCACGAATAGAGGTCAGAAGACAACTTGTAGGGATCTGTTTTCTCCTTCCACTATGTGGGTCTGTCCTAGTTTGTTTCTTCATTGCTGTGACAAAACACTCTGACCAATACCAACTTGGGGAGGAAAAGGTTTATTCTGCTTACACCTCCCAGGTTACAGTTCATCAGGGAGGCCAAGGTAGGAACTCAGGGCAGGAACCTGGAGGCAGGAGCTAGAGCACAGACCATGGAGGAACGCTGCTTACTGGCTTGATCCCCTGGCCCCTGCACAGCGTGCTTTCTTATGCAACACAGGCCCACCAGCCCAGGGGTGGCACCACCCACAGTGGGCTGGGCCCTCCCACATCATTCAACAATCAAGAAGGTGCCCCATGGACATGGCCACAGGCCAGTCCAATGAAGGAAA
>NW_008359625.1:4694347-4696956 GCF_000622305.1 Nannospalax galili | reverse complement strand
AACTCAGGGCAGGAACCTGGAAGCAGGAGCTGGAGCACAGGCCATGGAGGAACGCTGCTTACTGGCTTGCTCCCCTGGCCCTGCTCAGCCTGCTTTCTTATGCAACACAGGCCCACCTGCCCAGGGATGGCACCACCCACAGTGGGCTGGGCCCTCCCACATCATTCAACAATCAAGAAGGTGCCCCATGGACATGGCCACAGGCCAGTCCAATGAAGGAAATCCCCAATTGAGGCTCCCTCGACCCAGGTGTGTCAAGTTGACACTAAAGCTATCCAGCACCGGGTCTCAGGGATTAAACTCAGATTATCAGATTTGGCAGAAAGTGCCTACTAAGCTATCTTTGGGCCCAATTTTTTAGTTTTAGGGGTTTTGTAAGCTGAGGGTACAGCTCAGTGGCAACCCATGTGTTTATCATAAACAGGGCCTTGAGTCTGATCCCCTGTATCATCACTACCACCCCAAAGAAGAATTTTCTGCTGCTGAACATCCCCTGTGCAGTTCTTATGAAAAGAAATGTGTGTAATAATTGCATCAGGCATGGTGGCACACACCTGTAATCCTAGCATACAAGAGATGGAGGCATGAGGATTGCAAGTTCAAGGTCAGCCTGAGCTTTAAAGAGAAATCTTATCACCTCAGCACCACAAAAACAAAAACCCATGGTGGGATTTATATTCAGAGGTTGTTTTCTCATTCCCCAATGACATTATTATTCATTAAATGAGTTAAAATGGGCTGTGTAGCATACAGTAGGTAATTAAATAAAATTTAATTAATTCCATAAATGTTCATTAGTACCTATATGCCTGCTACCATAATAAGCACTGAGGTTACATCAGGATCCCTCCCCACAACCACATAAACCATCCAAATATGGAGAGGCCTTGAAAAAGCAAAAAGGAGCTGGTGAGGTGGGTCAGCAGGTAAAGGTGCCTGCCATCAGGCTGGGAAAACCGAGTTCTATTCCCAGGGCCCACAAGTTGTCCTCCGATGTCCTCGTGTACACCATGGCACATGCATGAACTCACTCACTCACTCACTCACTCACTCACTCACTCACTCACTCACTGACAAAGCAAACAAGCATGCTGTCAGATAATAATAGATAATAATAAATGTTATAGAGAAATACTACAAAACCAAAAACAGGGCCAGAAAATGGCTCACGAGGCACTTGCTGCCAGGCCTGAGTTCGATCCCCGGCACAGTGGGCCCCATTTCTCAACTCTGGCAAGTTGTCCTCTGACCTCCAGAGGCTCACTGTGAAACATCCCCCGCCGAGAGAGAGAGAGAGAGAGAGAGAGAGAGAGAGAGAGAGAGAGAGGTTTTCACATTGTTGAATTTCCAGAGCCTGGCAGTGTTCAAAACACAGTAAACTGTTTAACTAATAGGCAGAAACTAAAGCCATTGCGCATGAATATAATTTCTCTCTCCTCAAAATGCCAATTTTGATAATTTTTCCTGGTTCCTCTTTGTGCAGTTCCCTTCATCCCAGGACTTCTAAGTCTACCTGGACTAACTCCATAAGCACTGTAACATCAATCTTCCCAAAGTTCCAGTCCTGCTTCTCAATTTTAAGCACACACAAGTGTTTTTGTTCTGTAAAACCTTGCAGTAGGTCCTTTGTTCCCTCTGGAGAGTGCCCTAGTTTTCTTTCTTTTAGTTCTGTACTTCAACAGTGTGGCTGACTGCTTCTAATTTCTTCTTACCCTATCGTTACTCCTTAGCCTCCCCCAAATTTGCCTTTTGCTCCCAGCACCCTAGTAAACTTCCGTTCAAAAATCACAAATTAACCCTTCTAACTAAATTTAAAGGACTTTCCTGTTTCCTTGCTCCAAGTTTGTCTTCAGTTTTGACATCGCTGGATATGTCAGTAAAAATAACAGCACTAAATAACAGCACCATTTACTAAATGCTTACCACAAGTTGAATCCCCCTAATCCATAAATCCAAGATCTGAAACTTCTGAGTACAACATGATGCCACAAGTGTGAAATTCCACAAGTGACGCTCATTGGAGAGTTGGCTCAGTAGTTAAGAGCATGTTCTGGTCTTCAAAGGACCAAGTTTAGTTCCCAACACCAAAGTCTAGCAGCTCTCAACTGCCTATAACTCCAGCTCCAGGGAATCTGACACCCTTTTCTGGCCTCTGGGTGCCTGCACACACACATACAGGCACACACATACACATAAAATTTTTAGAAAATTAAAAAGGGGCCGGAGAGATGGCTCAGCAGTTAAGAACACTTGCTGTGCTTACAGAAGACCTGGGTTCTGTTCCCGGCAATCAAATGGGGGCTTGCAACCATCTGTAACTACAATTCCAGAGGCCCCAACACCTTCTCGGGCCTCCAAGAGTACTAGGCATGCATCCATGAAGTAAAAACACACATTTTTAAATATCTTAAAAGTTATATTTGAGAGCAATTACTTTTTAAAAAGTAGGCTCAAGCTGGGCTGGTAATCCTAATACTCAAGAAGGCAGGGAAATTTTGAGTTCAAGGCCAACCTGAGCTACACAGCAAGCTTCTGTCTCCATCTTTACCCCCTTCCCCAAATGTAGACTCACTTAAAAAAGTAAAATTTACCTTCGGGATATATATATA
>NW_008359625.1:4623314-4686333 GCF_000622305.1 Nannospalax galili | reverse complement strand
ATATATATAAAATGAAACAAACGTGAATTTCTTGTTTAGACTTGGGTTGTGTTCCAGCACCCCCAAGATATTTCATTATTTATATTCAAATTATTATGGTTTGGATCTGAACTGTCCCCCCAAAACTCATGTGTTTGTTCTGTTTCAGAATTCAGCTGTTGGGAAGTGTCTGGATAATGGAGGTTCTGATTCACTGATGAATTTATACTTTGATGGAATTATTGGGAGGTAGTGGAAACTTAGGAAGTGCAGGCTGGTTGGAGGAGCAGGCCACTGGAGGATGTCCTGGAATGGTGTGCCTTGTCCCCACTCTCCTCTCTGTGTCTGTCTCTTTCTCCCTCTCTTCTTCCTAGCTGCCATGAAATGAGCAGTTTTCTTCCATCATGAACTCCCCACCATGATGTTCTGCCTTGCTATGGGCCCAAAGATGATGGAGCCAGCCAACCATGGGCTGAAACCTCTGAAACATGGAGGCAAAATCAGGCTTTCTGCCTTTAAACTGACTTCACTCAGTTATTTTGTTACAGTCACAAAGCTGACTAACATAAATATTCCAAAATCCAAAATCTTTTGCTTCCTTCTGGTTCCAAGCATTTCAGCTAACAGACACTCGATTGTGGAGGGGTATTGTACAAAGCACTTTACATGCATTATTTCATTTAGTAGTCATACAGTAATAGATATTTAAATTTTTCCTAGGGCTGGATCAGTGGTTAAGAACACTGACTGTTCTAGCAGAAGACCCGGATTCGAATCCCAGCACCCACATGGCAGCTAACAACTGTCCCATAACTCCAGTTCCAGGGGATCTGACAGCCTCTTCTGTCCTCTGAGGGCACTGCATGACATGGGTGCACTTCCCTTCATGCAGGCAATATACACGCATACATAAAATAAAAATAATAAATAAAATATTTAAAATTTTTCCTATTCCATATACCAGAAAATTGAAACTCAAGTAAGTTACTTGGAGTTATAAGATTAGTACATGCTATAGACTTATTTTTACTTCAAGTTGGTATTCTTAACCATTTATACTGCCTCAACGCTTTTCAAGCTTTTAAAAAAATCATAAAGATAAGTATGTGTTCACTGGGGAAAAAACTTTAATACAGCATTTTAAAGGGAAAAGGATACATTTACACATTCTCATTTCTCTAATTCTACTTTCCAAGGATAATCCTGATTTACTTTCTGATGCACTTTTTTCCAGTCATATACACAGTGTTTCTTTACCCTGAGCTATGTATTCTACCTATCTGGGAAGCTTTTAAGGAAAATATGGTAGCTGGACCAAAACTCACTCACTAAATAAGAAATACTGGAAGTCTGGGCATGACGGCACTCACCTGTAGGCTCAGTTTCCCAGCTGAAGCTGAAGGACTGCCTGGCAACAGGGAGGCCCTGGTAGCTAAAATTGTCAGCTATTGATGACAACACAGTATCTAGGTCCCTTTCCTGTCTCATCTGTGGGTTCTCCTTCCTAAAGCAGAGGCACATTTAGAATCTTATTTTCCCTCAGTTTTAAATCTTTTGTCCATGTTAAATTATTAGGACTCAGTAACTGAAAATCTTCCACATATAATTACCAAGACTCTTGGTAACTCCTAAACTGATGTTCAAGTCTTGAAGGTAAAACGTGCCATTCTCAACGAGGATCTGGCTTCAACATGTAAACTCGACCAGAACTGAGAACACTGGCAGCAGGTCCCAGCACAGAAGCTACACAGAGAAAACTGTGTGAAGGAGGTGTGGGAGAGAGAATGAAGGGAGTAAGATGATGCTGCCAAGAATGAGTTTCTAGGATTTAGGCTGAGTAGATAAGAGAGACATAGGAAAGGGAGGGTCTAAAAGTAGATTTTCCGAGGTGGAGAGATGGTTTAGAGGTAAGAGCACTGGCTGCTCTTACAGAGGACCGGGTTTGGTTCCCAGCACCCACATGGTGGGTAACAACCATCTGTAACTCCAGTTCCAGGGGATCTGATGTCGTTTTCTGACGTCTGTGGGCACAGCACATATGCACATACATACATGCAGACAGTATACTCATACACATAAAATTAAAAAAAAATAAAAAAATTAAATGCAAAAGTGGGTTTTCAGAAAATGTGTAGTTTCTCTTCTCTCTGTTTCAGACCAAGAAGTGGAGATTCAGTAATACTAGATGATTTGCTCAATGTTCCAGGAGTCTGACTTGAAAGCACATTTCATTACATGGCAGAGTTAATTAAACTTCATATGGGCTTAGGTTTTTTGTTTTTTTTTTAAAGCAATGGCCATCATAATCTGGCCCTAAACCTCATCACCTGCCCAACGTCATGTCCCACGCTCTCTGGTGCAAACATACTGCTGCAGTGAGGTCATCCGCTGGACATTCTACACACACTCTTGTTCAGGCTCCATGTCAAAGATTAGAATGAAGTCTCTAAGTCTCAGTCAATCTTTAAAGACCAGACAATCTTCCCCATTTATCCTAGTCCATGAGGATATGTTCCTTTGTTTTTGCCAAAACAAACAAGAAACAAAAACACCTAGATCTACACTACCTTGCACCTCTTTCCAAATGTAATATATGTTCCTGCTCTCCCAATAAGAATTTCCCTAAGGAGGAGGCTGGAGAGATGGCTCAGCTGTTAAGAACACTGGCTGTTCTTGCAGAAGACCTGGGTTCAGATCCCAGCACTCACATGGCAGCTAACAACTGTCCATAATTCCAGTCCCAGGGGACCTGACAGCTGCTTCTGACATCCACTGGCACTGCATTACACGGGTGCATTCACCAACATGCAGGTAATACATGCATACACATAAAATAAAAATAATAAATAGGCCGCACACCTTTAATCCCAGCACTTGGGAGGCAGAGGCAGGCGGATCTCTGTGAGTTCAAGGTCAGCCTGGTCTACATAGTGAGTTCCAGGACAGCTGGGGCTACAGGGAGACCCTGTCTCAAAAAGACCAAAAAAAAATTAATAATAATAATTAAATAAACAAATAAATAAAATTAAAAAAAAAAGAATTTCCCTAAGGAAAGAGACTGGTATTTTAAACTCATTTCCTCGCTTCCACAGTAAGGGGGCACCCCTTAGAGTAGAGCAGTGTTTGCTGCGCATCCTTTTATTTATCTTTAATCACTGTGATGTACCAAAGCAGAGCAGAACTAAAGTCAATCAAGGTAGGAAAGCCATATTTATTTACCAGATTGTGCCTGATGAGTTCTTTAGCAAATTCAAAGGGTGAAGAGGCATTGTCCATCAAGCTTTTGAGTTCTGCCTGAAATATAAAAAGGAAAGACTTAAGAAAGTAACAAGTATATAGTCCAGCAAGTACTAAAGATGACCAATGAGGTGCCTAGGGACACTTAAGAAGCTGCTCACTGTGTGCAAATGGTGAACATGCCACTTAGATTCTGTGCCAAGACAGCTTGCCTGCCTCATTCCAGTCCTGGTCTCACAGCCCCTGAGAGGTTGTCAGGGCCCAGGGGTCCCATAGCATACTTTTACAGCTAATTCAAATAAGGTTAGCTAGATTACTTAAATCAATGTTCCTCCTGAAAACAACTAAAAAAAAAATTATAAAACATTTTTAGGGGTTGGAGAGATGGTTCAGCACTGTTCTTGCAGAAGACCCGGGTTCGAATCCCAGCACCCACATGGCAGCTAACAACTGTCCGTAACTCCAGTTTCAGGGGATCCAACAGCCTTTTCTGTCTTCTGTGGGCACTGCCCAACATGGGTGCACTTACCTACATGCAGACATAACACTCATACATATAAAATAATAAAATATTTTAAAAAAATTTTTTTAAACACAGCACAGAGCCGGGCATGGTGGCGCACACCTTTAATCCCAGCACTTGGGAGGCAGAGGCAGGCGGGTCTTCGTGAGTTTGAGGCCAGCCTGGTCTACACAGTGAGTTCCAGGACAGCTGGGGCTACAAGTAGACACTGTCTCAAAAAAACAAAAACAAACAAAAAAAAAAACCACACACACACACACAAAAAGCTAAAACACAGAACAAAAACGACAAGAAAGTAAAGAGTTATATCAAACATGAAGGGAAAAAGCAGAACCCAGAGAAAAATTATAGAAACCATTTTGTCCTGGAGGTTTTATGGATCCTGTAAAAGTATTTTTTTGTGCGCACGCGCGCGCGCACACACACACACACACACACACACACGCACGCACACACATATTTGGTTTATTCTTTGAGAATTTCAGAAAAGTATATAATGTATTTCTTAAATTAGAATTTTCAGCCAGGCATGGTACCTGGTACCAAGTCAACACTTGGGAGACTGAAGTAGGAGGACCAGGAGCAGGCCAACCTGGGTGACTAGAAAGATCCTGTTTCAAAAAACCAACAGCTGAGCCAGGAGTGGTGGCACATGCCTTTAATTCTAGCACTGGGGAGGCAGAGACAGGCAGGTCTCTGTAAGATGGAGGCCAGCCTGATAGACACAGCAAGCTCCAGACCAGCTGGGGCTACAAGAAGACCTTGTCTCTCAAGAAGCCAAAAACCAAACCCCTAAAAAACAAAAAACAAAAACAAAAAAGAAAGAAAAAACAAGGGCTTGAGAGTAGTTCAGTAGTAGAGCACTTGCCTAGCAGCACAAGGCCAGTACAATAACTCAAGTTTGGTCACCAGAACCCATGTAAAAAAAACCTGGGCATGGGGAGCTGGAGAGATGGCTTAGCATGCTGGTTAAGAGCACTGGCTGTTCTTGCAGAAGATCCAGGTTCATATTCCAGCACCCACGTGGTGGCTAAAACAACCATCCATAACTCCAGTTCCAGGGGATCTGATGCCCTCTTCTGTCCTCTGTGGGTGTTGCATGACACAGGTGCATTTACTTACATGCAGGCATAATACTCAGAAACATAAAATTTTTAAACTTATATTTAAAAAAGAAAAAGCTGGGCATGGTGGCATGCCCTTGTAACCTCAGGACTGGGGGAGGTAGGGACAGGAGGATCTCTAGGGCTGTCTGGCCAGCTAATCTAGCCCACTGAGCAAGTTCCAGGCCAGTTCCTGTCTCAATGGATTATATACATGCATGAAATTTTCAAAGAACAAATTTCAATAATAAAAACAAAAAAACAAAACAAAATCCAAGGTGAATGGCACCTGAGGAATGACACCTGAAGTTGACCTGTAGCCCTCATATGCACATGTGCACACACACACACCTGCATACATGTGTACCCACCTAAACACACAGCACTCCCCCTAAAAAAAGTAAGAGAAACAAATGGACTCTATGGTGGATAACCAGGAGAAAAAGACAAAACAGAACTGAATCAAGTTTCAGAAATTCAAACTCGTTACAGAACAACTACACTGATAAGTTCAAGAAAATAAAAGCACAATAGAAGAAAACTGTAGAAAGTGAAGATTTTTGTTAAAAGCAAAAGCTTCTAGAAATTTAGACTATTAGTAATGAAATTAATAACTAGATAGTCATTGCTTTATAAATGAAAAAAGATGGCCTATGCACATTGGTCCTGGGTTTTAAAAAATATTTATTATTTTAATTTTATGTGTATGAGTGTGTTGCCTGCATGTATGTAAGAGCCTCCCTGCCATGCAATGCCCACAGAGGTCAGAAGAGATCCCCTGGAACTGGAACTACAGTGGGTTGTTAGCTGCCATGTGGGTGCTGGGAACTGAACCAGGGTCCTCTGAAAGAGCAGCCAGTGCTCTTAACCATCTCTAGACATACATTAAAAGGAATAAACATCATGACCAAGTGAAATTTACCTCTGGAATATAGGGGAGTTTAACATTTAAAACTCAATGTGGGGCTAGAGAGATGGTGCAATGGTTAAAGAGTACTGGTTGCTCTTGCAGAGGACCCAGATTCAGTTCCCAGCACCTACATGGTGGCTAGAACTGTCTATAATTCCAGTTCCAGGGGATCTGATGCCCTCTTCTGACCTCCATGGGCATCACATAACATGGGTGCAAAACCCTCATACACATAAAATTAAAATAAAATTTTAAAAACTTTTTAAAAAGCTGGGCATGGTGGTGTATGCCTTTAGTCCCAACACTCAGGAGGCAGAGGCAGGCAGATCTCTGTGAGCTCAAGGCCAGTCTGGTCAACATAGTGAGTTCCAGGTCAGCTGGGGCTACAGGGAGACCCTGGCTCAAAAAAAGACCACAAAAAACAAATAAATAAGTAAAAACTTTTTAAAAGTCAGGCCATGCATCAATTACTATAATATACCAAATCATTAGCATTAAAAAAGTACACAACAGTTTTAACACAAAAAAAGTTAATAAACTAACTCATGATTTAAAAAAAATTTTTTTTTAAACTAGAACTAGAGGGAAATTTCCTGCACCTGAAAAAGAACATTTATAAAACTCCCATAGCTAGCCTTGTACTCGATGGTGAAAGGTTGGATGCTTTCCATCTAGGCTCAGGAACAAGGCAAGGATGTCTGTTCGCATCACTGCTATGCAATATTTATTGGAGGTTCTAGCCAGGAAAATTAGATAAGGAAAGAAAACAGGATACGTGAAGGCTAGAAAGACAGTAGTAAAATTATCCCCACTCACGGACATGATTCCAAACACAGAAAACCCCCAAGTCCAATAACCTATTTCAGGATGTAAGATCTATGTGTAAAAAATCAATAGTATTTTACTTACATGCAATTAGCAACTTAAAAATGAAATTAATGAAGTAACTTTATTTATAACAGCTTCAAAAGGCATACAATAGTGACATATGTAATACAAGAAGTATAAAACTTATCTCTTAAAAGCTATAAAATAAAGCCGGGCATGATGGTGCACACCTGTAATTCCAGCACTTGAGGTCTCACCCAAAGGAGAGAACCACTTCCTGCAAAGTGTTCTCTGACCTCCATACAATGTCCTAGCACAGGCCCTCCCATACATATCACATATACATAATAATAATAAATTTTAAAACTAGTTAAAAAAGAATTTATGTAAGCATACCATAGAAATTACAATAAAGAAAGCACTTAGCATAAAGAAGATGATTAATAAATTTGACTTTCAAATTCAAGTTAGAATGCCTGATTTTAAATGGCCTAATAAGATTATCATAATTTGGGGCTAGAGAGATGGTTCTGAGGTTAAGAATGCTTGCTACTTTTACAGAGGACCCAGGTTCAGTTCCCAGCACTCACATCAAGAGGCTCAAAACTGCCTATTATTCCAATTGCAGAGGATCTGGTGCCTTTGCAGGAACACACATATATATATACATAAATAATAAATAAATGTCTTTAAAAAGATTATCATAATGTAATACAGATTATAGTAGATTGCTATAAAAGGTGGAGGGCAGAGGTCCTGAGTTGTCTTTGAAGATAGCCAAAGCAGATAAGCCATCTCCTGCTGGGATGCATTAAAAATTAACATGTAAACTGCACTGACACAATTTCAAGGAAGAAAGCATACTTCCTGATACTAGGAAGTACAGTGTGCTGTCTTGGACAGCTCTAGGACCACAGAACACTGACTTCCCATACTACCCAAACCACACTGTACAGAAAGAGCATGTGCAGTTAAAACATAAACATTTAATAAAGTGTACCTCATATAAAACTAGAAACATCCCCAAGAATGATTCAAGGTGGGAAGGCAAGAACATATGTCTTTTGTTTGCTTTTACCCAAAGGGTGGAATACTAAAGAGAATCAAATTACAAATCCAGTCCCTCAGCCAATAAAGCTAACTTGGGATTCTTAAATTGAAATGACTATTACTCCAAGAATGTGCTTTACAGAGCTTAACTGCATACTCATTCATTTAATTGATGGAAACTTAGCCATAACTGAACACCCTTATCTATGCAAGCCACAGAATGAGAACCTGTGCATGTGTCCTCCACCCCATACCCTTACTCTCTAGTCCCTGAACCCTGCCATACACAGGAGATGGATCTCCCATCAATGTGAAATGGGCCCATGGTGCTCCTTGCTGTTATATCTGTTGATAAATTTTGCTTTGAAGGCCTAGGGATGTGGCTGAGTTGGTACAGTGCTTGCATGAGGCCCCTGGGTTCAATCCTCAGCACCACATGAACTGGATGTGGTGGTTCATACCTGTACTTCCCACACTCAGAAGGTAGATGCAGGAGGATCAGAAGTTCAAGGTCATCCTTGACTATACAGGAAGTTCTAGGTCAGTCTGAGATACAGTAAACCTTGTCTCAAAAAAAAAAAAATGTTTTGATGTGGGACATGGTGGTGCACACCTTTAATCCCAGCACTTGGGAGGCAGAGGCAGGCTGATCTCTGTGAGTTCAAGGCCAGCCTGGTCTACATAGTGAGGTCCAAGCCAGCTGGGGCTACAGGGAGACCCTGTCTCAAAAAAAAAAAAAATTATATAAGTAGTTTCTCATAAAATCACCAAAAGGTATTAATCAGGAGTTGCAGAGACTAGAGTTGAATAAATAATTTAGAAGTGATCTATAAAGTAATGCACATTGGAACTGAGCCAATTAGAAGCCTGTTTACATCCCTACCTCAGCTGCTTTGCCATTGTAAAGGCGAAAATGATTGCAAGCCTTAAGATTGAGTGCGATGGTGCTATCAGGAATTTGCTGAAGGTAAACAGCCAGAACTTCTTGAGACACATCATGGTAGTCCAGTTTGTAGTAGCAGAGGGCCACATACACATTGAGGGCAAGATATTCCCTGTTGGAGGAAAGGATCGAGGGTTAATAGTTTAAGTATATGCCATCGAAACATTGCCTAACTATAAAGTGCAGATGAATAATAAGGCAATGAGAACAGGCAAGAACTTGTCTTGGAAAGAAAGCAAAACACAATCAGTGCATCTCTCTTTCTTTTAAAAGATTTATTTTTGTGTGTATGTGTGCGTGTTTGTGTGTCTGAACATGTGCATGTGAGTGCCCTGGGAGGCCAGAAGAGGGTATCAGATACCCTGGAGCTTGAGTTACAGGTGGTTGTGAGCCATTTGATTGATGTTGATGCTGGAAACCAAACCTAGGTCCTCTGTGAGAGCAAGTGTTCTTAATCACTGAGCCATCTCACCAGCCCCCCTTTTTCTCTTTTTGCATTGTAAATTTCAATGTTTTTTAAATAAGCATTGATATATTTATCTTTTTTAAAGTTTGCTATTAGCATATATTAATTACATATCATGGGATGCATTACAACATCTTCATATATATATATATCATGTATTTTGATCATAGTCACCTCCGTTATGCTCTCTTCTCCCCTTCTCACTCCCACTGATCTTCCTTCTTGTCAACTAGTTTCCCCTCTATACTGATGTCTTTTTGTGTATGTGTGTGAACCAATGAGCTTAATTAAGGTTACCCATAGGGGCAAGGATTAGGGGTTACTTATAGGAGCATAGGCAACTTCTCAATGGCTACCACTGAAGAAAATGTCTCTCCCCCAGGAACTGTTAACTGCCCACATATCCTTAGGGAGGATGGAGCCCCACGGGCCCACCCCCATAAGTCATGCCACTACTGCACCAGTGGGTCCATCTTGTCTGACATGCTGGGAGTATAGTACATAAGTCCACAGCTGACTGAGAGTGTTGATGAAAATTCTCCCCTGGCAGTTGGCATAGAACCTTCAAACATTGTGAAAGCTAACCAGGAGAGGAAGCTTCCACCTCACTTTCAGTTAGATTTCTCTGTATCTTACAAGCAAAACGTGGTGTCCTCAGCAACAAGGTCTTACCATCTAGTTCTAGTGAGCAACCAACAGCAGTGTCTATATTATTTTAGACACTATGGGGCTTTAGGGTCTCCACAGTCAACAACTCATAGGGATATAGCTGGCCCTGGGATTTTCATTTAATAACCTTACAGCTTCTGGGAATGGCTTTATCCGCTAAGCAGGATCCCTCCAGAGGGCTCAAACTCTTATTATTTTAAAAGTAACTAACAAAGTATCAGGTTTTGTTTAGGGTTTACATACTTAGTTTTGTGGCTCTTCCCTCAACCTCCTCCTCTCTTTACCTCTGTGCTCCTCATCCTTGCTTAAATCTTTCCACTCTCATATCGCACACGTTCTCCTGCAGCTCTCCCTGCTTCCTTCCAGCCTATTCTCTCCTGGCCTTTACACGCACTCATTCCCATCGCTCCTACTTCATGTATATATATGAAGCTAGGATCTACATAGGGAAGAAAACAGAGAGAATGTGCAGTGCTTGTGTTGTTGAACCTGTATTACTTTACTTAATATTTTCTAGTTCCATCATTTTTCTGCAAATTCCATAATTTCATTTTTCTTTATAGCTATATTAGTTATTTTTCTGTTGCTGTGATAAAAACATTGACCAAAGCAACTTACAGAAGGAAGAATTTATTTGGCTTAGGGTTCTGAGGGATTAGAATCCACAATGGTGGGGAAGGGATGGTGGCTGGAACAGAAAGCTCAGCACTCACATCTTTAAGCAGACACAGGAAGCAGAGAGCAACTAGAAATCTGGCAAGGTTTAAGAACTCTCAGACCACCCCCAGTGACGTGCTTCCTCCAGCAAGGCTGCACCTCCTAAAACCTCCCAAACAGCATCACCAACTGGGGACAAACAGTCCAAATACTCGAAGCCTATGGGAGACAGCCTCATTCAAACCACCAGAACAGCTGAATAAAATTTCATCATGCTTATGAAATACATAAAACTTCGATAAAATTTTTCAAAATTTCATTGTACGTGTATACATTTTCATTATCCATTCATTGGTTGATGGATATTTCCTGATTCCATTTCCTTCTAAGCTAGCAAACACAGTGATAGGTTTCACTATCATATTTTCATACGTGTCGTTAGAATTTGTTCTAATTTGTCCTCCTCCCCAGGACCATACATTTTCAAAGGTGTGAAAATTAGTGTCTATGGGAAGGTGAAAAGCAAACAACCCCCATACCAATTTTATATAAAAGCGCACGTGCATATTTTAAAAACACAAACATATATTATTCTCTTATTAGTAAATATATCAGTATATTAAATTTCATGGTGGACAATTGGAAAAAAAAATGTCTAAAAAGGCTCCTTAGGGGCTGGAGAGATGGCTCAGTGGTTAAGAGCATTGGCTGTTCTTGCAGAAGATTTGGGTTTGAATCTCAGCACCCACATGGCAGCTAACAACTGTCAGTAACTCCAGCCTCTCTGTCCTCTGGGGGCACTGTATGATGATGATGATTATTATTATTATTATTTGGTCTTTTTTGAGACAGGGTCTCCTTGTAGCCCCAGCTGTCCTGGAACTCACCTGGCCTCGAACTCATAAAGATCCGCCTGTCACTGCCTCCCAAGTGCTGGGATTAAAGGCATGCGCCACCACGCCCGGCAAATAAAAATATTTTTTTTTAAAAAAAAGGCTCCTTAAAGAGTGATCATGAAAAAGACAGAAAGCTTGATTCAAACAATTCTAAGGTGTTCTTACCTTATATTATCAACTAAAGAGATTTGAACACATGGTGATATTAGATCCAAAGGTACTTAGCCAAACCAGGTAAAAAGAAAAGTAACAAATAGAAGAGGAGACAAAGAACACAGACCTGTTATCCAGCAGTATCCGTTTATATATATCAATGGCTTCTTGGTAATGAGATCTCATATAGTGGATTGAGGCCAAACTGAGTTGGTCTTCTTTGATATCCTGAAGATTCTGATGAAAGTTCATCAATTTTTTCTCATCATTAAACTGAAATAAGAAGACATGTACAGAGTCACATCAGTGTACAGTCACACATGATGGAGATTTGAATTCCTTCTCTGGGACTATGTAAGTTTCTCAGTTTCTGGTCTTTTGTGTCCTGCTTTAGAGAAAGAACATACATTCTCTCAGGAAATAGCCTCGGGCCATGGAAAACCTGCAAGTTACAGCTAGTATTTATTTTATTTGAGACAGGGTCTCCCTGTAGCCTCAGCTGGCCTGGAACTCACTATGTACACCAGGCTGGCCTTGAACCCACCTGCCTCCCTAGTGCTAGAATAAAAGGCATGTGCCACCACACCTGGCTATCTTTATCCATTCTTATTTCTTTCTCTTTGGTAGTATGTAATCAAAATGTATTTATCATCATGTAATTTAGTGAACACAATTTTAAATTTTCTGTTGTTTTTTATCTTCTCTTCAGTTACCACGTTTCAGATTATCAGGATTTCATTCCAAACTCTTTTCTTTTTAAAAGATTGATTTTATTTTTAATTATGTAGATATGTGTATGTGTTCACGTATGGGCATATACATGTGAGTACAGGTGCCTGCTGAGGCCAGGGGTGTCAGATCCCCTAGAGCTGTAGTTACAGGTCGTTATGAGCTATCTGACATGGGTGCTGGGACTTGGGTCCTCTGGAAAAGCAGTACATAATCTTGACCACTAAGCCATCTCTTAAGCCCCTGCTTATTTTCTTAGTGGCTGAAAATTAACAGCTGTCTTTGTTTATACACTGGGTTGAACAAATATGTTTTAAAAATATTTTATTATTTTTATTTTGTATGTTTATAAAGCCTGAGTATGTGTAAGTGCACCATATGTGCAATGCCCATGGAAGTAAGAAGTGGGCACTGGAGTTACAGATGTTAGCCACCATGTGGGTGCTGGGAACCGAACTGCGGTCCTCTGCAAAAGCAGCCAGTGCTCTTAACTGCTGAGCTATCTCTTCAGCCCCCAAATACATTTTTGTATGAAAGCCTTAATATATTAAATTTTCCCTCCTGATTGGTGCTTCTCTTTTTAAAGAATCTGTTTCCAAAACAGGGTACTAAAAAATAACTGCCTTCAGTGGGGGTTCTGAAGCAGGGCACTCCCTCTTTTGCCAAGAGGGAAACCACTATTGAAGGATGATGCCACCCTCTAAAGGGGGATGGGCCCTCAGCTCCAGTGATGGCTGCTCAAGGATCACTGATAAGAACCCCACTCAAGACAACTTCAGGTAACCATTGAGACACCCTGGGTACTTTTGAGAGTGACAGGTGAAAAATGTTAATTTAATTTTCAACATGAGGGCCTTGTTTACTACCTTTATTGATAATCCAGGATCCCTTTCTAAACAAATTTGCATAGTAACCAGTGTTGATGGTAATGCCCCCAAACCAAGGGAGTTATTGTTGTCAACCCCAGCCTTGAAATTCTCCCATATATAACAAAAACACAAAAGATAATACTGACAGTCCTCCCCTAAAGGACCCAGCTAGACTATATAACTAAGCTAGGATGCTTACAAACCATAAAAGCCTGCAATAATGCTCTGAAACTACAGGCATGGCTTTGATACCTATGTTCTAGAATTAAATATAAGTCTATCTTACAAAAAAAACAAGAATACAAACAAAACAAAACAAAAAAAGAAACTGCCGGGTGTGGTGGCACACACCTTTAATCCCAGCACTCGGGAGGTAGAGGCAGGTAGATCTCTGAGTTCAAGGCTAGCTTGGTCTACATAGCAAGATCCAGGCCAGCTGGGGCTACAGGGAGACTGTGTCAAAAAATACCAACAACAAGGAGAGGCCAATGAGATGGCTTAGTGGGTAAATGCACTGCTGCCAAGCCTGACAACCTGAGTTCAATGACCAGGACCCATGTGGTGGATGGAGAGAACAGACTTCTGCAAGTTGTTGCATGCACGCGCACGTGCACGCACACACACACACAAATCTAAAAATGAAAGCAAACAAAAAAGTCCACCCAACAACTCACTTTAAGCTAAGTAGAAGGACTAGTAAATTCAAGAGAAACATGATTCTCTCCAGACAGATCAACAGTTGTAACTTTCCTTCCAATGTTTACTTCTTCTTTTAGACACTGCTGGCATAATATACATCAATGATTATAACCTCATAATATTTTATTTTCAATTTATTTCACCATTGGATTCCTTCTTAAAATTGTTCTTTTTTATTTTGCCATAGTATCAACATCAGTATGTCCTTTTTTAAATTTTTTTGGTTTTTTTGAGACAGGGTCTCCCTGTAGCCTCAGCTGGCCTGGAGTTCACTATGTAAACTAGGCTGGCCTTGAACTCAGAGATCTGAAGGCCTCTGCCTCCTGAGTGCTGGGATTAAAGGCGTGTGCCACAGGCCCAACTAGTTATTTTTATAGTCCATGGGATATGATGAGGACAGTTGTCATACAAGGCTGGATGGTCTTTGATATATTGACAACACAAGGGAGAAGCTGTGCTATTATTAAAATAGAATGTTGTATATTTTTACCTAGACAATGTGTCTTCAACCTTCTCTGATTTACATACTCAAATTAGATGTCAGATTCTGCTTTAAGCTTTAAAAGCTTGGGTCCTAAGCAAGAGCAGCCAGTGCCTCCTGATGGAAGAAGGCTTTGCTGTTTGGGACACTAATCTTCAGACTGAGCATAATAATCTGCTGCATGAAGTATTGTCTATGTGGTTTCATGTCCCAAGGCATGGCATCTTTCATTTCAGGTTGGATGATGATCTTCTGGACCCCCTCTCCCAGTTCCAAAGATCTTCCATGTCTACCTTAGAGCCCAGAGGTTGAGAATTCTAATCTCTTCACTCTTTGTTCAGCTATGAAAAAGTTATAAAGGATGGATATTCAGCCTTCTGCAACCCTTAAGATTAAGGGATTGAAGTCCAAGATGGGGAAATGAGTCAGGACAGTAAAACAGGGAATTATGGTGAAATGGTGAGAAGAGGCTGGAAGAGGGAGGAGAATCTGGTTCTGGGATCTGATCTGCTTTTACCACTGAGAAAGGCAAGAGGCTTCAGACCTCTCTGATAATGACCTAATGATTCAAAGAGGTAATATGTGTTTTCCAAAAGACATTTTGAATTGTGTTCACATAGGGCCAGATGACTTTAGATGCCATGGATAGCAACTGAATGGTTCAACATGACACTATGTGTTTTCCAAAAGGCATCTTGTCAGAGACATAAGTAAAAGAGACATACCTAGGGCCAGATGATGCATTCCAGAGACTCCTCAATTAAGGTTGTCAAAGACAGCAATTAGGCTGTGCTTTCTTGGGGCTAAAATGATGTATAACCTTACGTTCCTAGGACGCCTCTCTCCTAGACCTAAATGATGCCCCTCAGAAATTCACCTTTTTTATTATTTTTATTTTATGCGTATGAGTATATTGCCTGCATGTATGTAAGTGCGCCTGTGTTGTACAATGCTCATGGAGGTCAGAAAAGAGCATTAGATTCTCCTGGAACTAGAGTTAGGGCAGTTGTTAGCTGCCATATGGGTGCTGGGAACTGAACTTGGGTCCTAAGCAAGAGAAGCCAGTGCTTTTAACTGCGGAATCATCTCTCCAGACCCTCACTTTCCAACTTTTATCCTTCTTACAAATGATAGTCTTGGGGCTAGATAATAATGGTTCAGCAGTTAAGAACACTTACTGTGCTTGCAGAGGACCAGAGAGGGAGAGGAAGAGAGGGAAAGTTAAAAAAAAAAAAAAGATAAAAATTTAAGACTAGAAGAGAACAAAATACAGAGATCCTGATCTTTGTGTATATTTTTACTTTTATTATTTTTTGAAAGTATATAATGAAACGTATTATTTTTAATCTGAAGAACACAAAATATTTCTTAAAATAAAATAAAAACTTCCACTTCTGGTAATAGAGCTGCTTATAGCACATTCCTCTCAGCAAGAACAACCAGAAGCTTAAAACTACTAGAAATCTGTGTGAAGCCATCAAAGAGCTACCAAGCTAGTAAAAACCCGAGATACCAAGACCTCAAGAGAACGAATGGACAGGGATGTAAGGCTGATACTCAGCAACAGTTCTCTTTCAAACATTTGTTAATACTCAATTGGTGACTAAGACTCTGAAAACTAAGCACAGCTTTAAAAAGCCTTATGTTAAAAGTTAGAGGCCAGGGCCTACCAAGACTATCAATTACAGGCCCTGGAGAACCACTCCAGTAATAGAGGTAAAGTGAAAACAGACCAGCTCTCAGAAAAACTAAGGACCAGCTTTAACTCAGTGAAATTCCTGGCAGGCACCAGTTGATTTGTTCTTATTTTATGTGTCTTCCAGAAGCAAAGGAAATCCTCTGCGGAAGAAGAAAATTATGCAGAACCTCAAAATTATATTTACATGCACTCATCTACAATAGCCAGAATTCAATGAGAAATTACCAAGAGTACTAGGAGATAAGACCAAAACCAGCTATCAGAATTATTAGACATAAGACTTAAAATAACTGTTATCCATATGCTTAAAAATAAAAATTTGTAGCCAGGCATAGAAGCACACATCTTTAATCCCAGCACTCAGGAGGCAGAGGCAGGTAGATCTCTGTGAGTTCAAGGCCAGTCTGGTCTATATAGTGAGTTCCAGGTTCTACATAGTGAGTTCCAGGTTCCAGGCCAGCTGGGGCTAGAGGGAGACCCTGTCTCAAAAAGACCAAATTAAAAAAAAAATTAGGGAACTTTAATTAAGAATTTAAAATAGCTGGGCGTGGTGGTGCACGCCTTTAATCCCAGAACTCGGGAGGCAGAGGCAGGTGGATCTCTGTGAGTTCAAGACCAGCCTGGTCTACATAGTGAATTCCAGGCCAGCTGGGGCTACAGGGAGACCCTGTCTTAAAAAGACAAAAAACAAAATCATTTTATGCTGATAAAAATTACTGTCACAAGGCAATCCTAAAAATATGTACTTATTGCCAGGAGTTAGAAGGTGTCTGAGTCTGTTTCCTAAGAGATAATAGGACAATTGATTCACACAAACCTTCTTCAATGACTAGTGGTTGAAGAGAATGAAAACCTAGCATCTCTCAATAAATTAGGAGGGTTAAAACATGAATGGGGGAGAAAAATCCCATTAAATTAATCTACATTCCATTTATTCTAGCAATACCATTAACAGAACTTTCCACTGCTGGTAAAAAAGAAGAGGGAAATTTTTTTTAATTTAATTTATTTTTATTTTATGTGTATGAGTGTTTTTCCTGCACACATGCAAATGCATGTGTGTGCAATACTCACAGAGGCCAGAAGAGGTGTCAGATCCCTTGGAACTAGAGTTATAGACAGGTGTTAGCCACCATATAGGTGCTGAGAACCAAACTACAAAAGTAGTCAGTGCTCTTGATTGCTGAGCCACATGTCCAGCCTCTAGGAAAAAAAAAATTGGGGGGGGGGCGTCTTTTTCCTCCCTGTAGCCCCAGCTGTCCTGGAACTCACTATGTAGAGGCTGTCCTGCCTGCCTCTGCCTCCTGAGTGCTGGGATTAAAGGTGTGCGCCACCACTCCCAGCCCTAGAAAAATATTTTTAAAGCAAGAAATGTGGAATGAAAACATAAATACCTTGTGAGCCAAGTGGAACAGCAGGCGATTTTGGAGCCGGCTTTTTGGAGCTGAAAAAAAAAAAAAGACCCAAGAATTAAAGAATTCGGTAGTTCATGGAACTTAGTTTCTTACAAGAATGAGACTCAGGTAGATCTCCCTGGCAATATGGGGGGCTGAAGAGATGGCTCAGAGGTCAAGAGCACTGACTGCTCTTGCAGAGGACCCGGGTTCAATTCCCAGTACCCACATGGTGGCTAACAATGTCTGTAACTACAGTTCCAGAGGACCTGACACCCTCTTTTGACCTCTTTGGGTATTGTATGACATGGGTGCACCTACCTACATGCAAGCAGTACACCCATACACATCAAATAAAACTATTAAAAAATTTTATATGGAAATAGAGATAGATACTTTGACCACCCTCTAGGCACAGAGTCTAGAAACATGAGATTTATCCTAAAGTACTTTGAGACTACACTAATATATATGAAAAAAATGAATACAAATTAAGGCTTCAGATTCCCCATTTCCTTGAAAAAAATGGAGGAGACTATATATATGAATTCTATCCTGAAACATATTTTTCCCCTAAAAGATTTATTTATTTACATTTTAAAAATTGATTTATATTTTATGTGTGAGAGGTTTAAATTATAGGTCTATGATCCTGAAAGAAAGGGAGACATGGATTCAATTGAATGTGACAATAAACCTTCGGAATGTGGAACCATCCATAAGAATGTTAGAAGGAAAAATTCAAATCAAAGGCATTGCTTCAAGCCTTTATGAAAAGTTCTCACATGGGAGGCAACTGAAAGATTATTTTCAGGATGTCAGGGAAGATGAGTCCCAGGTCAGGTTTCAGTTTCACAGTGTCAGTCATGGAGCTTGAGTTGGCAGGATTACTTATCAACATTACTCAGTCTTTTGGCATAGTTTATGAACTTTTTGAATAGGTAATTTTCTAATTGTTAGCTATGCTTTCAAGGTTTTTTTGTTCATTGGTTTTTTTTGTTGTTGTTGTTGTTCTTTTTTGAGACAGGGTCTCCCTGTAGCCCCAGCTGGCCTGGAACTCACTATGTAGATCAGGCTGGCTTGAAACACAGAGAACTGCCTGCCTCAGCTAGGATTAAAGGTATGCGCTACCATGTTCAGCTGAATGTTTTGTCACTATTTATTTACATGTACTCCCTGGGTACAATGTCCTCAGAGGCCAGAAGAGGGCATCAAATCCCCAAGAATCAGTATTTCAAGCTGTTATAAGCGGCTGGGAGCCCAGCCCCAGGTCTTCCACAAGAGCAGCCAGTGCTTTTAATCCCTGAGCCATCTCTCCAGACCCCCTAACAGATTTCTTAACGAATATTTCCTTGCCCATTTTCTCAGCTTTTCCTTAACTTTATGTTCTAGTTATTCTTCATCTCTTCTTCCATGTTTCTCTTTCTCATTTGCAAATTTGAATACCATTCTGAGCGACTGTCACAAGTAAGAAAGGGAAGCCCACCGGGTTCCTTAGGTGGTGGTCAAGGTGCCTCACTCAGAAGCTGGTGGCTGTAAACCCCACAGCCAGAAGAGCTTGAGCGACATGCCTCTCGGCTGCACTAGCAGCACTGCCCCTCAGTGTGGGGCCTTTGAAAGGCACCTCTCATCCTTCTGCTTTGGGGTTGTACATTCTTGAGTTGAGGCAGGGTGACAAGGGAGAGAACAGGGAGAATTAACTCTTTAAATATAAAATTAATCAAATAATTTTTTTTTGAATAGCAAAGTTACTTTTTTGTTCTCAAATGTTTGCTGTTGGAGTTGAGATTTAGTACAGTGGTAGAGTATTTGCCTAGCAAGTACTGGGTCCTGGATTAAGTCTCTAGTACCCAGCAGACAACAAAATACCCCCACTAGATTTAAAAAATGAAACTTCTGGCGGGCACACTGGTGCCTGCCTTTAATCCCAGCACATGGATCTCTATGAATTTGAGACCAGACTGGTCTACACAGCAAGTTCCAGGCCACCTGGGGCTGCAGGGAAACCCTGTCTCCCCTGTCTCAAAAAGACCAAAAAAAAAAAAAAAATTTCATGGACTGGAGAGATGGCTCAGTGGTTAAGAGAACTTGCTGCTCTTGCAGAGGATCCAAGTTCTATTCCCAGCACCCACATCAGGTGGCTCATAACCCCCATAACTCCAGCTCCTAGGGGGACCTGATGCATCTGGCCTCCTTGGGCACCTGCACTCATGTGCACATATCCACACAGAGATATACACACATACACATAATTTTTTTTTTTTTTTTGGTCTTTTTGAGACAGGGTCTCCCAGTAGCCACAGCTGGCCTGGATTCACTATGGAGACCAGGACGGCTTTGAATTCAGAGATCCACCTGCCTCTGCCTCCCCAAGTGCTGGGACTGAAAAAAAAAACTTGGCAGGCGTGGTGATGCATGCCTTTAATCCCAGCACTTGGGTGACAGAGGCAGGCAGATCTCTCTGAGTTTGAGGCCAGCCTGGTCTCCATAACAAACGAATCCAGGCCAGTTAGGGCTACAAGGAGACTGTCTCAAAAAGACCAAAAAAAAAAAAAAAACCTCAAAGCTTCAACTTTATATTGTCAACAAGATACACACTTCAGAAGCAAAGACACAAAGATATGCACAGCAAACAATAACCATAAAAGAGTGCAAGTAGGACTGCTCCATAATACCAGACAAAACAGACTTCAAAGCCAAAACATAAAAAGAGCTCATTTTACCTTTAAATCCAGCTGTTTCAGCTTGTTTATACATCCCAAGAAAAAAGTAGGTGCAGGCTAGGTTCACCCAGACTTCAGGGTTGCAATTTTCTTCCTTTGTTGCATTTTCATATTCCTGAAATAGACATTAAGTGGGGCTGGAGAAATGGCTCAGTGGTTAAGAACACTGGTTGTTCTTGCAGAAGATCTGGGTTCAAATCCCAGCACCCACGGGCAGCTAACAACTGTTAGTAACTCCAGTCCCAGGGGATCCGACAGCCTCTTCTGTCCTCCATGGGCATTGCACGACACAGGTGCACTTACCTACATGCAGGCAATACACACATACACATAAAATTTTTTAAAATTTTAATTAATAATAAAAAAAGAAATAGACATTAAGCAATGGTTTCATTTGGCCATAGAGTGGAACAGAATTTCTCACTGATTGAGCAGCCTAAATTCTGGAAATCCTGCATGCTCTCCAGCTGTTCTGTGCCTGACAAGGTTAAGCTTGGGTAAAACAAGGCTAGGCTCAATTCTCCCATACAGGGCTCTTGTCTACATCCTTTTATACTTTGTCTCCTTGTCTTTAGTAATGATATGCTAATAACTTCAAAAATGCAAACAGTTGAAATATTTTTGCTAACTTAAAGACATACAGGATCAGAGAGATAGTTCAATAAATAAAGGTGCTTGCCACAAAGACTGACCACCAGAGTTCAATCCCTGGGACCCCATGGTGAAAAGAGAGAACTGACTCCCACAAGTGTGCCAGGGTGCGCGCGCACACACACACACACACACACACACACACACACACAAATTAATAAGGCAATCAAAAAACATTAAAGACATACAAAAGAAAACATAGGTTCGGTTAACTTAAAAATTGTATTAAATTTAGCCGGGCGTGATGCTGGGACTACAGGCCTGTGCCGCCACGCCTGGCTTATTCTTACTTTTTATCAGTCTCAGATTCTTTGTGTCTTTTTCTTAATACATTTGTGTTACCCTTTCTTTGCACCTATACCTTTTACAAATCCTACTATTCTATTTTTTACAAATCCAGCCTATTCTGTACTTCTCACACCTCTGCTTTCCTTTTGTTATTCTCCTCAAATTCCCTTAGATAGATAAATAGATAGATAGAGAGAGAGAGAGAGAGAGAGAGAGAGAGAGAGAGAGAGAGAGAGAGAGATTGATTGATTTTTGAGACAGGGTCTCAACATATAGCCACACTGGCCTGGAACTTACAATCTTCCTGTCACAGCCTCCTGCCTGCTCAGATTAAAGAAAGGTATGCACCACCACATCTGGCTTTCTTTCAGTTACATTTTGAGAGTAAAAATACATGGGAAGTGTCTAGGGTAATTTCACTTATAAATTAAAATTTTCTTGACATGAGCCAGGTATGGTGGCGTATGCCTTTAGTCCCAGCACTCAGGAGGCAGAGGCAGGAGGATCTCTGTGAGCTCGACACCAGCTTGGTCTACATAGTGAGTTCCAGGCCAGCTGAAGCTCGGGGAGACCCTGTATGAAAAAATATCTAAACAAAAATTTTCTTGACATAAGGCATCTATGGCTTTATTTAGATCCATAATCCTATAATCATTTGTAGATGAGTAGAGTTTGTAATAACCAAGGAAAACAGCTTCCAAAGCAATTATCTTTACAAGAACTTTATAAGAGTACAGAAAGATGATATAATCTTTCCTATGCCTGAAAATAACCAAGAAAAATAAAAGGGGAATTCTTTTGAGAAAGACTCAAAACTTCTATCAAAATGGCTGTTTTTCCTCTTCTAAATATGCACTACAAAGTGCAGGGTGGACTACAGCTCAGCGGTAGAGCACTTGCCACACATGCCAGGTCTTGGGGTCAATCTCACAGAAATGCTAACAGGTTACACAATCTCATGTTTTACATGTATTAATTTATGTAACAATGGCCGGATGTAGTGGTGTACACCTTTAATCCCAGCACTCGGGAGGCAGAGGCAGGCAGATCTCTATTGAGTTCAAGGCCAGCCTGGTCTACATGGTGAGTTCCAGGACAGCTGGGCCTACAGGGAGACCCTGTCTCAAAAAGACCAAAGGAAAAAAAAATTATGTAAAGGCAAAAGTGAGATATATGCTCAATGCTCTACCATAGAGATTTTCTTCTTTTTTTGAAAGTTATTTTTTTTAAGGGACAGGCGTGGTGGCGCACGCCTTTAATCCCAGCACTTGGGAGGCAGAGGCAGGTGGATCTTTGTGAGTTCAAGGACAGCCTGGTCTATAAAAAAGATAAAAATAAAGTATTTGTCTCATTATTAATTTTTATTACTTTTTTTTGTTGTTTTTTTGAGACAGGGTCTCCCTGTAGCCCCAGCTGTCCTGGGGCTATGTACACCAGGCTAGCCTCAAACTCACAGAGATCCGCCTGCCTCTGCCTCCCAAGTGCTGGGACTACAGGCATGCGTCACCATGCCCTACGAGATAAATACTTTACAAAGAAGTTATTCTGCCCAGTTTCCCCTTTTAGTTTGTACATAATGTACAAACTAAAACACTTTTAGAAGGATCACTTATAGCATTCCAATATAACATCTTAATGTTTGATACAGTCTATATTATTTATTTATAATGGAAATTAGTGTTATGAAATGGTTTTAAATACAATTAAAAAAATAACTTTTTTCTTTTTCTTTTTCTTTTTTTTTTTTGTCTTTTTTGAGACAGGGTCTCCTTTTAGCCCCAGCTGTCCTGGAACTCACTATATAGACCAGGCTGGCCTTGAACACACAGAGATCCGCCTGCCCTCTGCTTCCAATTACTGGGATTAAAGGCGTGCACCACCACGCCTGGCTATACTTTAAAATTTTTTATTTTTTATTTTTTGAGACAGGGTCTCCCTGTAGCCACAGCTAGCCTGGAACTTGCTATTTAGACCAGGATGGCTTTGATCTCACAGAGATCTGCCTGCCTCTGCCTCCCAAGTGCTGGGATTAAAGGCATGTGCCACCATACCTGGCTCTAATATTATTTTTTTTTTCTTGGTCATTTTGAGACAGGGTCTCCCTGTAGCCCCAGCTGTCCTGGAACTCACCATGTAGTCCTGGCTGGCCTTGAACTCAGAGATCTGCCTGCCTCTGCCTCCCGAGTACTGGGATTAAGGCATGCGCCACCCACCTCGCTTATTTTTAAATTAACTTACAAAGTAGCAGGTTTCCCTAAAGCATTTTCATAGATATTTAGTCTCAACTGACCCTCCCCTCACCTCCTTCTCTAGCCTGTCTCCTGCTTCCCCACCGCACAATCCCCTAAATGCATACACACCCCATATTCCCCTTCCAGTTTTGCATTACAAGCATTCTGTTACCCTCCCTGCCCGTCTCTGAATGACTACATTAAGATGGGTCAGCAGATGCCTTTATTAGCAAAGAGTAGGACTGGGGAAGGCAGACAGCCATTTTGTCTTTTTACTCTGTTTCCTTCTACATTGCTTGGACATACCCTGAGGATGTACTTCTAACATCATTTTGAACACACTCCTGTTATATTTTTAAAACTAACCTCCAAAGCTCTCTTGTAATCACCCAGGTGAAAAGCGCAGTATCCAATCCACAAATTAGTGTCTTCTTCTTGTTCCCCAACATGGCGTTTGAACTTCAGGTTAAAATTTCATGGAAAAAAAAATCATGAAAACTTTGGTAAGCTTTTGTTTTTCATGGTATACTGAGTTACTGATGAACAATCAAAAAGTTAAGTAAAAGAAGCAGAAGCAAGCTGGGCGTGGTGGTGCATGCCTTTAATCCCAGCACTTGGGAGGCAGAGGCAGGCGGATCTCTGTGAGTCTAAGGTCAGAAGCTAAAATACACAGCCAAATTAAGCCTATGTCTAGAGGCATCAGCTCATCACCTTCTGTCATAGTTCATATTTTCTTTTTTTTTTTTTTTTGGTTTTTTTGAGACAGCGTCTCCCTGTAGCCCCAGCTGTCCTGGAACTCACTATGTAGACCAGGCTAGCCTTGAACTCAGAGATCTGCCTGCCTCTGCCTCCCAAGTGCTGGGATTAAAGGCGTGCACCACCATGCCGGGCTATAGTTCATATTTTTGAACGCTCCATGTTTGCTTTTTTATATTTACTGGCACCTTACTTCAGAAAGCATTTGTGTTATCTAATACTTCTGAAAGATACACAAGGAACAGAAGAATTATGTGACATATTTAAAGCCAAATAACCAAAGGTTAGAGAGGTCAAGCAATGATTCTAAGGTCACAGAGCCAGTCTATTTGGTAACAGGGACTTAAAGTAACGCCTTCCTCCAAAGCCCGTGTTCCTACCACTATGCTCTGCTGCACTCAGTCTCACACTTCCATCTTGTCCCATTGGCACATATGCATTTTTATTAATAGGTCATAACCTTCTCTGAAGATAAACCACGGAATCATTCTATCACCCCAGATCAGGCTAGTTTACAGGGCTATAAGAATAATTAAGGATATACAGAAGATAGTTCATGGAATCATTCTATCACCCCAGATCAGGCTAGCTTACAGGCCTATAAGAATAATTAAGGATATTCAGACCATAGACTCATTTATGCCCATTGTGAACAAAAATGAAGAATCCTTCAGCTAACAAAAGTCTTTCAAATTAAAGAACTGAGACTTTGAAGGATTCTGAATTACCATGTTCTAGTTTTATTTCTGTTGCTGTGACAAATACTCTGACCAAAACAACTTGAAGGAGGCTTATTTGGCTTACAATTCTAGGTCACAGTCCAATCAATTCTAAGCTATCACTGAGGGAAACTGGGGTAGGACCTTGAAGGCAGGCCTGCTTTCTAGTTCACACATCACCTGGAACCCTCTTACCAAAGAACTCACTGCACAGCCAAAGTAAGGCAGGAACCATGGAGGGTGCTGCTTGCGGGTTGGCAGACAGGCTTATGCTCAGCTAAATTTTCTTATACAGTTCAGGATCACCTACCTAGGAAATAGTGCTGTACACAGTGGGCCAGATCCTTCTATATCAATTAACAATCAAGACAATCCCCCACAGACATGCCCACAGGCCAATCTGATGTAAGTTATTCTTCAATTGAGAGTCTTTTCCCAGATAATTCTAGATTATGTCAAGTTGATGTTTAAATCTAACCAGGACACCATGGTAAGGTGAGGACTTTTTTTTAAAAAAAGATTTAACATATGTTGTTTTTAATTAACAGTAATTTTACACAAGGGATAAAGCATGGTATTTCCGTATACGTATGATGCAATGCTTGATTTGCTCCTTCTCCTTGGATATTTGTGTTTTGTTGTGTTAGAAACATTCAAATTTCTCTCTACTAGCTATGCAAATAACTGATGTCAATCTTAGTTCTCCTAATATACTATGGAACATTAGAGGCTATGCTTATCTTCCCATTAGACTCATTAACCACACTCTATTGTCCCCTTAGGTGAGGACTTTTTTTTGTTTTTGTTTCTCACTCTAGAGGGTAATAAATCAAATAGTGAGTCATATTCACAGACTATCACTACAATCTAGTTATTACAAGATGAAGATGACATCCCTTTGATTGGGGTGGTGGGATGGGAGGGTGAGATTTGCTCTTCTCACCAAATGCTGTGAATTTAAGTAGAGTGCCTTAAATCTAGAGAAATTCTTAAAGTCTCCCAGAATTTGTCCTAGGAAATCCCTGGAGCTAAAAGAAAGCTCATAAGACTTTCCCTCAAAACCATGGTAAGTCCTGTTCCTATACAAGCAAGCACCTAAGAATTTAGGCAGAGCAAAGACCCTCCCTATGACCTTAAAGACACTCTATAATCACACAATAAGAAAAATGTGGTCATTATCTTAGAGAAAAAAATGAACTGACAAGAATGCATGCACTGGTATTAAGTCCACTGACTTACACAGCTAGAAGGTTCTTCCAAGACAACTCTCCCACTGTGAGATGAGTCACCACAAAGTTAAACAATGGACTCAATGCCAAAGCCCTAGAAAGACACATAGGACTTTTGCTATGGAAGAGTGGGAAATATATCGCTAATCAAAGCAATTGTCACTGATAGGCTCATAGTTGTTTGCAGTAATATGGCCAGTGTAGTGTTTTGGAGAAAGGCAGTATGATACACTCCAACACAGTACAACCAGACCATGCTGTCAAAACTTTCCATCCTTTAGCATACCCCTGTACTCTTCTTTACCCTGAGCTTTTGTGAATGGAAGTTTCCAGAAAACCATGCCTTCAAACTGAACCTTCTTCTGCAAGGCTGATCAACTGATCAGAGCTTCACTGACTGAAGAGTCTGAAATATTGCAGGTCCACAGTCTAATTACCATTATCTCGGGCTATCTTTAGCCCCATTCCTTGTCTACATCTGTTTCTGTTTCATCTTGTGACTAACAGATAAAAAACCTTTTGGAAAGTATTAACTAGCAGACCACCAGCTACCATCAACCTAAAGGCTAAGAATGTCATCAGCTAGCACCTGAGGCCTATAGCAGAATTCTCCCTGCTTTTCTATGACTCGCCTACTAAATGTACCTACCAATGTACTTGAAAGTGTGTTGACTTATGACTTTCTTTGCCCTGTTACTATAAAAAGTTCATGAAATGGCTACCTCATTGGAACACGGTATTTGGGGAAACCTAAATCTATGTTCCTGGGCCACAGTCACTCATATTTGACTCCAAAATAAACTATCTCTGTTATTCCTTTGAGGTGAGAGCCATTTATTTCATTGACGCTTCCCAAGAGCTATAGTCTCCTTAGGACCATTTATGTCAGAAGCTCTTAGACTACTTACTTAAATTGCAGATTCCTGAGTATCACCCAATGAATCCAAATTATTAAAGTGGTAGCCCAGGGAAATAAAGAGCAACTACCCTTAGCACTTCCAATGCATATTAAAAGGTGAGAACTCCTGGGATGGGGCTGTAGATCAGTGACGGAATGCTTATTAAGGCCCTGGGTTTGATTCCCAGCACTAATTTTTAAAAAGCTGATAATTGGCCAGGTGTCATGTCACAAGCTTTTAATCCCAGCATTCAGGAGGCAGAGGCAGGTGGATCTCTGTAAGATCAAGGCCAGCCTGGTCTCCATAGAGAATTCCAAGCTATTTGGGGGTATAGGGAGACCTTGTCTCAAAATACAAATAAATAAATAAATAAATAAATAAACCAAAAAACAAACAATAACTTACAATTACTGCTAAACAGAGTTGAAATGTTTTATGGGGGTACAATATTCTTAAAATAAGCATGGTAGGGGGCCTGGAGAGATGGCTCAGCAGGTAAGAGCGCTGACTGCTCTTGCAGAGGGTTTGATTCCCAGCACCCACATGGCGGCTAACAGCCATCTATGACTCCAGTTCCAGGGAATCCAGTACCTTCTTCTGCCCTCCATAGGCATTGTACTACATGGGTATACTTACACGCATGCAGGCAATACACTTATACACATAAAAATAATAAATTAAAAAATAAGCATGGTAGGATTACTTAATTTTTGCCCAAAACTTTATAATTGGAAGAAATCATAAATCATTCAAGAGCTGTGATAAACAATGTGTGACTTGACACTGCATTAAGTGTCATGCTATATGTTTTGGTTACATTCACTATCTGTGGGACTACAGAATTTTTTAAAAATTTTATGTGTATGCATGTATTGCCTGCATGTAGGTAAGTGAACCTGTGTCGTGCAGTGCCCATGGAGGACAGAAAAGGCTGTCGGATCCCCTGGAACTGGAGTTACAAACAGTTGTTAGCTGCCATGTGGGTGCTGGGATTCGAACCCAGGTCTTTTGCAAGAACAGCCAATGTTCTTAACTGCTGAGCCATCTCTCCAGCCCTAGGACTACAGAATTTTAAAAAGAAAAAAAAATTTTTTTTGTCTTATTGAGACAGGGTCTCCCTGAATCCCCAGCTCTCCTGGAACTCAATATGTAGAGCAGGCTGACCTCAAACTCACAGAGATCTGCCTGCCTCTGCCTCCCAAGTGCTGGGATTAAAGGCATGTGCCACCACACCCGGCCAGAATTGTTTAAAGTCTTGAATTGGGTTTATAGTTAATTTGGAATCTGGAATTTATAGCTGACTACATTTACTAAGGGGACCCAGAATTCACCCACCTGCTCCATCAGTATAGTAACCAACATTTACCCCAGCATTCACCAGACTAAGAAGTAAATTTCTTTGGACATTACCTCCAGTAGGGTAATAGCGCCTGTGAAATCTCTTTGTGAAAGTAGATCCTCTAGGTCTGGAATCTTCCTACCTTTTTTCTTCCTTTCTTCGGTGTGCTGAGATTCCCCGCCTACAGCAGGTTTGGCCCTTGAAAGCATCTGGAAAAGAAACAACAAAGACATCCGTATCTGCAATGGTCAGTTTTAAACTCAGAGTGACAAGTTCGGTGATTTACAAGTCTAATCCTTAACAGCAAACCCCTAGGGAAGTCTATTCAAATTCGAAAACAGCCATCACCCGACACTAAAGGCGATCCAAACAGCTACTCCCACTCCTTTAAGCACAAGAAGTGAACATGGCTTCTGCCATCACTGCCTCCCTCGCTCTGCTTTCCATCCCAAAAGCAGATCAGGTGTGGGGAAACGAGAAGCAGGCGGGAGGAAAGCTTGCAGATATTTACCTTAGCATCCCACCCAATTCCCGGTAGAAACACTGGAGAATAAAGCGATCACCCTCTGTAGACACACCCAGACTTTCTCCAAGTGTGTCAGGTATCTCTAACCTCCAGTCTCAAACCTATTCGGAGTTCTCCCTCATTATTCAGAGCCACTAACCATCTTGGCGTCGGTCCTGTGAGACCCTTCTGCAGATAGACAGCAAAGGCCGTGCCTCAGCACATCGCCACATCTACACAGCGCGCTCTGTCTCCAAGGCAACGCCGCCTGGAGGCTGGTCCTTCTTCGAGAAGAGCTCGGCGGAGAACTAGTGTCCTACGCTTTTTGGTTCCGAGCGTTTCCGCAGCTGGGAAAGTGGAATTTACTCTCATAGGAGGAGATTGTTGTTGTTTGCGGAGGACGAAAGTGAGGTTGTGTCTCTCCATAGGAAATTAATTTAGGAAAAGGCGAGTAACAGTTGCAATTAGGAATTGTATTCCCAAAGCAAGTTTCTTGAGAAGGTAATTTTCAGGGACCACTTCCGTCCATTTTTTGGTTCCATAACAGACCCAGACACTGTCTGGTACCCCGTCTCTGTTTTCTGTGGATGCAGGAAGCACAGAAAAGTATCTGTTGAACCAGAGTTGCCATTTGGAGGCGGAAGTGACACCAAAAGAATTCCCCTAAACACACCCCCACAACACAATACGAAACTGCAATAATATTTGTTGTTTAGACCACTGGATTTATCCCGAACCCAGTTAACATGGCTGCAATGCTTTTAAAAAGTCAAGGATTCGCGAAATGTCAGAGGGAGAAGAGACTTCAGAGGACTTAAGAGTCAACTCTTCAGAATGAACATAGCCACTAAAGAGCTAACATTTCATTAACAACGGGTAAAATGGAGTAATTGTGACAGTCGAGTCACTTTGCATGCCATTTTTGAATAGTCCTACAGAGACCTAAATATACCATAAACTCATTGGAAGGCAAATATGACTTCTTAGATTTCTTTGCACAGTCCTTGCAGTCTCAATTTCTCCTCTCTTCTCTGCAACCAGAGAGTGAATGATTACTTGTCTTAGATTGTTATGGAGTTTGAAACCACTGGGAAAAAGATCACCAGACCCAATTCAAATTTTAATTGGTCAAATTTATTAGGGCTATAGCCATCTGTGTTCCCTTAATCAGATGCAGGACCCATGGCCCCCAAGGGGAAGGTGACTAACTTATAAAGGCAAAAACCACAAATACAGTAGGAATTTCATCATACATGAGTAATGCCAGGTGGTCCTGAGTATGGTCAGGACGGCCCAAGTTAGCAGATAAGCAAACTACAGAAGGCAGAACAAACTTATGTTAGTCCTTCTCTTAACAGATGTATAGAGACCTTGATAGTAAGGCACTTTCTGATATTTTTTTTTTTTTTCTTTTTAGGCTTCTTGGTTAAGCAATGCAGCTGTAGTGACCAAGGTCAGCTACTCCAAAGAAAGCAGTCTTCTAAGGGGTAGCAACTAAGTTCAGGTACTTAACCTTGAAGCTGGCTGTTTTTCTAGTTTTTGAAGCTTAGAGTGGCTACTTTACACAAAATGAAGTTACTTTGGCTATTACAATTTGGGGGACTCTATTTGGGGCCATTACAAGTTTAACAATTGATGTCTGCACTTTTGTATATATACAAACCACATGGATATACAGAGATACAGAAAGGCACTTGTACCCACTTCAAAAATTCTATTAAAGCCAGGCATGGTGGCACATGCCTTTAATCCCAGCACTTAGGAGGCAGAGGCAGGTGGATCTCTGTGAGTTCAAGGCCAGCCTGGTCTACATAGTGAGTTCCAGGACAGTTGGGGCTACAGAGAAACCCTGTCTCAAAAAAAAGACCAAAAAAAAATTTCTATTAAAAAATTAAAGCCCGGGGGGCGATGGTGAACACCTTTAATTCCAGCACTCTGGAGGCAGAGGCAGACTGATCTCTGTAAAATCATGGCCAGCCTGAATTCTATAGTAAGTTCTAGGCCAGCTGTGGCTATAAGGAAACCTGTCTCAAAAAGACCAAAAAATAAAAATAAAAAACAACCAAAGTAGGCCCCATCCCTTGCTGAGGAGTTTTTGGAAGTTGATGGCTTCTGGGGAGAGAGTCACTTTTCTTTGGGATGTGGCCACTGCTGGATGGCCCCATGCTCAGGCTTCTACGGGAGGCATTAATTAGACTCCCTTGGTTTTTTTTTTTTTTTTTTTAAAGAAGAGGACATGAAGTTGGGAGGAAGATGTGTTGAGGGGGCCCAAGGGGACCTGGAGGGGGTGAGTGAGGAGTGGATATGATAAAAACATACTGTATATAGCATGGAATTTTCAAAGAATAAATAAAAATATTATTTAAAACCATACAAAAAGAATGTCTTGGGTTGGGGGAGATGGCTCACTCATTAAAGTTCTTGGCTGGAACCTGAGTTCAGATCCCCAGCACTCACATAGAAAAACTGGATGTGGCAACACACCTCTGTAATCTCAGTACCAGGAAAGCAGAGAAAGATGGATCCTAACAGCTTGTTGGACAGCCAGTCTAGCTGAATTGATGAACTCCAAGTTCAAGAAGATAACAGCATGTGGTTGGAGATCAGAGGACAACTTTGTGGAATCAGTTCTCTCCTCTGCCTTTACATGGATTCTGGATATTGAACTCAGGCCATCAGTGCTTCATCCCCTTTTCCAGTCAAATAATATCTCATCATATGAACATACTAAAACTAGCTTAAGTTTTCTATATTTTTCTTTGTTTCACTGTGTAACCCTCACTGGCCTAGAACTCATGATGTAGACCAGGCTCACCTCGAATTCACAGAGATCCACCTGCCTCTGCCTCTGGATTAAAGGTGTGCGCCACCGCACTTGGCCGAAGTCCTCATATTATTTAAAGCCATTAGTGCAAAGTAAGCTTTGAGAGCTTTAGCCTCATACCCAGTGTCCTGCAGTTCACAGCACAGCTTCCATCCTATTCTGCCTTGAGTTAGATTGGAGGAAGATGCCAAGCCATGAACATTCTCTAGATACAGTCTACTGCTTTCCCTGCCTGCCAGTCCCAGTCCTGCTGTGACTTCCATGTATTATTTTTTATTTTATTTATATTTTATTTTTATTTTATATGTATGTTTGTTTTGCCTACATGTAGGTACATGCACCATGTGTGTACAGTGCCCATGGAGGCCAGAAGAAGGCATCAGATCCCCTGGAACTGGAGTTAAAGACCATTGTTAGCTACCATGTGGGTGCTGGGACCTGAACCTGGGTCCTTTGCAAAAGCAGCCAGTGCTCTTAACCTTTGAGCCATCTCACCAGCCCCAATATTTTTTTCCTTCTTTTTTTCTTTTTTTCTTTCTTTTTTCTTTCTTTCTCCCTCCCTTCCTCCCTCCCTCCCTCTCCCCCTCCCTCCCTCCCTCCCTCCCTCCCTTCCTTCCTTCCTTCCTTCCTTCAATCACATGAAAAGCACTGATCTTATGCGTAATCAGGAAAATGTGCATTAAAACTACAAGGCGATACTACACATCCTTAAAATCACTATAATTTAAAGAGCAACCACACCAATATGCACTGTTCTTTAAAGATTTCCACTTACCCATTAGCTCTCTCCAGCCCCAAACTACCTGGTATCTATGGTAATCCTGCACTCTATATCTGCTCTTTGTACTTAGTCCGTTCATTCCTCCTTTAGACAGGATTACTGACCCAGCACCCAGTGACACGATTATCCACCCAACATCCACTGATGTTACTACCTACCCAATGTCCATTGGCATGACACCCATCCAGCATGTATGCACAGTATTACTTACCCAGCATCTGCAGTCAGCTCACTGAATTGTTTAAAGTGATTAACATTCTTATTTCAGTTTCTGGTAAGTGTCTGACTTGGGTGGGTCTGACTCAGAGTCTTTCATGAGGTAAACTCAAGCTGTCAGCCTAGGCTGTTGTCATATGATACCTTGACTGGGGATGATATCCTTTCCTAGTGGTTCACCCACATGCTGGGAAGTTGGCACTGGTTGTTGGTGGGAGGGCTTAGCTACTTGCCACACGGACCTTTCCAAAGGGTGGATTGAGTGTCCACACCACTTGAGTGTTGGCTTCCCCAGAGTTAGGAATTGAACCAACTGTGAGCAAGGGGGGAGCCACAATACTTTTTATGGCCTTACTTTTCAAGCCACAGTGTCATTCTGATTACACAGATCACGCTGGTACAACATGGAAGGAGACCACACAAGGGTGTAGATACCTGGCAACAAAACTCACTGGAGTCCAGTTGGCTACTCACCCCAGGCCATCAACCCCAGTGCTAGAGTCCAACATCTTCATTTCTTCTGCTCTCAGACTAGTGTTACTGAGAGGTTTGCAGTCTGAAGTTCCTCATTTCAATACCGAAACCAAAGTCTAAACATATCCTGAAAAACTGGCATAGCCCTTCTCTCTATAGTTAGATCTTTCTCCCCTATTGAAAAACATCATCTTTTCCTAGTTCAGTTCTGGCCATTACATGGGTGCAAGCTAGGGAAGGTCCCTGTGGCTGCCCCTTGCTTCTGTCCTCCCTGTCATCTGATCATGTGACTAATGCCTCTCCCACTCACATATCTACCATAGAGCACCTGTTTGGCACGGACTTTGAACACTCCACCTGACTCAACTCAGATGTCTATGTGCTTTTCATTTCTATGACTTAGCATAGCTGACTCATCATAATCTGTGTGTTTTGCTGCCTTCTGATTGATATAGCTTGCTACACAAGTGTGTGCTAGTAACTCCAGCTTTGTGCTCTCCACAGATTCATGTTTTTGAAACTTTCACACATGCCCAGATCTTCCAGTAAAGCAACACCAAACAACAGTGAAGAACAAAAACAGTAAAACTCTGAGAATAATAAACAAAAACAAAAGCAATTAAACAACAAATTCTCCCTCTGATAGCATGAAAAGTTATTTCTTTCCTTCCCTCCCCTCCCCTTCTCTCCCCTAGTGGGAGGGGCACCAGTGTCACCAAGTTCAGTGGTGTTGGCATGATAGCACAAGCTCAGCTACTTAGGAGGTTGGAGGAAAAAGTTTTGTGAGACCAGCCTGTAAAAAAAAAAAAATGCAAACAAACAAACAAAACCCAAAGGCCTATCACTGCTTTTCCCTGTAGGACATGACTGATGGAGTGAAACACTGTCCTCAGAGTTGGCACATTAATAGTAACAAGTCTAGGACCTCTAAGACTGTACCAGACCCCAGTCAGTGGTACTCAGAGCAGAAGCTGGAGGATTATAATTACAAAGAATGGGAGACACTCTGTAAAGAACTGGGAGATTGTGAACAGAAAATGTATGAGTAGTCAACAAGATATGGTTTAATACACATCCTCTGGGAAGAAAAAGGGCTTAGTAAAGAGGCCCAAGGCTGATGGTACACACCTGCAATCCCAGACCTTGAGGGGCCCACCCAAGGGAAAGTCAGAATTCTTTGCCCATTGAACCCAGTTTTCAGTCTCAGGCAGACCCAGGTGAAGAGGTGGCCCTATTCCTGATGGAAATGATCTCTAACACCATACAATAAGCTACTATAATAATTCTGCCAATCCTCCTCTCCAAACCACCCACAGCACCTACTAGAATCATCACTGGCAATGGGGATACAGCTCCACACCACAGCCTGAGGAGCTCTTTTCAGAGACCTCCACCCAGACGAAACAAAACTTCAATGAAGAATTGAAGTTCAAGGTGAGCCAAACATGAAGCAAAGTTGGATTTATTAAAAGCAGAAAGAAAGAGGCTTCGAGAGAGGGTAAAGCGCACCCCATAGGACGAGCGTGGACTTCTCAAGGGAGAGTCATAATTAGTTTTCTTTACAGTGGAGATATATATATATATATATATTTGGTGGTTCTCAAGTTACATCTTCAAAGGTTACTAAGAAACTGTACTTCTTTCCAGCATTTTCCAGAGACTAAGATTTTTCTTTTTTAAAAACTTACTTTTCAGGCCGGGCATGGTGGCACACACCTGTAATCCCAGCACTCGGGAGGCAGAGGCAGGTGGCTCTCTGTGAGTTCAAGGCCAGCCTGGTCTACATAGTGAGTTCCAGGACAGCTGGGGCTACAGAGAGACCCTGTCTCAAAAAGACAAAAAAAAATTTACTTTTCTTTTTTTGGGGGGGGCAATTAATTTATTATTTTGAATAGTTTAGAAAGGAATTTTTGAGTATTACAATAATGTCTTTCCTTGTGACAAAATTACTTTTAGATATTCTCATGTAGAGTCCAGTGTGGAGACAACAGATGTTTTGCTTAAAAGGAATAATAGCCAGGTGTGGTGGTGCATGCCTTTAATCCCAGCACTCAGGATGCAGAGGCAGGCGGATCTCTGTGAGTTCAAGGCCAGCTTGGTCTACATAGCGAGTTCCAGGCCAGCTGGGGCTACAGGGAGATCCTGTCTAAAAAAAAACCAAAAAAAAAAAAAAAAAAAAGAAGAATATAGTCATATGTTGAGCTACTTTTCTTATTTGAAGATTAATTTTATTTTTAATTATGTGTAGGTATTTATGTCTATGGAGAATGATGTGCACGTAACTGCAGGTGTCTGTGGAGCCCAGAAGATAGTGTCAGATCTCCTGGAGCTGGAGTTACAGGTGGTTATGAGTCACTCTATATGGGTGTTGGGAACTGAACTTGGGTCCTCTGCAAGAGCAGCAAGTGATTTTAACCACTGAGCCATCTTTCCAGCTACAAGAGTGTGCTGGATAGCTTTAGTGTCAACTTGACACACTTGGGTCAAGGGAGCCTCAGTTGGGGAATTGCCTTCATTGGACTGGCCTGGGCCATGTCCATGGGGCACCTTCTGGATTGCTGAGTTATGTGGGAGGGCCCAGCCCACTGTGGGTGGTGCCATCCCTGGGCAAGGGGGCCTGTGTTGCATAAGAAAGCAGGCTGAGCAGGGGCCAGGGAAGCAAGCCAGTAAGCAGCATTCCTCCATGGCCTGTGCTCCAGCTCCTGCGTTCAGGTTCCTGCCCTGAGTTCTTACCTTGGGCTCCCTGATGAACTGTGACCTGGGAGATGTAAGATAAATAAACCCTTTCCTCCCCAAGTTGGTAGTGGTCAGAGTGTTTTGTCACAGCAATGAAGAAACAAACTAGGACAAAGAGTTTAACTCAAGAAGATTAAAAGTTAAAGAATTTTTCTCAGTGAACAAAGTTGTAAGGTGAACTTATGAGGGGCATCACTTAGGTGTAGGAGAGAGGGGTCCTAGGAACATAAGGTTATACATCATTTTAGCCCCAAGGATGCACAGACTAATTGCTGTCCTTGACAACCTTGATTGAGGAGTCTCTGGAACACATCATCTGGCCTTAAGTGCTTATGCCTTTTGGAAACGACATAGTGTCTTGTTGGATCATTTGGTCCTATCTGTGACATGTGAAGTCTGAAATCTCCTGCCTTTTTCAGCAATGAAAGCAGATGAGTCCTGGCAGCAGAGTCTCCTCCCTCTCCCACAGTCTCCTCATGGTCCCATAATGCCCCATCTTTCTGTCCTATCTTAGAATGATGAAACCCTGAGGAAAGAGGAATTCTTAGCTATCTTGGTGACTATTAGGCTCAGGGTCAAAACTGAGACAACAATGTGGCCCCCCATGATAGAGTAGGAAAAAAGGAGTCTCCACAAGTTTCAATTTACAGTGATTCCTGCTTTCTTGGCGCAGGAATCAATTACCAGTTACCAGTTACCATTTTCCTAATCCTTAAATATAGTGCTTAGAAATTAGGCTGATTTGGGGCTGAAGAGATGGCTCAGTGGTTAAGAGCACTGGCTGTTCCTGTAGAAGACCAGGTTTCAAATTCCAGCACCCAGTTCCAGAGGATCCGATGCCATCATCTGTCTTCCAAGGACACGGCATGACATGGGTGCACTTACACACATGCAGGCATAACACTTATACACATAAAATTAATTAATTAATTAGGCTAATCCTTGTACCTATTCTGGTCCTGTAGGGCCGGAGTTCTTATGGAAGCTGAAATTGAACCATCTGAAATTGTCTACCATCTTTCAGGCCAATGTAGTCATTATAAAATATTAACTATACTATAAAGTGGGGGTATGTCAGGGATTGGGGGCCACTCTCAAGTATCTAAAGGATGAAGAAGTAGAGTTCCTATTATATCCACTTAACTTCCCAGTGTGGACCTTGCAGCAGCTAGATGGATCTACAGAACGACTCCAGACCACTTCCAGGAAGTAGTATGCCTGGCCATAACTGCTCTACTGGGCACAGCATTTTTGCCTGAACTAATGTGTGCATCTTAGAACATGTGCTTTGCAGCCATTGATTTGGCGCATGCATTCCCTTCTACTCCAATCAATCAATGGTATTGTAAATAACAAGTTTTCACAATTTTGCCACAGGGCTAGGTTCACTCAACAGTCCTCTGTTATAATCAGGTCCAAAGAGAAAGAGAACATTTGATCACCCCACACAGCATCACATGGATCCACTAAATCAATGAAGCATGATGAGAAGGGGGTGGAGAGCCCTATGCACGTGCTCTAGAGAGTGGAAAGTAAACACTATGAAGGTTTAATGACCTGCCACTTCATTAAAAATCTTAGAGATCCTTGGAATGGCAAGATGGCTCAGCAAGCAAAGAAAAACTCAGGAAACCACATGGTGGAAGGAGAGAACCGATTTCTGCAAACTGTCCTCTTCCCTCCACACAGGCGCTGTGGCATGTGCACGCCCCCCCTGAACCCAAAGTTTTTAAAAATGATAGTTCCTTGGACTGGAGAGATGGTTCAGGGAGCAAAAGGACCTTACCAACAAGCCTGACAACCCGAGTTTGTCTTGAGGTCAACAACCTGAGTATGACCCCAGGACCAACATGGTAGAAGGAGAGAACTGACTGTTGCAGATTGTCCTGTGATCTCTGTGTACACTAACATACATACACAATAAATGAAGTAATACGAATTTAAAAATTAGAGCTCCAATAGCTATTAGCATACTCAGATATATCTTCCAATGCAAAAGATAAATAGCATCATTTCACATTCTTTTTTAATTTTTTGTTATTTTTATCTTATGTATATGAGTGTTTTACCTTCATGTATGTAAGTGCACCTGTGTCGTGCAATGCCTGAGAAGGCCAGAAGAGGGAGCTAGAGCCCCTTGAACTGTAGCTATGTGGGTACTGGAAACCAAACCTGGGACCTCTGCAAGAGCAGCCAGTTCTCTTAACTCTCCAGCCCCTCATCTCATATTCTTTACTGAAAAGAAAGAAACACATAATATATGAGAAACTTTTGCATTCTTGAGGAAACACATTTTGCAGCAAAGACCACTGCTACTGCCTTTATACTGCTATCTCAGTTCATTTTATGTTGCTATAACAAAATACCTAAGGTCAAGTAATTTAGAAAGAATAGGAATATATTTGGCACACAGTTCTGGAAGTTGGCAAGTCCAACAGCATTCTAGACTTGAGGTCATCACAAGGTAAGGAGAAAGCATGCTGACATGTGCCTTTCTTTCTCATCATTTAACTTTTATTTATTTATTTATGTATTTATTAATTATTATTATAATTGTTATTGTTTTTGTTCTTTTTGATACAGGGTCTCCCTGTAGCCCCAGCTGGCCTGGGTTCACTATGGAGACCAGGCTCACAGAGATCCGTCTGCCTCTTCCTCCCGAGTGTTGGGATTAAAAGTGTGCACCACCATGCCCGGCTTTATTTTTAATTTTTAATCATGTATATGTGTGTGTGTGTCTGCATATAATTTGTACATGTGAATGCAGGTGCCTTCAGAGGCCAGAGGAGGGCATCAGATCCCCTGGAGCTGGAGTTGCAGTTGAGCTGCCTGATGCAGGTGCTGGAAATCAAACTCAGGTCCTCTGCAAGAGTGGTACATGCTCTTAACCACTGAGCCATCTCTCCACCTCCACTTCTTCCTCTTCATATAAAGTCATTAGTGCTATCTTAGAGGCCCCTCTCCCCTGACCTCATCTCACCCTAATTATGTTCCTAAAACCTCTCTTCCAAATAACATTAGCATATGAGTTCTAACACATTAACTTTTGGGAAGCAGGTTCAAACCTAGCACTTGGTTGCACAGAAAACTGTTGGCTTTGAATGAGGCCTAGAGCAGAAAAGAACTCTGCAGCAGGACCATCCTGTGATACAAACAGCCCTTCTGCTTGGACTGTACCACTTAACACAGCCTATAGTGTTGGGGATAAAAAATACATAACATGGTTAGGTGTACAGGTACAAACCTGTAATCTCAGCACTTGGAAGCTGAGGCAGGAGAACGAGTTCCAGAGTAGCCTGGCCTTTACAGAGAGATGATATCTTAAAAGAAACAATGAAGGGGCTGGAAAGATGGCTCAGCGGTTAAGAACACTGACTGTTCTTACAGATGACCTGGGTTTGAATCCCAGCACCCACATGGCAGCTAACAACTGTCCGTTACTCCAGTTCCAGGGGATCCAACAGCCTCTTCTGTTTTCTGTGGGCATTGCACGGCACGGGTACACTTACACGCAGGCAATACATGCATACACATAAAATAAAAATAACAAATAAAATATTTTTAACCCCCCCCCCCAAATAAAACAGGTGAGTTAGATATCCTGGTTCTGCAAATGCCATGGATACAATAAAGACCCCAATGACCTACAAGTGATAGTTGCTATCAGGTACTTGGGCCTGCTGATTGTCCTAGGCTAGTAGGTAAGATAAAGAATGTGAGAGGTGCTGATATGGGTCAGCAGAAGAAGGCAGGGCTGCAGGGGGAGGTGGAATATGTGTGGGACACCAGTGGTCCAGTGGGGTATCTCTTGATTCCCGTTTGTGTAACTGGAATAGAAGTAGATAAGATAGAATAGTAACTATGTGCTTAGACCTCCCCCACCTGGTAAGCTCCTGAGATCCACAGAGGTGGTAGTTAAGGGTCAGGGAAATTAAAATAGATAGAACTAGGGCTGGAGAGACGGCTCAGTGGTTAACAGCATGTGCTGCTCTTGCAGAGGACCTGAGTTCAGTTCTCAGCACCCGTATCCAGAGGCTTACAACCACCTGTGACTCTAGTTTCAGAGTATCCCATATCCTCTTCTGACCTCTGAGGGTACCTGCCCACACACACACACACACACACACACACACACACACGCACACACACACACCCCATACATACATTTTTTTAAAGTACTAGAGGGATACGATGAGAACAAGTTGTGGGCATTAGGCCAATTGCAGTGACAGGGCCCAAAGTGAATTGCATCAACTTCCCTTTTCTGAGTTTCCTTGCAGGAAAACGAAAGAACTGTTCTCGGAACTAAATAAGGAAGGAGATCCATAAGGTGCTAAGGAAGGGTATAGCCAACAAAATGTGACACAACCAGGGCTTGCTTCTCAGTTTCTAGGAGTATGTTAAACTGATGGCCTACAGCTTTAGCTTCTGGGCTTGCCCGGCTTTATAGAGCCATGCTGGACTGGCAAAGACTTTCTTAATCTACGTGGAAGTCTGACTGTGCCCTCAAATCCATTTTGCTCCTTCCCTTGACTTTTTCTGTTGTTGTATTTAGGACATCTTTCCTCCTCCTCCTCTTCTTCTTCTTCTTCTTCTTCTTCTTCTTCTTCTTCTTCTTCTTCTTCTTCTTCTTCTCTTCCTCCTCCTCCCTCCCCCCTCCTCCTCCCCCCTCCTCCTTTCTTCTTCCTCGTTCTTCTTCTTTCCCCCTCACTGTATAGCCCATGCTGGTTCAGAACTCACTATGTAGCCCAGGCTAACTTCCATCTCTATATCCTCCTGCTTCATCCTCTGAAGTGCTGGGACAACAGGTGTGTGCTACCATGCCTGGCCTCTCAGTAGCTCCCTCCTGAGAAGTGTAACAGTACATATTAATATTTCAAAAAATCCCTAAATATCTTCTTTGTCTCTCCCTCCCACAACTCAAAAGTGTTTTCCAAATTATATATGATATTATGCATCTATATCTACATTTCTAAGGAACTCAGGACCCAAGTATGCTAGACTAGTATCCTACCATTGAGCAAAGTCCACAGCTCCCCACACCCCATCATTTTTCCTGACCTGGATGGAAGGGAATTATTTATTATCTGTACTCCCAAGCACTCTCACCCAGCTGGACTCTTTGTTCTTTAATTTCCTGAAATCTTGTTGCAGAAGAGTCACTGATTGCTTTGATGTGGGTTCTTTGAGTGGTGGAGCCTTTCTTGGCTCTAGGTGGACTTAACGTTGTGGGGGTGTGAGGCAGTCCCTGAAAAAATCAATGGCCTCCAAAGCCACTCAGAGCCCGTGGCTTTTGAGTTTGTTATCTCAAGCCCAAAAAGAATAAAGAAATTTGGATAAGGAGTGAACAGAGTGAAGGTAGATTTATTAAGGAAAAGTGAAAAGGACTTGGGGATGTGGGAGGGACTCCCAAGATGAGGGAGGGCTTCAAGGGAGAAACGCCGTCTTGCTGACTTGCCCAGGGCGATCTTTTTTTTTTGTTTGTTTTTTTTTTGGTTTTTTTGAGACAGGGTCTCCCTGTAGCCCCAGCTGTCCTGGAACTCACCATGTAGACCAGGCTGGCCTTGAACTCACAAAGATTCACCTGCTTCTGCCTCCTGAGTGCTGGGATTAAAGATGTGGGCCACCACGCATCCAGTGTGGTCTTTTATAAGTTTTATAGTGGGAACTGTATGGAGACTGAGGTAATCCTTTATTGGTTATTTCTTTCTTTCCATCTCCCATCTGAGATTGGACATTTTTGAGTCCACTGGGCTGACTCAGTAAGGAGTCCATAATCCTTAGGCAGTTCCTTCAGACCAGCTACTCATCCTTTTGGGGACCAGGCTATGTGACTGGCTCAGGATCCACTTTGGGCCCTGCCTGTACTGCCTAAGGGGAGAGTAAATCCTGTTTCAGCTTTACATTTGAACATTTGCTCACAGTTTCCAAAACACATGCTGGTGGAGTCAGACACTTTCTTAGATTTCTGCATATTCAGAGTGACGTATATAAGGTTAAAAGATAGTCACTAAAAACATTTAACTTACTTGATTTGATGATGAAAGTTCCCTGGAAACCTGTCAGACAGCAAACAAGGCCAAGTAGATTAAAAGACAACTGCAGAAGCAACAAGTCATCAAAAGTTAGACATCCTGAGCCCCAGGTGAGGCTGGTTTTCACAACCAAAGGCATTTTCTAGAGACAGAGAGTTGTCTACCATGGATTACCAAATTCAGGGTAATTCCCACTCATGTTTTTGAAGAATTTCTAATTGGGCAGCAAGATTTTATTTATTGATTTTCAAAAAATCATTGCATTTGGCCTTGGAGAATTGGCTCAGTGGTTAAGAGCACTGGCTGCTCTTGCAGAAAACCCAGGTTCAATTCCCAGCACCCACATAGCAGCTAACAACCATCCATAACTCCAGTTCCAGGGATCCCACACCCCCTTCTGACCTCTTTGGGCATTTGCATTACATGGGTGCACTTACATACATGCACGAATAAGCTCACACACATAAAAGAAAAATAAATAATAAACAAAATATTTAAAATTATATTTCATTATTGTGTATATATGTATGTATGTCTCTATATGTACGAGTGTGAGGGTATGTGCCATGGTGTACATAGGGAAGTTAGAGGACAACTTGTGGGAGTTGGTTCTTTCCTTCTACCATGTGGGTACCCACTAAGCCATCTTACCAACCTATATATTTATTGGTTTTTGAAACAAGGTCTCATCATGTAACTGAAGACCGGCCTCCAACATGCTACATAGCCCAGGCTGGCCTTGAATTTGAGATAATCCTCCTGCCTCAGCCCTCCAAGTGCTTGGATTACAGGCTTGCAGTCACCATGCTAAGCTATTATTAGTATTACTGTAGTATTTAATTTTGTTTTCTGTGTGATGTGTGGCTGTATGTGGAGGCCAGAGAATAATTTTTGGGTGTTTGTTTAGGCTCTGGGCATCAAACTCAGTCTGTCAGTTTGCATGGCAAGTGCTTTTACCCCTGAGCCTTGTTGCCTGCCAGTTTTTTGTTTGTTTGTTTGGTTTGTTTTTTGTTTGTTTTTGAGACAGGTCTCCCCATATCCCCAGCTGACCTGGAATTCATTATGTAGATAAGGCTGGCCTTGATCTCACAAAGATTCAGGTGCTTCTGCTTCCCTGAGTGCTGGGATTAAGACATCATCACACCCAGAACCTGCAGATTTTTATTTATTTTTTTTAAGGTTTATTTCTTATCTGATCATTTCATTTTGGAATGTTGGAAGGGAAAACTTTTCCTTTTCCAGTCTGGGTCTAGTGCTGGGAGCCGGCAAGTTAGCTGAGAGTTTTCATTATTAGAGGGAAAGACAAAACTTATTCTGATGCAGCTCAGGACACAGTCCTAAGGCTTATATATCTCAATTTAACAAGGTGGTGCAGATAGATGTTTAGTGTTTCAGTGGGAGAGTTTGGACAGTTCCTTTGGGGTTTTGTTGCCTATATTCTGGGATATATGAATAAACAGAAAACTCCCTCCGGGGTTTGTGGGTGGCCCTATAGTTCCACAGGCCTCTGCTTTCGTTAAATAGGGGAAATCTAGTTACGATTTCTTTCTGCCTCTTCTGTAGCTTCGAGGGTTTCGCACAAAAATCATCTTCACGTCAAATCTTGGGGGAAGAACCCTGAAATTTGGGGACATTCTAAGCATGTCCACTTGTAACTTCTCGCTATCAGGGGGTTGATTAAGCAGTGGTTTGGGGCACCAAAGGCTGGAGATTTTAGGAAAGACCAGAAAGGGTCAAGAAGTGTTTCTTCAAATAGCTCTCGAAAAGGCAAAGAAACGAGGAAGAGAAATAATCCCTGTTCTCCAAGAGGGGCTCGGGTTCCCAAACCCTGCGCATCAATATCTGGGACCCCGGGACGGGTTTTTGGTGTCCCCGGGGCTTCACTTGTTCGCTCAAGTTACTTCAAGTGCAGACAGCAGATAAAAAGGTCTGTACGGTGGGATGGTAGCGAGGATGGACTAACACCCTGCTTAGAGGAAGCGCTCACGAGGGTCAGCTCTTTCCGGGGTTGGGTGGGGCGGAGAGCCAGGGGACGCCTCCAGGGGCCCCCAGGATGCGTCACTCGCCTCTGGCTTATCAAAACTCCACTAGAGCCCCACGATCATTTTCACTTCCTCCTCTTTCCGGGAGCAGCCTCGCGCTCCCGGGCTGCGGGACCAGCCGAGACCCAGGGGGCCTTCCGGGGTGTCGCTGCGGCCAGGCGCGGAGCTTTCCGCGTCTTTCCATTCGCTCCGGGCCGCCGCCCACTTCAAATCTGACCCTAGGACCGGCCGGGGGAGGTCTGGCTTCTGGAAGCTGCGCTACAGAGTTGGAAAGCGAAAGCGATCTGCAAACGGCACCGCCCGCGTCCGCCCCGAGGAACACTACTAAGTTTCGATTCTCGGTGGAGCTGGGTCCCGCGCGCGGTGGCCGGAGCAGCGACAGCCCGCGAGCGTGCGTGCCATGGCAGACCCCGGGGTATGCAGCTTCATCACCAAGATCCTGTGCGCGCACGGGGGCCGCATGACCCTGGAGGAGCTGCTGGGAAAGATCGCGCTTCCCGAGGCGCAGCTCTGGGAGCTGCTAGAGGCGGCGGGGCCCGACCGCTTCGTGCTACTGGAGCTCGGAGGCCGGGCCGGGATCACCCGGTCGGTGGTGGCCACCACCCGAGCCCGCGTCTGCCGTCGCAAGTACTGCCAGAGGCCCTGCGACAACCTGCACCTCTGCAAGCTCAACCTGTTGGGCCGGTGCCACTATTCGCAAGCGGACCGGTGAGTGCACCCGGAGGAGGGGAAGCTCTCCACCCGCCTGGCCGGGGGACCGTGGGGGCTGCTGCCTGGGGGAGCAGGGGGGAGGCGGACGGGGTGTTGCTCTCCGGGCCCCGCACCCTCCAGCTGCTCACCCACCTGCAGCGCCCGAGCTGCTCCCCTTCCGCAGTCTTTCCCCCTAATCCGACCAAAGCGATATTGGCGGGCAGAGACTAGGCTACCCCCTACCCTGTCGCACGCACACAGAATCCTAAGATTTGTACCAACCTAGAGAAGTTGGAAGCGGAGGGGGAGCCCAGACGGCTTCCACTCTCCAGTACTCGTGGTGTCTTTCCTCTCTACCCTGGACATGAGGCGCTCTGCCCAGAACCCTACTGCGCTGAGCACTCGCATCTGAATCCACTGCCCTACGCTCAGGACCACTTTTCTCCTGCTTAGCTACGGGCCGTGGCACCTGACCAGAATGGTCCTCCTAGGGTTTATTGGAGATGCAGTAGCCTTTCCCGGCCTCCTTCCCGTGGTTTGTGCGGTGACTAGCACAGGTGACCACCTGGTCTTGTGACCACTCTCCCAAATTGTTTTGAAATAATTCGACTTAACTTCTCGGGCAGCTGCTTCTGGTTTCCATGTGCTCCCTTTTTGCCTTCCCAAATATAGGTGCTTCCCAAGGCTTGAATCAAGCCTTTTGATTCAGTCTCTCCATGAGAGGGATCACTGGTTTAGGGTCACTTGTCACGTCTACCAAGATGGCTTCCAGACACACATCCCTTGCGCTGGCCTGTGCTGTAAATCCTGCTTCTGCGTCACTAGTGCCTGACCAGTGTATGGAGTGTTCGGCACATACGGACCAAACTCCTTCCAGGCAGGCTCTCTGGCCTTACCACCCTCCCTTCTCAGTCCGTCTTCCTTAATCACTAAGGCTGCTTTATATAATTCCTAATCCCTTCTGCCTTTCCCTCCAGGTTCTCTCTCTCTCTGTCTCTCTCTCTCTGTCTCTGTCCCTTCCCTTTCCTATTTCCTTTCTTTCTTTCTTTCTCTCTCTCTCTCTCTCTCTCTCTCTCTCTCTCTCTCTCTCTCTCTCTGGACTGATACTGGAAATAGGGCCTCTTGAATGCTAGACACTACCAAAGAACTATACCTGCAGCCTTTTAAAACCGTTGCATTTTGAAACAGGGTCTCACCAAGTTGCCCAGACTGGCCTTGAATTCATTCCATAGCCCTTGAATTTAAGTTCCTGAGCAGCTGCGATTACAGGCCTGCCCCACCAGGCCCATATTTCCTGGGTAGACAGAGTACTTTATAAACTTTGTTGGTCCTTAAAAATGTGAGTGACATCTTGCTTCAGAAATGGTGGTCGTCAATTTTTTTTAGCCATGCACTTAACTAACAAAATAACTCCAGTCACTCACCCCCAGGTATGTGTATCAAAACATGTAAAAGAGAAGTGTTTTAAATGTATGGAGTAATATTTAAAAAAAATTGTTTGGAGCGAGAATTCTTTCAGCTCACTAAAAATTTGAAGAAGTACCTCAGTGTGCCCCTTTATTTACATTTTTTGGTTTTGGTCTTTTGAGACAGGGTCTTCCTGTAGCCCCAGTTGGTCTGGAACTCACTATGCAGACCAAGCTGACCTTGAATTCACAGAGATCCTCCTGCCTCTGCCATGGGAGGTGCTGGGATTAAAGGCTTGTATCACAATGCCCAGTTTATTTAAATATTTTATGTTATGATGCAAGAATTTGAAAGCCTTTCCTAGTTATGGGAAGTCTTGTCTAGAAGAAAGCATCTAAGTTCCTGGAAAATGAAGAAATCACTAAGTAAAAGGAAGTGGGTAGAGAACAGAAAAGGAAGGAACCTTCTAGCACTGTACTGCCTGACAACAGGATTAGAAGGCTTTGTGACTTTTTTCTGTTCTTTCCTGTTCTTTATGAAAATGTCTTCAAGTGTTGACTTTCAGTAAAGTTTTAGTATTTTTCTACAGTTTTCAACATACTTAAAAAATGGAGGGAATTTCCATGCACCTATCATTTTGAGTCATAAGTTTTCAAATACGGACAGTCTTGAGACTGTCGTTTTTTCTCCTTCTCTGTCCCCAACTCCAGTGTTTTATCTTAAAGCAAATCTCAGCAATTATTTCCTTCATAAGCACTTCAGTATCCCAAACAGATACGGATCATATTTTAGTAATGCAATCATAGTACAATGATCACTTTTTTTCTTAGTTTTTTTGACACAGGGTCTCCCTGCAGCCCTGGCTAGCCTGGAACTTGCTATGTAGACCAGGCTGTCCTCAATCTCACTGAAATCCACCTGCCTCTACCTCTTGAGTTCAGAGATTAAAGACATTCAGCACTATGCCAGGCATACAATGATCACTTTGATTGCTTTTTAAATATTCTCTCTCTCTGTCTTTCTCTTTCTCTGTCCTTCTCCCTCTCCCCTTCTCCCTCACTCCCTCCTTCCCTTCCTCTCTTGAGACAGGGTCTCTTGGTAGCCCGGGCTGTTTTTTGAACTCCCTGTGGAGCTGAGTATGACCTTGAACTTCTGATCCTCCTGCTTCCATTTCCTGAGTGCAATTATATGCCTACACAACCATAGGAGGTTTGTAGGTGCTGGGTCTTGAAACCACAAGCACTTCACCAAAGGAATTCCATTCTCAGCACCCCAACAAATGTAAATTTATTATCATCTAATACAATTTGGTCTTCAAATTCCCCTGATTGCCTTATTAATCTAACTCGTACTTTCAGGAAAAAACAAAACAAAACACTATACAGACATTATCTATAATTGTTTTGATAATATATTCAATATATTTTTAGAAACTTTGTTTCTATTTGTTACATATAATATGTAGACAATTTTTAGTTTTATGATTTTTTTGTTATTATGTTTGCCAGGTTTGAGACAAAACCATTTTAAGCTCATAAACTGGGTTGGTAACTGTGGTTGGTAACACACACACACACACACACACACACACACACACACACACACACACACCTCAAGACTAGGTGTTGATGTGTAGCTCAGGCTAGCCTTGATTTTGGGATTCTCTTTCTTCTGCTTTCTTACCACTGAGATTGCAGGCAAGCTCCACCCCACCTGACTCTGGTTTAGCTATATGTTTAAAGTGCCTTTTTATATTCCTTTTGAATTTGAAAATTATAAACTTAATGTACTAATGAACAGAATGTCTTAAAATATTTTTTTTATTATTTTGTGTGTATGAGTGTATTGCCTGCATGTGTGTAAGTGCACCCATATCCTGCAATGCCTGTGGAGATCAGAAGAGGGTGTTGGATCCCTTGGAACTGGAGTTACTGATGGTTGTTAGCTGCCATGTGGGTGCTGGGAACTGAATTTGGGTCCTCTGCAAGAGCTGCCTGTGCTCTTAACCTCTGCGCCATTTCTCCCGCCTCCAGAGTGTCTTTTTTTATTTTTTTTTCTGTAGTGTCTTAATAAAGACATTTGGGAGGAAATTTTTTTTCTCCTCAGATCCCAAGAAACATTTTTTAACCAAGTATACTTTGTAATATTTTCCTCTTGTCAACTTTTACAAAATTTTGTCTTCTAAAACCTGACCCTCATTAGTCTAATGACTTTCTTTTTGAATCACTGGCTAATGGGGCCAGTTGACCAATTAATACCCACAATAAGGTACTGTATTTGTATTTTGTAATGTACTTTTTGCTGATCTTATGAAATTTCCTCTGCGATACTTTTATTTATAGATAGAAATTCTCTTATCCTGAAATTCCTGTCTGTTTTTTTGTAATGCTTTGAGTGATATTTTAGTTAACAACAGGGTTTATCCAGGTAGGTGTGATATAACTCTTTGGTCCCATGAGTTTGGATATTTCTGTTTGCTTTGATGATGTAACATCCCCACACATGAAGTTCAAATCCCTGTTCTGACACAAACAATAACTACCACTTACTGAACAAATAATTATGTACCAGACTCTGTGGTAAGCGCAGTAAGATGATAGCCTACTTAGTCTTTACCATAGTCCCTGAAAAAGAACACTTAAAATATTTATTATCATTTACATTATTGTGTTTGTGTACAATGTGCAGAAGAGGTGTGTGTCACCCATATGGAGATCAGATCCCATGTGGCGGCTGTCTTCTTCCACCAGGGATGGAACTTGGGTCATCAGTTTTGACACTTTAGGCAGCAAGTTCCTTTACTCATTGAGCCATCTCAATAGTCCCATTTGTTTTGTTTTATTTTTACCTTTTTAAATATTTATTTTTATTTTAAATTATGTGAATATGTGGAATATGTGTGTGTTTCTGTGTGAGTATGTACACTTGAGTGCAAATGCCTGGGGAAGCTAGAGCTGCTGGATTCCCCAGGAGCTAGATGTGGTTCCTGGGAACTGGACTCAGCTCCTCTGGAAGAGCAATATGTGCTCTTAACTGCTGAGCCACTTCTCCAGTCCCACCTTTTGTTGCTTTTAAGGAGACAGAGCCTTGCTGTCCATAATGACTATATAGTGAGTTCCAAGCCAGCTGTGGCTAAGGGAAACCCTGTCTCAAAAGACCAAATTAAAAAACAAAAAAAAACCCACATATCAAAATATTCAAAACATTAGAATTTAGTAAATCGCTCAGCGGTTAGTAATATAAACATTCATTCTATATCCCATTTAAAGATTTTTGTTTATTATTGTTGTTGTTATATGTGTGTGATATGTGTGTGAGGTCAGAGGACAGCTCTGTGAATTTTATTCTCTTCTTCCATCTTTATGTGGGTTCTAGGACTTGAACTCAGGTCACTGTGTTTGCAAGGCAAATGCTTTTAACACTGAGCCATGTTACAGGACCCCATTCTTTATCTTTTTATATATTTTGGTACATATCCAGAGTGTTTGTACTACCATGCATTTCAATGCTTTTCTCTTGATTTATGATACAGTCAACTAGTCCTCTTCCTGTCTGTCCACCCATACCCAGCTAACCAAAAGAAAATGACACTACAAACAGGAAAGGGGTGTGAAAAACACCTGCATTGACAGAAACCGCAGCAACGCAAAGACTTTGAGACAGCCCATTTTAATCAGCTCAACAGAAACTAGGCTTGGCATGCGAGTGACTTGAATTAACAAAAGATCTCACTTCATACAGCTCCTAGACAATGGAAATAGCTAAAGATGTTAGGCAAATCGGTTTCACACATCAACTCTGCCAACTTCAAGGTATGATGGCCTTGGGTAAAAATTTAAAGACTTCTATGTCTATTTCATCTGATTAAGATGGAATTTTTTTTTTGTCTTTTTGAGACAGGGTCTCCCTGTAGTCCCAGCTGACCTGAACTCACTATGTAGACCAGGCTGACCTTGAACTCACAACGATCTGCCTGCCTCTGCCTCCCTAGTGCTGGGATTAAAGGCGTGCGCCACCATGCCCAGCTTTAAAATGGAATTTCTAAAGCTGAAGTGGAGGAATTGCCTTGAGCTTAAGAAACTGGGGAGGCAGAGGCAGGCGGATCTTTGTGAATTCGAGGCTAACCTTGTCTACATAGTGAATTCCAGGCCAGCTGGGGCTAGAGGGAGACCCTGTCTCAAAAAGACAAAAAAAAAAAAAAAAATAAAAAAAAAAAAAAAAATAAAAAAAAAAAAAAAAAGATAAAGAAAATGCCAAGTTGTTTTCTAAAGTGTATTTGCCAAGTTATACTCCCCCCCAGATAGGAGGATCCCCTGCTTTGTATCATTGCCAAGTAGTATCACGAGGCCTTTGAAATTTGTGCCTATGCAAAGAATGTGAAATTATATCTTTCTTATTTTTTGCTTGATCTTGTTTTGTTTTTGTGTTGTTATTGTGGTTTGGGGACAGTCTTTAGTAGCCAAGGCTAGCCTTCAACTGTTTGTATATATAGTCAAGGATGACCTTGAATTCCTAATCCTTTTACCTCTGCCTCCCAAGTGCTGGGATTACAGATGTGTGCTACCACCCAGTGGATTTTGCTTTGAATTTGTTTATTTATTTATGTGTGTCTGTGTGTTTATGCATGTGTTTGTGAGTGTCTACAGAAACCAGAAGAGGGCATCAGATCCACTGGAGCTGGAGTTCCAGGAGGTTGTGAGCTGCCCAGCATCGGTGCTGGGAACCAAATGTTGGTTCTCTGCAAGGGTAGCAAGCACTCTTCACTGCTGAGCCCTCTCTCCAGCCTCTTGTTTTATATTTTTGAAGGTCTTGCTCTGCATCCCAGGCTGGCTTCTAACTCACCATCCTACTGCCTCTGAAGGGCTGGGGTTAGAGAAGTGTGCTACCATGCCTGACTGTCAATGTGGCTTTAATTCTTCAGGTGCTCTGTCTCTAGGCCTTGAAAGGTATAGAGTCCATGTTTGTTGTACTTGATGCTTACTTACTATTGACATTTTTTTTTTTTACTTTTTTTGGTCATTTTCTTATCCTATATTTTTATTTGTAATGGTCTTTGTCATTAAAAAAAACTAGCTAAAACCATTTAAAAGCATCAATAAAAGCCGGATGTGGTGGCGCACGCCTTTAATCCCAGCACTCAGGAGGCAGAGGCAGGCCAATCTCTGTGAGTTCGAGGCCAGCCTCGTCTCCATAGTGAACCCCTGTCTCAAAAAGACAAAAAAAAAAAAAAAAAAAAAAAAAAAGCATCAATAAGCATATTTGTGGTGTTGTGTAACTATCACCATTACCAAATTCCAGACTATTTCATCACCTCCAGAAGAAGGCCCTCACCCCCTCATTCCCGCTGGACCCCAGCTCCTGGCCACTGCTTCCTGGCTGTATAGATTTATCTGAATATTTCCTGTCAGTGGAATCAGACAGTTTGTGGCCTCTGGGGCCTGCTTCTTTCACAAAGAATGATGCTTTCAAAGCTTGTGTTTTAGTTGAGCAAGTGACACATAGTTTATGTGGGTGTATTTACCCAGGAGTGCTCTAGGGAAGGTCCTTCTGTTAGTAATAATGTGTGTTCTCTCCATGGAGTCACGTCCTCAGGCCACAGCCTTGGAGGCACGCTATTTTCTGCAGCATGGTGACCCAATGTAGTGCATACTAGAGGAATTGTTTTGGAATCTCTTGTTTCTTTTCAGATTTGCTTCATAATTTTTATTTTAATTTGATCAAACTTGGCATTCAGTGTCTGCAGCAGTCTATGAAAATTAAGCTAAGAAACTCAATATAAGGAATACTCTGAACCCTGATAAAAATCTCAAATAGTGACAAGCATTTTGACATGTAATCAGTGTGCTAACTGATTGCTCTACTGGAGTTCTACGCAAGCATTTTGATAGCAAGTATTTTCTATTTTTTATATTCTATAGAGATGGGGGAGGGGGAGAAAGCACTCTAAGTATAGATTTGCTTTTTCATAAATTAGTTCTAATTTGCTTTCTGTCCCTGACCATGTTTTCATCCAAACAGGAATCTGATATTTACCTAGAAGCTACTTTGGACTAGGCAAGGCTCCAAGATGGGTGGGAAAAGAAGAAAATGATTCTAGGAGGACCAGGAATTTCAGATCCAATGAGAAACAAACTAGTGTGGGACTCTTTATGGAGCTGAGGGTGACCTTGAACTTCTTATTCTCCTGCCTCTGCTTCCTGAGTGCTGGGGTTACAAGAGTGTGCTGTCCCTCCAGGTTTCAGAAATCAGACATCATTTAAACTAAATTGGAACAGAGTTGCTGAACTGGGTTGGAGAATACAGAATCATTTTATAATCTTAATTGTTTTCCATTCAGAGAAGAGAATTGAATGTGTTTTAGACCAACTCATGTTCTCCAGACATTTTTGACTCCTTGTCAGGAAAGAACATTTTGAATATAGGTAGTTGTCCCTTGTTGTCCTTGGGGGACCCTTGGTACTCAAATTTCTAATACAAAATTGTGGGGACCTAAAAGCCCCACCTTGTATAAGTCCGAAAGGAAGTTACTGGGGGCGCAGCCTGGCTTGATTTGAAAGTCTGAAGAATACTTCACCACTGCTGAGGAGTGCATGATCAGCGTGTGACCATCCTTAAGACACACCCTCAGGGGGGAGGGGGGAGCTCCAGGTGCCTTTATAAGCTTTGGAACACTTGCAATAAATGAGTCCCTGCTTGACTAGGCTCCCCGTTTCACTGAGTGGGCTGGAGAACGGTGTGCTTACTCGTCCCCAATCATCACCTCGCTGGGGGTCGCTGGTTCGAACCCCTGGCACAAAATGGCATAGTGTTTGCAGACCTCCATATGTCTTCCCATAGAGTTAAAAATCATCTTAGATTATGTGTGCCACCTAATATAATGTAAATGCAGTGTAAATAACTGTTAATACTGAAATGTTCAGGAAGTCATGATAAAAACCAAAAATCCGTCCTTGTTCAATACAGATGGATTTGTGTGTGTGTGTGTGTGTGTGTGTGTGTGTGTGTGTCTGTGCAGAGTGTGTGTGGGGTGCACATGCAGATGGAATTTTTCTCCCCAAGTTTTCCTTTGACTCCACAGTTGTGGACCCTGTAGCTACAGAGGGCCAACTGTACTCGTAACATGCCTAGATTTACTTTAAAAGCATATGATGAGCCATGCTTCCAGCACTGTAAAAGGTTTTCTTACACTGTCTTCATCTAACCAGTTAGTGTCCATTCATCCAGCCCTTTAAGCCCAGGCAGTGATTTTCTACTTTCACATAAAGAATTGTAGCATTGTTTTCTCCATACCCTGATGCATTATTTTGGCAACATAAGTTCTCAGCTTTGAAGTACTGTACTTCCCAAACTTTGATGTGTCTCTGAATAACAGAGGAGCACTTAATAAAATGCAGATTCCTGAGTCATACATCCTAAGTTCTAGGTCAGAAGAGGGGTTCAGGTGTGGCAACACCACATTTTAACTATCACTTTGAAGCATTGTTTTGCCAGGGTCCAAACACACTTTCAGAAACAAACTATTCAAAGATGAGTTTAGGGCAAATTGCAAATGTGTGTTTTAGATAGCTTCTGATCTTGAGGGAGTAAAAGGGAAATGAAGTCTGCTGTTCAAAGTAGATGAAATATTTAAAAGTATGTTAAGGGGGGGATGGAGAGATGGCTCAGTGGTTAAGAGCACTGACTGCTCTTGCAGAGGACCCGGGTTTGATTCTTAGCACCCACTTGGCATCTATGAACCATCCTTAACTCCAGTTCCAAAAGAATCCAAAGCCCTAACAAGGAGACACTCAGGAAACCTTTGGCATTCCAGTCATCAGTAAACAAATATTTACTAAGTACATATTTTGTGTTCCTCTCTCATGAAAATGGAATCTTCAAATACTGTTGTCTTACTAATTAAGTTTTTTCTCTATTTTAATAGTCACCTTAACTTTTAAAAAAAATTTATTATTTTTATTTTATGTATGTGCGTGTATTGCCTGCGTGTAGGTAAGTGCACCCGTGCTAGAGGAAGTCAGAAGATCCCCTGGGACTGGAGTTAAACAGTTGTTAGCTGCCATGTGGGTGCTGGGATTCAAACCTGGGTCTTATGCAAGAACAGCCAGTGTTCTTAACCACCGAGACATCTCTCCAGCCCCTAGCCACCTTAACTTTCAAAGGAATTTATGTTGGGAAGTGTAGGTGAAGGGAAGAGGCAGACGACAGGAGAGGAGCTCGGGTGGCCTACTTTCTCTAGAGAATCATCAATATTTTGGCAATGTTATTGCTACCTCTTTCTTCCCTACCTATGCCTTTTCTTGTCTTAATGTGAATTTAGGTCAGGGAATCCCTAATTTTGTTGCACATTGAAATAACTTTGGAAATCTGAAAAAAAAAAAATGCTGGACTGGAGAGATGGCTTAGCAGTTCAGAGCACTGGCTGCTCTTGCAAAGGATCGGGGTTCAATTCCCAGCACCCACATGGTGGCTAATAACTGTCTATAACTCCAGTTCTAGGGGACCCAATGCCTTCTTATGACCTCCTCAGGCATTGCACGACACAGGTACGCTTAGACTGATGCAGGCAATACACTCATACACATAAAAAATAATAAATAAAATATTAAAAAATGATACCTGGTTCCTACCCTTAAATACTTTTAAAGATTCAGAGTATGAATTGGGCATGGAGATTTTAGTTGTTTTAGTTTTAATTTTTATTTTTGCAGTGGGACTCAAACCCAGGGCCTCATCCCTGGTAGGTAAGAATGAAGCCACTGAACTGCATCTCCAGGCTGGACATGGAGGGATTTTTCCAAGTCCCTACTTGACATAGTTGGTGCTAGTTTGTATCACCCTTGGTGCAACTGTAGACTGTTCACAATTCCTCAGCCTCTCACCTCTCTCTACTCCCATCCTCATTGGGACTGGAGTCTCTGACATCATCACCCTCTGTGGTCTTACAGTCCCTGTGATGTATATTTCTTCCCAGGCTAAGGCCTGAAGCTACCTGCAGCCTCCAGCCCTGCCTTGTTGCAATAGTTGGCTGGGTCCTCTTCCTTCTTTACACCTGGAGAATTCTGGGTAATGCAACTGTGGTGAAAGCTTGCTGGTTCTTTCAACCCCACTCTCTTCCTCCCTGCATATCCTTGCCTGTGCGGGTCCATTCTTGTTTGTCCTCATCTTACTAGATGTTGCAGATTCAGCAAACCATGCCTGTCCTTCTCATGACCTGGCAGTGCAGTCCTGAACATCAGAAGTACAAAGAGAAAGCGTTCTGTGGCTTTTAATACTTTATTAGGGTTGTTTGGATTGCTAGCGGTTTATTCTCTAGACCTGTGTTCTCTAGATTATATCTTTCACACATTCTGTTTTTTTTCTACCTGGCTTATAATAGCGAGCTATTTCCTGTTTTCTATACAAATCAACTATCTCTTTGTGTTTATTGGCCCCATGAGGTATGGGGGAACACAAGCAAGAGTTGAGGGGGAGAAGGGAAGTGGTATTTCAATACAGTTACTGTAAAATAAAAACTGACTCAGGTTTTCTCTCATTGTGGTCTGCTGTTGAGCTGCCATTGAGCCCAAGAGATCAGAGGGGAACACCCAATTCAGGAATTTAACCGAGAATCGAACATGGCAATCGAATCATCAATTCTTGCCCCAGACTGCTTAGAATCACATAGGGTCTCATGCCAGTCAAATTAAACCAGTCTCAGGGTGTGGGCTGGGTCAGGTATTTTTAAGCACAGTTTAGCTGAAGATTATGTTGTCACTAGGGATAAGAACCACTTTTTAGGCTAGCTGTTTAGACTGTGCCCTGTGGCAAGGCAGAGTGTGGATCGCCTGGGTTAAAACAACATTTCGTTCTGTGCTTGGAATGGAAAGGAGAAAGGGGTCATTTGTTTTTAGGCTTGGGGTTTGAGATCCCTGAGAGGTTCTGCCCCTTTCAAGGCCATCTTTGCTTTTTCAGTTACCATTTCCTGTGATTCCGAGTTGTTTGCTTGTTTATCTGCTCCGTTGCCAGCGGCAGTCTGCAAATGTTTGCTTTGTCTTCAGCAATTCACACAGGACTGAAAACTGGGGATTTCTTAGGGGTCTAATCAACCTTCTGCAGGAAGGCGGGAACTGGGAGTCCTTACTCCCAGGGCATGACTTGGCAACTTATTAAAGTTGTTCTTTTCTGCCCCCAACTCCCCCTTCAGACATACTGATTCAGAGCCCAGCCATCAGTATTCCAACAAACCCTCTAGGGTATAAATACTTCTGACCTATGCTACAAGTTTAAGATTCATCTGGTAGGTCTGGGTTGAGGCCCAAGTGTTTGCATTTCTGACAACTTCTATGTCCTCACTGGTCCAAGGAACACTTTGGGAGCACTACTAACACAGACACCCACAAGAGGCCCTGGGAGACTTTCAGACCATTTCATGCCTTAAGTCAGGTGTTAGGCACTAAGACAGAATGATGGGGGGAAGTGGGAAGGAACCAGCTGGAGAGATGACTCAGCAGTTAAGAGCACTGCACTGACTGCTCTTGCAGAGGACCTGGGTTTGGTTTCTAGCACCCACATGGTAGCTAACAACCAACTGGAACGCCAGTTCTAGGGGATCCGATGACACCCTCTTCTGGCATCCCCAGGTACATCTATACATGTAGGCAAAGCGCTCCTACACATACAATAAAAATAAAAATAAGCCGGGCATGGTGGCGCATGCCTTTAATCCTAGCACTTGGGAGGCAGAGGCAGGCGGATCTCTGTGAGTTCAAGGCCAGCCTGGTCTACACAGTGAGTTCCAGGACAGCTGGGGCTACAGGGAGACCCTGTCTCAAAAAAACAAAAAAAAAAAAAAAAAAAAAAAAGAAGGAAGCTGCAGCCCCTTAATCTTCAACACATCCTCCATAGCCCTAATTATACCCACAGCTGTGCCCCTCTGCCATGAGAATCATAAAAGTCTTTTTTTATCTGCACTCTTTTTTTTTTTTTTTTTCGGTCTTTTTGAGACAGGGTCTCCCTGTAGCCCCAGCTGTCCTGGAACTTACTATGTAGACCAGGCTGGCCTTGAACTCACAGAGATCTGCCTGCCTCTGCCTCCCAAGTGCTGGGATTAAAGGCATGCACCACCAGGCCCGGTTTATCTGCACTCTATCACTAGCCCCTCTGTGCCTGCACACCACACTCAATTTTCCATTTAATAATGGGAGTTTCAGATCTTAGTTCTTTGCTGATTAGCTGTTTGCTTGTTTCTTGATTTGAGTTCGCTGGTTGGGTCTTCTTATCAGAGTCACTTTCCAGGTCTCTGTTTATTATTAAGCCTTAGTTGTCTGAGGTAGGATTATTGTGATACTAAGCTCCTACTCAGGAAACATGCAATGGACGTTAGTTTCTGTATTCTCAAACAGACTGTGAGTACAAACCACCCCACCTTCGTGGTTGATCAATTTACTGAAATGGGGGCAAAGATAAAAGCTGTTAGAAACAGTTGAGGAGACACCTGCAGCATGTGGAGGAACTGAGCAAGGCCTGCCAGGGATGGGGCCCCAAACAGACTCTAGCTAGACACAGATGCCGTAGACTTGGTTCAAGGTGAGGATCAGAGGTGAGGGGAATAGGAGTTTGCCTCAGGATGGATAAGAGAAATGAAAAGTAAAACTAGAGCCATCAGGGCCTGGAAAGATGGCTCAGTGATTAAGAACACTGGCTGCTCTTGCAGAGGACCTGTGTTCAGTTCCCAGCACCCACATGGTAGCTAATAACCATCCATAATGCCAGTTCCAGGGGATCTGATGCCCTCTTCTGCCCTCATACAGGTACTGTATGTATGTGGTATACATGTAGGCAAAATACTAATCCACATAAAAATACAAATAAATTTGAGCCAGGTGTGGTGGTACACACCTTTAATCCCAGCGCTCAGGAGACAGAGGCAGGCAGATCTCTGATATTGAGGCCAACCTCGTCAACATACTGAGTTTCAGACCGGGAGCCCAGGCACGCTCCCCACATCGCCTGCAGCCAGACTCACGCCGGGATTAGCCAGGTGTGGCGGAGACCCCAGGGTGCCCCAGGGGTCAAGCGACACGCACCATAGGCTTGGAAAAGCCTGGACACATGAGCTTCTGATCAACAGGAGCCCAGTTGGCTTGACTGTATGGTCAGATGTCTGCACTGGAGTCAAGGAAACCAAAGATTTTTTTTTACTTTTTTGGACTTACAGTTGTCAGTCTCTCAGAGTCAGAGCGCGGAACCTGTCTGTGTCAGTTTTCAGCAGGCACCTTTACCCACTGAGCCATCTTGCCAGCCCTGTGCCTCTGATTGAGCTGGGTCATTTCCAGATCTGTAACAAAAACTTAATGACAGTGGCCATGGGAACAGTGGAGTGAGGTGCCTCAAGGGGTAAGGTTAATGAGACTCACACATCTGGCAGTGCTCTAACGGTGTGTGTGTGTGTGGGGTGGAACATGTTATTTCTGCTTCAGGCTGAGGCCAGAGGAGGTTACCTTCAAAAAAACGTGCCCTGCCGTAACAGTCTATTCAGATCCCCCTCCCATGTACTAAGGGAGTAAGTAAGTGATAAGGAAGTTTTTGCCCAGTTGCTGAGGGTTCTGGGTAGTGGGGGCTGATAGGAAGCAGTTATCCAAAACCACAGAGACAAGCCAAAAGTTAGCGTGGCGGTGCAGTCAGCCTTTATCAAGGAGCACCAGAAACACTGAAAGCCAAGGTCACCAGTGAGGAATAAGTAAAGAGCCTGCCTGGGCAAACTGCTGGGATGGAGGCCATTCCCTGGACCCAAGCAGCTGCCCTAGACCTCTCCATGGGCTGGCCAGTGTTGAAGGGCTCAGCTAGAGGCTGACTGGGTGGTTGAGTCAGCGATGTTTTTTCTTTTTCTTATTTAGGTTCTGGTACATCTGAAGGCACTTCTGGAGAGCTTAAAAATATTTTTTGCAGAGGCAACAGTATGGTGAAAGATGTACCAGAGCACTTAAAATAGTATGCCCTAAGTGATTACAAGACCAAGCCACCATGCATAGCTTTAAAAAAAAAAACTGTGGGTTCTGGGGATTGAACTCAGGTCCTTAACGATTGCAAGGCAAATACTTTACTGACTGAAGCATCTCCCCAGTCTGCCTAAATGGCTTTTTTTTAATTTAAAAAAATTTTATTTTATTATGTGTATGAGTGTATTGCCTGCATGCGTGCAATGCTCAAGGAGGTCAGAAGAGGGCATTGGATCCCCTGGAACTGGAGTTACAAATGTTGTTAGCTGCCACATGGGTGCTGGGAACTGAACTCAGGTCCTCTGCAAGAGCAGCCACTGAGCCATCTCTCCAGCCCCTCCAAATGACTGTTCGAAAAGAATGATTTCTGCCTAGATGTTTATGTTTTTGAAAATTCACCAATTTCAATAAAAACATTTCTGTTTGCCAGTGATAAAAAAAGCTAAAAGAACAGTAGTAGCAGTAGATAATATTTAAAATTTTGGAAATGAAAGGCAACTTTTAAAGGACAAATTTTTAATTAAAACCAAATATAGAACATGCCTTAAATAATCCAACTGTTATTTTCTGCTCCAGAATCAGAAATTTTAATGTAGTTATGATGTCAGATTTAATATGCTGCGTAATTGATGGAGTTAACAGAAATAAGGCTGACTTTGTGCTTTTTTAATGGAAACTGAGAAAATCCTAGTAATACTTGTGTAGACAAAATAGTAGTTAAGCACATTAAGGCTCTTTTGAATAGGAGTAAGCCAATGTTATCAAATCATTCTATTGATATTTAAATTATGGCAATAAAGGACATATGGCATTGTTTTCAAAACAAAGCAATAGATTAAAATACAATAGAGATTCCAAGAGTACCAAACTTGTAAAAGTTTAACATATAGTACTCAAGGATAAAGACAAACAACAAAGGAATAATTTAATAGGTATTATTGACAAAAGTTGTTAAAATAGTTATGTTCCTTTCATCTGTTGTAATAAGCTCCAAATGTTTTAAAGAATTAACATTGAGGGTCAATAAGATTGACTCAGGGTGTAAGGGTGTCTGCTGCCAAGCCTGACAATCTGAGTTTAATCCTTGGGACCCACATGATAGAAGAAGAGAACTGACTTCTGCAAGTTGTTCTATGACCTCCATGTATGAGGCAGAAGTCGTAGGTGGATTTCTGTGATACTGAGGCCAGCCATGACTACATAGTGAGTTCCAGGTTAGCTAGGACTACAGAGGCACCCTGTTTCAGGTCTCAAAAAAAAAAAAGAATATAATAAAAAAATTAAAGAATTAATTTTGAAACTATCTCTTAAGGGCCAGGTCTCTTTTGGCTCGGTGCTAGACTACTCAGTATGTGGGGAGGCCCAGGATTTGGTCCCTACTTCTGCAGAAAACAAAATAAAGCAATCAGCAATAAAAGGAGCCAGAAAAAACTTTCTTGTTGCTGCTACTGGGGATGAGAACACCTGACAAGAGCAACTTCTGGAAGGAAGGGTTTACTCTGGCTCACAGTTCAAGGGTACAGTCCATCGTGATGGGGAAGGTGTGGTGATAAGAGCAGGCCTAAGCTGTAGTGGCAGGAGTGTGAGGCAACTGGTCACATGGTGTCCACAAGTCAGGAAGCAAAGAGAGGCGAGTGCTGGTGCTCAGTCCACTGTCTCCTTTCTATCCAGTCTGCACTTCATCCAGCCCCTGGGATGATTCCACCCACTCTTCGCTCCTCAGTTAAACCTCTCTGGAAACACTCTCGCAAACACACCTCTGGGTGATTCCAAAGCCAGTCAAGTTGACAATTAACTGTCTACCTCTTCTCCATTAGACAAAGGGGATGAACAAAGAGTGATAACTGGAAATACACACCAAGTCAGCATTTGGAAATACTTTAGTTTTGCTAATGATAAAAGTGTGAATTACTAAAAGTATACATTTATTTTAGATCTATTGTGGTATCAGGAGTGTCAAATTCAACGTTAATGTGTTTGTGGGGAAATAGGTTCCCAGAGCACTGCCCTGTTTTCTATGTTTTAAAATGAGACACAAGCTGCCAGAAAGATTATTGTGTCCCTTCAGAAAATCTTCTCAATGGAGTCTCAAGGAAATAATATAAAAGAAACCACACTAGGTGGTGACAATCTGGCCATTACCTAACTGCCTGCCAATTTGATGATGGATACATAACTGGAAAATATTAATATGTTATATACTGATAGCTGTTAAAGCCACAGATCAGAGGACTGTGATAATATCACATGTACGATATATAAATTTAGAGGTAGAATGAGTTTGTTACATGGACATTGGTAACTGTCAAATTATGCTTGGCTAATGAGTACCATTGATGTCAGGATTTCTCAATGATTGAAATCAATATTTCTTAGACTTTAATGTGATGAAATTGTGTTCAGTTGCCATATATGGGTTATATATTGGAAAGCTAAAATTATAGAACATGTTCTTCATTATAGAAAGCATTTTTGGACAGAAATCAGTATCCTCAGATGAAAGTGACTTTCCATTGTTTCAAACTACTGTAGAGTAGTTGGAATGCACAATTAAGAGCTTGTGGGGTTGGAGGAATGGTTCAGTAGTTAAGAGTACTGGGTGTTCTTGCAGAGGACCTGAGTTTGGTTCCTAGAACCTACACGATAGCTAACAACTGTCCCTAACTCCAGTTCCAGGGGATCCGACATGCTGTTCTGTACTCTGTGGACATTTCACACACGGGTGCACTTACATATACACAGGCAAAGGATTCATATGCATAAAAGTGAAAAAAATCAAAAAAATAAAAACTCACTCCTTTCCTTTGTAATATAAGTGCACATTGGCATGTAAGTTGGAGCAAATAGGCAAAAATAACAAATATGTTAAAGGGAAATATCTTAATTTTCTTTTATTTTTAATTTATTTTGGGGGCTGGAGAGATAGCTAAGTGGTTAACAGCAAATACTGCTCTTGTGGATAATTCATGTTTGGTTTCTGTCACCCAAGTCAGGCAGCTCACAACCGCCAGTAACTCCAGTTTCCAGGGGATCCAGCATCCTCTTTCTAGACTCTGAAAGCACCTGTATGCATGTACACAGATGCCCCCACCCAAATATACATCATTGATTTTAAATTAAAAAAAGATACAGGACTGGAGAGATGGTTCAGTGGTTAAGAGCACTGGTTGCTCTTGCAGAGGACCCAGGTTCAATTCCCAACAACCACATGATGGCTAACAACCATCTGTAACTCCAGTTCCAGAGGATTCCAGTGCCCTCTTCTGACCTTCATGGGCAGTGCACAACATGGGTGCACTTACATACATGCAGGTGATACACTCATATATATAAAACATTTTTTTGGTCTTTTTGAGACAGGGACCCCTTGTAGCCCCAGCTGGCCCGAGACTCACTATGTAGACCAGGTTGGCCTTGAACTCACAGAGATCTGCTTGCCTCTACTTCCTGAGTGCTGAGATTAAAGGTGTGCCCCACCATGTCTGGCTCTATACATAAAAATTTCTAAAAAAGATTTACATTTTTTCTTTGTCTTTTTGAGACAGGGCCTCCCTGTAGCCCCAGCTGTTCTGGAACTCACTATGTAGACCAGGCTGGCCTTGAACTCACAGAGATCCAACATCTCACTGGTTAAAGAGCACTGACTGCTCTTGCAGAGGACCTGGATTCAAATCCCAGCACCCACATGGCAGCTACAAACCATCATTTACTCCAGTTTCAGGGGAATCTGAAGCCCTCTTCTGACCTCTGCAGCATTGCACAACACAGGTGCACTCACATACAGGCAATACACTTGTACACATAAAGTAAAAATAATAAATAAATTTTTTTAAAAAAGAAAAGCATGTTAGATCCCTGGCAGCTGGAGCTATAGACAGTTATGAGCCACCTGATATGGGTGTTGGGAACTGAACCCTGGTCCTCTGCAACAGCAGTACATGTTCTTAACTACTGAGCTGTCTCCCCAGCCACCCTTAATGACTTTTTTTGTCACCTGTTTCAAGGGACAGTGATTTCTAACGTATTGTTTTCCACTTCTTTTTTTCCACCATTTTTTTTTTCTTCTCATTTTCTCAAGTATATGCAAATGGCAACTAGTCTATACTGTGGGAGGTACTGTTTAGAGCACTGTTATAATAAAGTCTCCCAGCATAGAACTGGGAAAATGAACAGCAGACCCCAATCTTATCTAAAGGAATATTGACAACTGAT
>NW_008359625.1:4556644-4622439 GCF_000622305.1 Nannospalax galili | reverse complement strand
ATAGCAGAGTATGGAGGCTCTAGTGGGAGAGGAAGGCTGTCTACCTGAGGAGTTTGTATTCATGCTCAGATGCCGAGGAGCTCAGAAGGTGGGTGACTGTGACCAGTGATAGTCATGTATATAGAGATTAGAAATGCATGAAATGCATGTGAAAACGTCTCAATGTCAAGAGCCTTGGAATGAATTTTTCTGGATGAAACTGTGTGTTTTGACAACGAAGTGGAGATCTTTTTTAAACGTTGTAACATCATTTAATTTTATGTCTTATAGGGTTTATACTGAGTACAATATTGTATAACTGTAATAATTCAACTGTAAACCTAAAAATATACAGCCAATTTTGTAAGAGATGCATCCTAGCTCAGATAATTTTTATTGAATATGTCAATGCTGTTGTAATGAAATGCTTCTTCTAAGAATGTGGTTAATAAATAAATAACTTTAAAAAATTAAAAATGTGATCTTGAAAAAATTAAAGTCAAATACTATGTATATGTGTATATGCGAATATATTTTGCACAGAAAATATATGCCTCCTCCTGATTTAGCTGTTTCTTTTCTTTTTTAGGCAAGGTCTCATTGTATAGGCCGGGCTGGCCTGGAACTTGCTATGTAGATCAGGCTGGCCTTGAACTCACAGAGATTCATCTGCCTCTGTCTCACAAGTGCTGGAATTAAAGACATTCACCACCATACATGGCTTTTTTGTTGTTTTGGGTTTTTTTTTTTTTTTTTTTGAGACAGCATCTCCCTGTAGCCCCAGCTGACCTTTTAGGTGGCCTTTTAAATCATGTTCTTTAAGTAGGATTAACCTGTGTTAAAGCATTGATCTTTGCTGAGAATTTTATGAATGTTTTTTTTTCTTTCCGTCTTTTTTTTTTAAGTGCTGAGAATTGAACTTAGGGCCTCACACCTGCTAAGCAAGCTCTCTATCACTGAAATCTGCTTGTTTCTAAAATTCATTTTTTTAGGTTAGCATACAAAGTAATGGATTCTCTATAGCATATTCATATATACACCCTATTATACCCATTGCTCTTCCCTGTGCCCCCTGTGCCCTCTTGCTGGTCCCTTCTCCCAAAATTTTCTCATCTGCTTTTGCACGTATTTCACCTTCCTTTCTTTTTCCCCCTCCCACTCCTTTAAAATTCAAAATTTCTTCCCCTTTTCTGGTCCTCTTTCCACATTCGTGTCCTATATGGATGGATGCTTTCTTTTTCTTTTCTTCTGTGAAATAGAAACACTGACCGTTGTCCTCTTTCCTTCCAGGAACTTATGCAAATATTCTCATGAAGTTCTCTCAGAACAGAACTTCCAGGTCCTGAAGAATCATGAGCTCTCTGGGCTTAACAAAGAGGAACTGGCAGTGCTCCTAGTCCAGAGTGACCCTTTTTTCATGCCCGAGGTAAGTCATGACTCCTCAGTTTAAACATCAGGCAGAGTGTAATGGGTAGTACTGTGTTGTGGGTATGTTGGAGGAGGAGCAGAAAGACTTTGAGGTCAGCACCAGGGCTCTGCAGGCAGCAAGCTATTACTGAGTGACCTGAAGAGATTCCAGCAATTACTATGCTACTTGAAGTTTTGTAAGAATTTGAGTCTGGATGCCTCCTCCACTAGGCTGTCAGGGATCCTAGTGTGAGCAAAGACGAGATGAAAACATAATAGTGGTAGGACTGATAGATGCTTTACATCAGAGTGGCCTTTGAATTAAGTTGGAAAGATTAGGAAGATGGAGGAACACGCTAAGTTGCTGTGACAGAGTTCCCATCACACCAAATGCAGTGACTCAATAAATATACTTTTAGTTCTTTACTACTTGATAGCCTAGATCAAGGGTCAGCAGGCTACAGCCCAGATGCCAAATCCAGCCTACCACCTGTCCATAAATGAAGATCTATTGGAACATAGCCATGTTTATTTGTTTACAGATTGCCTATGGCTGCTTTCACCCTTCAAGGATCAGCTGAGTAGTTGCAACAGAAACCAAATGGCCTGAAGAGCCAAAAATATTTACTCTCCAGCCCTTAACAGCAAAGTTTGCCAGCTCTAGGTCTTGCCTGGACCTGGGCAGGCAGATAGGTTGCATGGTCAGGAAGCTGGACCCCATACTGTCATCCAGGGCCTCAGGCTAGTAGGTCAGTTCTGTTATCTTCAAGCTGTGGCTTCCATTTCTGGGTACAGGCTGTTCTCACTCATTATAGCCAATGGGATTATAGGCAGGAATTAGGAAGCAAGCAGTTTCCTTTAAAAAAAAAAAACAACATCTGCTCACATCTCACTGGCCAGTGCTTATCACATGGTCATACTTAACTGAAAGGGAGGCTGGGAAATGTAGTTTCTAGCTGGGTAACTAAACCCTACCTAAAACTTGGGAACTTCTGTAATTAGAAGAAAGATGAGAAAATGGTAGACAATTACGTCTCATCCACATAGATTTGAGGGTCAGTCAATGTTGCTCAAAGTATAATATCTGAACCGAGGAAAATCCTTGAGTGGAGGATCCTTGAGTGTATCAATACAGTGTCAGTGTTAACCTGACCCTGAAAAGAAAGGCACAGAACCATATGGAAGAGGCAGGTGAGTGGAAGGTATGTAGTGGATAACATAAGGAAGGTTGGAATTCAGATGTACCGTTAGATATGACAAGATAGATTGGAGACTTCTTGAGGGTTCAACCCTTTTTGAGAACCTAAAAACTTGGCATGCCAGGTCATTTTGAGGTGACCACTGAGCTCCAGGGAGATAAGAAGGTAAGGTATTCTATAAAGTTGTTGTTGGGAAGGACTGTATGCTATTTCTCTCACAGCTCCAAACATTCTGTGTGCTTGGCCCTCTCTTGTCCATTTTCTCCTTTCCCTCCCCTCCCCTCCCCCTCCTCTCCCTTTGCCCTCCCTTCCCCACAGGGAAATATTTTCAGTCTTTCATCATCTTTTACTACCTGTGTGACCTTGGACAAGGGTTTAAACCCTTCTGGGCATCATTGAATTTGTCATTTGTTTTGTATTCAGTTAAGATTCAGAAGTGCCTGTACATTATCAGGCACTATGTCAAATACCGAAGGCAGCAATGGACAAGACATACTCCCTACCATAAACAACTTAAGTCAAGATGACTGACTCAGTAAAGGCGCTTGCCACCAAACCCGACATCCTGAGTTCAATATCTGGGACCCACACGGTGGAAGAGAACGACTCCTGAAAGCTATCCTCTTTGTAACTGAGACCATCTGAAACTCACTATCTAGCCCAGGCTATCCTTCCACTCTTGGTCCTCCTGCCTTAGTCATCCAAATGCTAGTATTACAATAATGTACCATTCCTCTCAATAGTGTCCCCCTCCCCAGATCTTGGATTTGCCGTTAAAAAAAAAAATTGCGTTGTTTTTATTTTATGTGTATGTGTGTATTGCCTGCAGGTATGTAAATGCACCTGTGTTGTGCAGTGTCCGCAGAGATCGGAAGAGGGTGTCGGATCCCCTGGAACTGGAGTTACAGACAGTTGTTAGCTGCCATATGGGTGCTAGGATTGGAACCTGCGTCTTATGCAAGAACAACCAGTGTTCTTAACTGCTGGGCCATCTCTCCAGCCCTGCCTTTTTTTTTTTTTAAAAAAAAAGACAGCCTGGCATTCCAATCAGGCCTTGCTTGAACTCCCTGAATAGCCGGGAATAACCTTAAACTCCTGATCCTCCTGCTTCCACCACTGGAGTGCTGGGATTCCAGACACTGAGCACCATTCCCTGGTTGTGTGGTGCTGGAGGTTGAACCCAGGGCTCTGTGCATGCTACGCACACACTCTACCAACTTATATCCCTCTACCCCTGGATTTTGTTTTTTAAGTTTGTTTTCAGTGTCAAGATGACCCTGTCTAACCCAGGCTGGCCTCAAACAAACCTGCTGCCTCCACTTCCCAAGTACTCAGATTACAGGCATGCACTACCATCCCTGGTGTATGTGGTGCTGGGTATTGAACCCAAGGCCTCATGCATGTTAGGCAAGAACTGTACCGACTGAGCTACATCCCAGTTCTCCCAAGATTTGCATTTTAAGAAGTATCCAGGTGGTGCTGATAGTGCTGGGTTCAGACACCATTCGTTGAAAACTGTGTCTAAAGTCCTGAATCTGGACAGGAGACTTTAACAGTTATGTCCTTGAATCTGGTTTCAGGGGCTACCGGTATAGCTCGTGGCTGTTCTTGGAATCAGCCTCTTTGCAGCCAGACAGATCAAGGGGAACCAGGTAGACCTGGTTTGTAGTCTATTGAAATAGCTTACAAATGTGTTCATTTTGAAACTATCTGGAGTTCAGGTTTGTTACTAAACATATTGGCTTTCACATTTAATGGTTCAAATACTTGACTCAGGCTCCATATTTTGTACAATGCAGTCTTTTTGTTTGTTTGCTTGTTTGTATTTTGAGACAGGGTCTCCCTGTAGCCCCAGCTGGTCTGCAACTTGCTATGTAGACCAGGCTGGCCTTGATCTCACAGAAATCCACCTGCCTCTGCCTCCCAAGTTCTTGGATTAAAGGCATGTGCCACCATGCCTGACACAAGGCAGTCTTCTATTTATTATTTACTCTGTTTAACGATGGAGTTTAGACAGGCAGACAGAACAAATATTTTCCTTATGCTGTAGAAAAGGAAACAGAAACTAGGAGGTCACTGGGTCCTATGAGGTCATCCAGCTGCCTTTGGGACCTCAGACTAATCCAGCATTTTCCAGAGCTGCAGTCACATGGCCTGGCCTCAGCAGCAAGGTTCCTGTCTTCAGTAGGAACTCTATCTCTGTAAAGCCACAGATACAGATACATGTGTGTTTAGATAGAAATGAGCCAATTTTCTTATGGAGCTGGTTGTGGCGGTGCACGCCTGCAATCTTAGCACTTGGGAGGTCAAGGAAGGAGGACTGTGAATTGGAATTTAGCCTGGGCTACATAATGAGATTCTGTCTCCAAAAACAAAAACAAGGGTTCAGGGTGTAGCTTAGTGGTAGGGCTGTCTGTCTATTATGGTGCAGGCTCTGGATTTGATCCTCAGCAAAGGCAAAAAGAAAAACCAAAATGAGAAAGCCATCACACTGCTTGTTTCAGAGGCTCTGGACCCTGACTAAGCCAATAAAGATCAAATAAAAACAAAATAAGAAAAGAAGGAGGGAAAGGAAAGGGAAAGGAGGAGCGGGGAGGGAAGGTAATCATTTGAGAAAGTTCCTGCCAAATTCCCCAAGTCTCTGGTAAGACATATGTTCTTTGAACCATACAGTAAATTCGGATCCAAACCTAGACTTCTTTTCAGACTCCTTTATGACATATTCTACGTAATTGGCCATTTTGTTTTGATTCTCCCAGGAATTATTAAATTTATCACTATCTTTATTATATTTCTTTTTTAAAATAACGATTTGTTCATATAGGGTTTTGCCTTGAACTTGTGATCCTCTTGCCTCAGTCCCCTGAGTGATAGGCTACAGGAACACACCACCTTGCTGGGCATCAATATTTTTCAATTAGTCTGCAGACCTACCTCAGATAAATCACCAGTTGAATTCATCTCAAGGACTGTGGAATAGGCATGTCTTTCTCTCTCTTGGTACAGCCCTGCTTGCTTCAGGGATGTTCGTGCACTTGAGCTTTCCTTAACAAATGTGTGGAAGGTACAAGAAGGTGTTTTCATCTTTGTGTTATTTCTCCCTTCTATAGATATGCAAAAGTTATAAAGGAGAGGGTCGGAAACAGATCTGTAGCGAGCCACAGCCCTGTGAGAGACTGCACATCTGTGAACACTTCACCCGAGGGAACTGCAGTTACCTCAACTGCCTCAGGTCCCATAACTTGATGGACAGAAAGGTGCTGGCCATCATGAAGGAACATGGCCTGAGTCCAGATGTGGTCCAGAGCATCCAAGACATCTGCAACAGCAAGCACATCCGGAGGAACCCTCCTGGGTCGAGACGTATGTACCTTCCCTTTCTAATTGTGTGAATTTTAAAATGACAGAAATTGTAAGGAAAGAAATCTCCTAAAAGTTCAAACTTGGCAGGGCTAGAGAGATGGCTCAGCAATTAATTCCCAGCAACTACATGGTGGCTAACAACCACCTGTAGCTCCATTTCCTGAGGTATCCAACGCCCTCTCCTGACCTCCATGGGCATTGCATGACATGGATGTACTTACATGCAGGCAATGTACTCATACACATAAAATTTTTTAAAAAGCTCAACCTTGGGATAGTAAAGGGGTAGGTACAGACGGGGGAAGGGATCTAAATATGATCAAAGTATATTGTATGAAATTCACAAAACTTTCATTTAAGAAAAAAAATCTTAACCTCACTGTAGAAAACTCCCTTCATTTGCTCTTTTAAACCTTTCCTTGATGTACACACCATTTTAATACAATTGAAATCATCACATATATGTGATTTTGCAAATTGATATTTCCCCTGATTTAAGAAAGTTTGCTTTGGGGTTGGAGAGATGGTTCAGTGGTTAAGAGCACTGACTGCTCTTGCAGAGGACCCGGGTTCGATTCCTAGCACCCACATGGTGGCTATGAACCATCCTTAACTCCAGTTCCAGGGGAATCCAACACCCTCTTCTGACCTCCATGGCATTGCACGACACAGGTGCACTCACATGCAGGCAGTACACTCATACACAAAAAATAATAAATAAAAAATATTTTTAAAAAAGTTTGCTTAAGCTGGGCTTGGTGGTACATGCTTTTTAATACCAGCACTTGGGAGGCAGAGGCAGAGGTGAGCGGATCTCTGCGAGTTCAAGGCCAGTCTGGTCTACATAGTGAGTTCCAGACCAGCTGGGGTTACTGGGAGAACCTCTCTCAAAAAAAAAAAAAAAAGTTTGCTTTTTCCCAAGAGCAACAAACGTTTTTGAGATTCACCAGTTGCCAATTTTGTTCCAATTACTTTCTTTTCATTATTATTATTTTTTCATATTTTATTATTTCTATTTTATGTGTATGAGTGTATTGCCTGCATGTATGTGAGTGCACCTGTGTCGTGCAATGCCACAGAGGTCAGAAGAGGGCTTCGGATTCCCCTGGAGCTGGAGTTAAGGACGGTTCGTAGACGCCATGTGGGTGCTAGGAATCGAATCCGGGTCCTCTGCAAGAGCAGAGTACATTTATGAATGTACATATACATACTTATACACACACACCTTTTTATTTTTTATTGTATTTGTGTGTGTGTGTGTGTGTGTGTGTGTGTGTGTGTGCATGCACCACAGTGTGTGGAAGTCAGAGGACAACTTGCAGGAGCCAGTTCTGTCCTTCCACCATGTGGGTCCTGGGATTGAACTCAGGTCGTTGGGCTTGGAGGCAAGACCTTTACCCACTGAGCTAGCTTATCAGCCCACACATACTTTTTAAAAATTACATTTACTTATTTATTTGTGTGGTATGGGGGAATCAGTGGGCAGCTTTCAGGAACTCTTTCTCTTCTTTCACTGTGTGGGTCACAAGGCTTGAGCTCAGGTTAGCAGGGGAGCCATCTTACTGACTGCACATGTACATTTTTGTGATTAAAACATTTGATGTATGGATAAGTCAGAATATCTCACGAGACTATCACCATGTGTCTTTTCAGAGCAACACTAAAATATTATTTTTAATTTATTTTTTATTATTTTAAAATTACATATACATGTGTGTCTGTGTGGGTATGTGCATGTGAGTGCAGGTGCCTGTAGAGGCCAAAGGTGCTGGGTATCCTGGAGCTGAGGATACAGGTTGTTGTAAGCAGCCCCACATGGGTGCTAGGAACTGAACTTTGATCCTGTGCAAGAGTAGTAAATGCTCTTAACCACTGAGCCATCTCTCCAGTCCCCCGTGCTGCATTTTTAAGAAATTAGATTGTTGTCCAATAATCGAAGCATGAAGTATATAATTTCGGGGCTGAGTATGCAATTAAATGATAGGTGGTTTGCCTAACATGCACAAGACCTTGTGTTCATACCCTAGCATAGCAAAAAAAAGAAAAAAAAAACTTTTAAAAATTATGTGGGTGCTGGGCATGGTGGATCACGCCTTTAATCCCAGCACTCAGGAGGCAGAGGCAGGTGGATCTCTGTGAGTTCAAGGCCAGCCTGGTCTACATAGTGAGTTCCAGGACAGCTGGGGCTACAGGGAGACCCTGTCTCAAAAAGACCAAAAAAATAAATAAAAAATAAAATTATCTGGGCATGCTGGGTACTCCCAGCACAAAACAAAACACAAATTTAAAAGGGAACTTACCATTTAAAAAATATTTTATTTCTTATTTTTATTTTATGTGTATGAGTGTATTGCCTGCATGTATGTGAGTGCACCCATGTTGTGCAATGCCGTGGAGGTCAGAAGATGGCTTCGGATTCCCCTGGAACTGGAGTCAAGGATGGTTCATAGCCACGATGTGGGTGCTGGGAATCGAACCCGGGTCCTCTGCAAGAGCAGCCAGTGCTCTTAACCTCTAAACCATCTCTCCAGCCCTGGAACTTACCATTTTAAAGTTTGCAGGTTCATAATGTTTAAGTACATCTACACTATTGTGTGCTAATCCCACCATCCATTTCCAGAATTCCTCTGTTCTCATTGAATAGCCCCCCATGCCCTCTTCTCCCTGGCAGTCTCCTCTCTGACTGTAAATTTTACCACTCTAGGTATCACATACAAGTGAAATCATATCATATTTGTGCTTTTATGACTATTTCACCAAGGTCTTCAGGGTTCATGTATGTTGTAAAATCTGGCAGAATTACTTTCCTTTTGTGTGTATGTGGGCAAGTAATGCAGATGCATGTATGTATGTGGAGGCCACCCAGTCCATCACAGGTGCTGTTCCTTAGGTGCTGTCCACCTTATTTTTTTGAGACAGCATCTCTCATTTTACTGGGGCTCACAATTAGGCTAAGCTGACTGGTAGGGATCTGCCTATTGCCCGATTCTGCTCCTCCCCGCCCCCCCATGCCCAGCTTTATTTTTACAAGCACATGCCACCAGGTCTAACTTTTTTTTCCTGAGACAGCATCTCAGTTGGCCTGGAACTTGCTGTGTAGACCAAGCTGACCTCAGTCTCACAGAGAACTTACAATCTGCCTGCCTCTGCCTCCTGAGTGCTAGGATTAAAGACATGAGCCACCACACCTGGCCATGCCCAGTTTTTTTATGTGGATTCTGGGTCTCAAGCACAGGTCATCCACTTTACCAACTGAGCCATCTTCCAGCCCCTTCCTTTTTTAAGACTGAGGAATATCCTATCATATAGCTGTGCCTTATTTTGTTTATCGATCATCAGTTGATGGACCCTTTATTTGTTCCACAATATGGCTGTTGTGTGGAAAATGGCACCTCTTGAAATCCTGCTTTTGATTCTTTTGGGAGTATAGACAGAAGCCAAATTGCTAGGCCATTTTCTAATTCTGTTGAGTGTTTCATGGAGCCACTGTACTGTTTTCTGTAGCAGCTCTGCCATGTTTTCATACAAATTTCAAATTGTTCCACATTCTTTGTGTCACTTGTTATTTTCAGTTTTTTTTTAATGACCATCCAGTGGGATGTGAAATGATGCCACTTCTTAAACATTTATATATATTTAAAAAAATTTATTGAGAATTTCATACAGGGATATAAGCATGGAAAATTTGATCAAATCCATGCCCACTCCCTCCCCTCCAACTCCTCCCATATCTGCCCATCACTTTTTTCTGATAACTTCATGTACTCTTTCTTTTTTTTTCTTAATTTTCTTTTTGAGATGGGGTCTCCCTGTAGCTGGAGCTGTCCTGGAACTCACTATGTAGACCAGGCTGGCCTTGAACTTGAGTGCCGGGAGTAAAGGCGAGTGCCACCATGCCCAGCTATATTTATTTAGTGTGACAATGCATGTCTTTACCTGCTAAGGCATCTCACTGGCACTCCTTTTTCAAAAGTAGATACAGAAGAGGTGAATTTTATGACACAAATAGAATACATGGTTCCAAGATGCTATAGTGAAGTAGTGAAAAATTACACCTCCCTATATTTGGGGAATAGTTTATAGTTACCTCATCCTTGTTCCTCAGAGAAAAACTGAATTTGTAGAAGACTGAAGGATATGGTCCTGTTTTCAGGCTTCACATCCCAGTGGAGCACTGCTTGCACCTCTCGTGTCACCAGGTCTCTTCCATACTGTAGTGCTCTGCTCTGGGAGTGTCTAGGGAGGTGGATTTTGGGGTTTTTCCAATGTGAGGTCACTGTGTCTGTGAGAGAGTTATGTATTTATTGTCACTTCTAGTTAACCTACTGAGTTAGCCATCTTGTCAGGAGGATGTTTGCTTTTACTATATTACTATTGTTCCCTTTCCCCTATAGTAGGACAAGAAATACTTGTTCTTCATAAGCACATGGGCTTGCCACACACACACACACACACACACGCACTTGCTTACTCTTTCCTTCCTTACTTCTGGGCAGCTGTGACATCCCATTTAGAGAGAAGCTAACTGCTTATCTGCATGTTAGTTACTTTTCTGTTTCTGTGATGGAACACTATGACCAAGGCAACTTACAGAAGAGTGTATTTGGACTTATGGTTCCAGAGGGTTATGAGTTCGTCATGATAGGCACTCATATGAGGCATGCTGCCAGGAGCAGGAGGTGGAGAGCTCACATGTTCAATAGAAAACACAAAGGAGAGAAAGCAACCTGCAGGTATGGTGAAACTATAAACACTCAGAGCCCACCCTCAGTGACCATGCCTCCTAAGGTTCTATGATCTGGTCAAACAGCATCACCAACTGGGGACCTAGAGTTCAGATACTTGAGCCCATGGAGGACAGAACAATTAGTATTGGCTTTAGAGTTTTTGTTTTTTCAATGTAACCCAGGCTGGTCTAGAACTTAATATATAGCCAAGACTGGACTTGAACTCCTGATCCTTCCGCCTTGGCCTCCCAAGCACTGGGGTTACAGGTGTGATTCACCATGCTTGGCTTTACTTTTTACTTTTGGTAGCAAGTTTGAGCACTGGGGGCTGGGGGAGCTAGAGGAAGAAACCTAGAAAATTTGTAGTGCAAACGAAGCCATAGCTAGAGCCTATGGTCCTTTTTCTGTTTGTTTTCAATGTTATACATGTTTAGTGAGGTACACTCATATTATAACAGTGGGTTGTAGAAATTTCCCCTAATTTGCTGCAGTCCAGCTGTACATTCATTGAAGCTATGAAAGCTGACTCAGAACCAGAAGATGAAAACAGCTCTACCTAGGGGACTTGGGAAGTGGGGGGACCCTGTGAGTCCCAGGAGAGGAGCAGAGAGCCCTGGGTCCCCCTCTCATTTTAGATCATGGACTGCTGCTATTCATCCTGGCCTTGGTTCTAGCTTTACCCTAAGATTCATACACACCAGGCCAGGAAAGCTCACTTGATAGTACTGGGCTAACAAGGCTGGACAGACAAAGAGGAGACAACAGAAGTAGGAACTCAATGACACGAGCTCGAATTTTCTCACTTTGGTGTTCTCTTTCCAGCTCCTAATTCCCATCGCAGAGCTGCAGCATCTAGAGGAAGAAGCAAAAGTCGAGACCGTTTCCTTCAGAGCAGCCTAGAATTTCTCCCCTCTTCCTCATCTCAGAGGTCTGGTCCACCCAGCCCAGATGTCGCTAGCTGCGAGGCTCCCCTGGAGGATGTGCAGACAGATGACATAAATGACCTCATTAACAAGATCAAGTATCTGGGAAGTCAAGACTGTGCTCAGCCTTCCTCCATCTCCTCTAAGGCTGCTGGTCTTCGAGTATCCACTCAAATGGGAAAAAGCCAGAAGTTTTCAGAGAATGGGGGTCCAGATGGCTTCTCTTATAAGAATCATTCCAATTCATCCCTGAGTCAACGTCCCACCAGCTCGTCTCTTGATTCTGCACATATATCTGAAGCCATAACCATCAGAAAGGGTGTGCCTTCCTCACAGCACATGGATGTCAAAGGCAAGAGTGAGAGTCAAAACATCCAGTATGTCCCTCTTTTTACTGGTCATGCTGATGGAGCAACTGTGGCTGGAACAGCCACAGCAGCTTTAAATTATAGAGCCACAGCCAATGGTCCAAGAGAAATGGCTTTACCTAGCAACCATCAAAGCAGTGCAGCTGTACTCTGGGATCTCCAGACCACTGGCAGAATCACCAACAGTGACCCAGATCTGACATTTCTGAATGGTAAATACAAAGAGAATACACTTCGGGCTGGTAAATGTATCCATAATGCACTAGTCAAATCATGGATAGAGTCAAATGGCTCTAGTCAAATTATGGATAAAACTTCTAAAGGTGCTAAAAGTAATACCAGTGGCTTTGGCTTAAAAGCAGCAGTCACTGGGGAAAATAATGCATTGTGCTCTGGAGGCCAGAGTCTGAAAAGTCAGGTCATGACCACAGCTGGGGAGACCACTGCCCTTGTGCAGGTCAGCAGGCTGCCTCAGTCACCTCCACCTTCCTCAAGCCACAGAGCTGCAGCCTCTGGGACCCCTGGTAAGAGCTTGGCCCATGCCTCTGTCGGCCCAGCCAGTGAGCTCGCAAGGACAACCCCAGGCTCTGCTCAGGGTAAGTCACTGGACAGCAGAGGCTCCCCTGGCTTGAGTGCACAACCGCAGCACTGCATGGCAGTAGCAGTCATCTGAGAATTGGAATCATTCACTAACCATGCTTCTCATGGTGCCCTAGTGTGCATGTTTCACCCTGCGGAGGGGCTGCCTAGGCTGTCAGGAACTACTGTTTCATGGTGAGGCCAGACGTCTTCATGTTTCCTTCACCCCCATCCTCTTGTTTTACAGAGTCCATGTTTTACACCACAAGTTCCATACCTACTAGGATGGATGATCATGATTCAAAAGAAATCTGCCCAGATCATCTGTACAAGGGTTGTCAACTGAGTAAGTTACATGTTCTGTAAGGTGTCTTTTGGCCACTGCTGCCGTGAGCACAGGAACACCAGTATTTACCCGAAACTTCTTTTGAGAAGTTTCATTTCTTTTGAGTAAATGTTCCGATATGGACTTGGTAGATCATGTTGTAATTCTATCTTTAATTTTGGTGGAAAACATTTTCCACAGTGGCTGGATGGTATTAGTCCTTTGTACTTTCCTTCCCCTCCCCTGCCCACCCCCTCCTCTCTCTCTGTCTTCTGTCCTCTCTCCATCCTTTCTTTTTGAAATTCTTTGACAATTTCACACATGTATACAATGAATTTTTGGTCATTTTCACTCCCTATTCCCCTCATTCATCCCCTTCCCTCTCCACTGAACCCCTTCTTTCCAACAAGCCTTCTTCTTCCATTCATGTCTGTTTTTTAAATGATTCACTGAGTTTAATTAGGGTTGTTTGCATGAGCACAGGTTGGCAGGGGGGTCATTTACTGGTGCATGGGAAGCTCACCAGTGACTACACACTGAAAAACTGACTCCTCTCCCAGAGCATCTTTTCTTTCTTCTTGTTGATAAAGAGTCATTGTACTGGGGGTGTGGTGTAGATTACAATGCCTGTTACATACTTCTGAGTCATTTATGTCTAGAGCAGTGTTGTTCTGTGGGTTTCCCCTTTCTGATTTAAAAAATTTTATTATTTATGAAAAATAATCAAATCAGAATTTGCATACCTAAAGAACATGTCTCTTAATTACCATAGCCATATGCTGAGGATGGTGGCAGGCCTGCAAAACCAGCTACTTGAAAGTCTGAAGTAGGAGGGTCATAATTCAAGGCCTGTCTGGATTATGTAGTGAGTGTGAGACCAGCCTGAGCAACTTAATGAGATCCTGTCTCAAAATAAATTGTTTTTACAATATCTTATTTATTTTATTTTTATTTTACATGTATGAATGTATTGCTTGCATGTATGTAAGTGTACCCATGTTATGCAATGCCTGCTCGGAGATCAAAAGAGGGCTTCAGCTCCCCTGGAACTGGAGTTACAGACAGTTGTCAGCCACCATGTGGGTGCTGGGAATCGAACCCAGGTCCTCTGCAAGAGCAGCCATCTTTTAATTGAATCATCTTTCCAGCCCCTGTCTTTCTGCTTTAATGTAGCCAGGTGTCTTTTTACCATTTCAAAAGTGATTTAGACATAACACAATGAAAAATTTGAGAACCATTTTCTGTTTTCGTTACCTTGGGGTGATAATACTTCCTTCTTCAGCAAGTATCCATTTTGGTGCCATCTTTTGACATCCAGTCCCATGCCAGTTGTGCAAGGGAGACATAAGCTACATAATGATGCAACTTCTCCTTCAGTGTCCGTAATTAATGTGGGGCACCAGTGCATCCACAAAAGAGAATACTTCTTAAAATTAGCAAGTACATAACATCCAGCCCAAACTGGCTTGCAATACCAGCTTAGGGAATTCAAAATACCAGTCGGATCAGTGTGGAGGTAGAGTAGTTGTAGGGGATTCATTCTGGAAGAGATGACTTTTAGGCCAGGGCTTCAAAGAGATACAAGGGGCTGCCAGTGCTGGAGAGCATGTTATCTTAATCTTTTATTTATTTGGGGGAAGAGAAGGGTATGGAAAGGGTAACCACAAATTTATAAATACCTCAGGTTTCCATGTGGGTAAAATGTCTGCGCAGAGTGGGGGTTTTTATTTTCTGATGCGTTTCCATGGGTAATAAAGGAAGTGAAGGGATCCATGGGAAATGCCTGGCAGGGTGGGAAAGGCCAGCCTTGACAGGAAGTCAGTAGTAAACTTGGTTAATGTGGTTAGAAACCCCCATGTTGGACTATAAACCCCATCTCTGTCTTTTTAGGCAACTGTAGCAAAATCCACTTTCACCTGCCCTACCGGTGGCAGATGTTCATATCCACCTGGGTGGACTTCCAGGACATGGAGAACATCGAGCAGGCCTATTGTAATCCCCAAACTGACACGTAAGTTGGTGTACTTTGGCTAACAGGATCCATAACACATCAGAGGAAAGCTTCACGCTAGGCCCATGGCTTCCTGAGATGACCGATGCTAGAGATGCTAGAAGTATCCAGGAACGGAAGTAAAATGGAGAGTGGTATGATCGCTTGGTTAGTTGGTGTGTCTAGCAGAAAAACACAGGCTGGAGGTCAGTTCACACTCTTAACAGCCCGTCACTATCAAAAACACTAAATGAGGCCAGGGAGACAGGCGCATGGGTAAAAGCACTCTCCCCAAAGCCCAACGACCTGAATTTGCCCCCTGGAAATCATGTAAAAAGCCAGAAGTGGCAACCCATATCTGTAATGCTAGCACTCCTATGTCCAGCTAGCCTGGAATAAGCCACATAGCAGGAGAACCTGCTTCAGTAAGGGGGAAGAGAGAACCAGCTCCTGAAAGTTGTCCTCCAACCTCCACTTGTGCACAGTGGCATATGTATACCCACACTCACACATACCTATACATATATAAAGTTTTTTAAATTTAAACCCTAAATGAGGGCTAGGGAGAGAGCTCAGACAATAAAGGCTTGCCTTACAAGCATGGGGAACTAGTTTGATCCCTAGACCCATGTTTTAAAAAAACTGGTCGCCAGGTGTGGTGGCGTACATCTTTAATCCCAGCACTTGGGAGGCAGAGGCAGGCGGATCTTTATGAGTTTGAGGCCAGCCTGGTCTACATGGTGAGTTCCAGGACAGCTGGGGTTACAAGGAGACCCTGTCTCAAAAAAGACAAAAAAAAAAAAAAAAAAAGCTGGTCTTGGTAGCATGTGCTTATAAATCCCAGCCCTGGGGTGGAGGAGACAGGGATCCCCTGGGCATGCTGGCAGCCAATCTAGCCTACATGGTGAACTCCAGGCCAGTGAAAACACCTGCCTCAGAAAAACAAGATGGATGGTGGCTGAGAATGACAGCCAAGATTGACCTCTGCCCTCTACACAAATGTGCACACACTCATGAACAAGTGCACTTGTAGACACACACAACTTTGCAAATATATACCCTCACTTAAAACATTTATTTATTTATATTTTATGTGTATAGGTGTTTTGTCTGCATGAATGTAAGGGCACCGTGTGTATGCAATGCCTGTGGAGGCCAGAAGAGGACAGTGGATCTCCTGGACCTGGAGTTATAGACAGTTGTTAGCTGCCACGTGGGTGCTGGGAACCAGAACCCAGGTCCTCTGCAAGATCAGCCAGTGCTCTTCTCCAGCCCCCTCATACATATCACACACATTTTTAAAGAAACCTTACATGATTCAGAACAAATGAGACTTTGGCTTAATTTCATAATTTAAAAATATTATTTGAGACCTGGAGAGATAACTTTGTCAGGAAAGTGCTTGAGTTCAATCCCCAGAACACACAGGGGAAATTTAAAAAAAAAATCCAGGTGTAGTGGTGTGTGCCCTGGGAAAGTGAAGATAGGGGAAATCTTAGCCTTGCCTGCTTTGGGAGTTCCAGACCAGTGAGAGACCCATCTCAACAAAACAAAACAAAACAAACCCCAAAGACAATGGTGGACCTGAAGTTGACCTCTGGCCTCCAGGCACACATGCACATGTATTGCCCACATATACACGTGTACACATATGAGTTGAGTAATTCCATGTGATTCTAGTCCAGAAATTTACTTGCTTTAGCATTTTCTGCTTTATGTGTGCTGCTCTCTGTATTCTAGAGGCATCTAAGAGGGTGGTTTATATTTCTGCTTCTTCCAGGGCTGGCATGGGTGATAGCACCACAGGACCACATTCACCTACAATGTGCAGGAGAGAAATGTACATTTCATCCTGTGCAGAATTTAGCAAACTTTTTGGTAGAGGTCCTGTGTTGCTGGATTCTGCCACTAGAGGGCGGCACCATCTGTTCTGGTATCTAGGTGCTACATATTTTTCCCCCTAGGTAAACCTAGTTTGTTAACCTTGAAACTATTGGCATTTGGGACTAGAAAATTATTTGTTGTGGGGTAATGTTCAGCAGTATCCTTGGACCCTGTGCTTGCTTCCAGTAAACATGTTTTCCTGATTCTACACCCTTCACCTATGATTACCAATATTGTTTACATGTTCCCTGGAGTCCAAATCTTTCTGTATAAAGAGCTAAAGATCTAAGAGATCATTCTTAGTGCAGCAGTTCTCAAACTTTCATCTCAATAATGTTTTCACTCTTGAAATTTATTAAGGGTCTAGTTATGTGAGTTATAGCTAGCATTAATTTATCATATTAAAATTAAAGCCCAGGGCTGGTGAGATGGCTCAGCAGGTAAAAAAACGTGATGTGAGCTCAGTCCCCAAGACCCACAGTGGAAGGAGAGAACTGACTCCTTAGAGTTAGTCCTCTGACCTCCCATGCATACACACACACACACACACACACACATACACACACATCATGGACACACATCATACACATATACACACAATAATGATAAATAAAAAAGTAAATAAAACCTAGTTGGGTGTGGTGGCACAGTCCTGTCAGCACTTGGGAGACTAGAGGCAGGAGGACCAGGAGTTTGAGGTCATCTGCGACCACATAGTAAGTTCTAGACCATCCTGGGTTACATGCAACCCTTAAAAAAAAAAAAAAAGACTAAGAAAAACTGTTGACTCACTTAAAAATGAAATTAAGAATAAAAGGGAACATGCTGGGCATGGTGACTTGTGCCTGTAATCCCACCAGCACTTAAGAGGCAGAGGCAGATTTCTGTGAATTTGAAGCCAGCCAGTACTACATAGCAAGTCCAGGTCAGCTAAACAGGGCATGGTGGCACATTTGGGAGGTAGAGGCAGGAGGATCAGGAGTTCAAGGACATCTTCAGCTGCATATTGAGTCTGAGGCCAGCCTGGACTACATAAGACCTTGCCAAAATAAAAAATTAAAGAGTGGTGCACGCCTTTAATCCCAGTACTCGGGAGGCAGAGGCAGGCAGATCTCTGTGATTTCAAGGCCAGCCTGGTCTACATAGTGAGTTCCAGGACAGCTGGGGCTACAGAGAGACTCTGTCTCAAAAAGACCAAAAAAAAAAAATTAAAGAAACAATAATATCACTGGGGAGGCAGTGTAAATATCTTTAATGTCTGACTTAATAGAGAACAACTGGATTTTCATATTTGCTCCTTTTCTGGTTTTTGTTTTTATTTTTGATTCAGGGTCTCCCTCTAGCCCCAACTAGCCTGGAACTTTCTATGTAGACCAAGCTATCCTTGATCTTCCAGAGAGCCACCTGCCTCTACCCCCCAATGCTGGGATTGAAGGCTTACACCCTGATACCTAGCTTTATATTTGTTTCTTTATGAAATCTGCTGTGAGGGAATGGAGAGAAGGCTTAGCGGTTAAGAGCGCTTGCTGCTGTTGCAGAGGACCTGACTTCCGTTCCCAGCACCCACATCAGGCAGCTCACAACCACCTGCAACTCTAGCTTCATGGATCTGATGTCCTCTCTGACCACAAAAGGCACCTGCACACATGTGGCATATACACACAGACACATACATACACAAACACACACATAAATAAAAATTAAATCTGCTGTGAAATCATGGTTATCATGTAACCTCTAGAAAACTATCATGTACTCATAAAAATATGAAACAAAGAAGATGACAGTGTCTTAATATTATTGTGAAAATAACTTTGTCCTTGTCGTAACTTTGCCCTTGTCTGTCCTCTCAGAGTTCCCAGACTAGGTAAATTATTTGAATAAACAGTAAATATTTTTTAATTAAAAAGTGAGTTTCTAAATTACTTTCTAATACTGAGCCAATTACTTGTTTGTAGGTAATTTTATTGGGGGATATTTATTTAGGGAAAGAATATATTTTGAGAAACAGTTAAATATGTGGGATAGATAATTACCTGTCTGTATTTCAGTTTTTCATTTATGTATAAGATCTGGAGCTGTAGGAAGAAATTTAGGCTCACTCTCCATTACCATTTAAAGGTAAGAAGAAGGAGGTCTGGAGAGATGACTCAGCAGTTAAAAGCACTGGCTGCTCCTGCAGAGGACCTGGGTTCAGTTCCCAGCACCCACATGGTGGCTAACAGCCATCTGTAACTCCAGTTCCAGGGGATCAAATGCTTTCTTCTGGCATCTATGGGTGCTTGCATTCATATGCACAGACCCACACATAGACCTACATATATATACATAATTTAAAAATAAAAAATATTAAAAAAAAAAACAAAGGAGAAGGAAAGGAAGAAGGAAGGAAGGAAGGGAGGGAGGAAGGAAGGGAGGAAGGGAGGAAGGAAGAAACGTAAAGATACATTGTAGCCCTAGAATTTTAATTCTGACTCTTGATAGGCAAGACTAGAATGTAGAAAACAGAGGTAACTGAGGTAACTGAGGTATTTAATTACTTTTATACTTTTCTCTCTCAGCTTTTTGACAGGAATATATGAAATTAATTTCCAGAAGATGACCTTTGGCTCTAATCCTGTCCGGCGCCTCTCTACTCCTTCATCTGTCACAAAGCCAGTGAACTCTGTCTTCACCACCAAATGGCTTTGGTATTGGAAGAATGAATCTAACAAATGGATTCAATATGGGGGTGAGGTGAGTACCATTTCCCCTTGCGGGAGGAAAACAAAACACCGAAACGCTAACCAAATGTTTAAAGGCTACATACAGGACTGTGTTGTGTTGCTCAGAAAGCATAGATTCCAGAAAGAATCAGAAACACAAACATATATTAATTATTTTTCAGGAAACTTAGGAGACACATCCACATTTCCCTCTTTCCTCATTCATAGGGATGGACTAGAGAATGAGCTAGCTTTCCTTGTATCAGTAGCAAATGTACAGAGACTGCTGCTCTGAGCCAGCAAAGAGAATGAGAAGACAAATTAGGAGATTGATGGAGATGATGGGATGGCTAATTGTACTCAGAGAATGTGTTAAGCTGCTGCAGCATGGAAACCACATCTGGTCAGCCAGAGATTGGACTCAGATGAACTTGAAGGACTGGACTAGGAGATTCTAGGCTGACCCACAGAGGGGACATAGGAAAGTAGAAGAGAAGTTCGATAAGCTTCATTCCTTCAGTGTCAGCATCTCTTCCTTTGATTCACAGGATTTTAAAAAGTGGGTGGGGGCTGGAGAGATGGCTCAGTGGTTAAGAGTACTGGTTGTTCTTGCAGAAGACATGGGTTCAAATCCCAGAACCCACACGGCGGCTAACAACCACCCATAACTCCAGTTCCAGGGGATCTGGCACTCTCTTCTGTCTTCCACAGGCATTGCACGACATGGGTTCACTTACATGCAAGCCACACACTCATTCATACACATAAAATAAATAAATTAAAAAAGAGGATGAGAGGGAGAAGGAGGGAGGGAGAAAGATCTTCAAATCAAAGTGATTTCTTTTTTAAAAAATATTTTATATATTTTATTTTATGTACATGAGCATATTGCCTGCATGTATGTAAGTGCACCACCTCGCCAGGGGTCGTGGGTTCGAGTCCCCGGCAACCAGGCACCACCCAATCATGGCAGAGATCTTTTCCAACCATCTCTATTGGCAGCAATCTCATCAAATATCTTTGTGGTTTGATTTAATTGCTAGATGCCAGAGGTTAGAAAGTTCTACTGAAGTCCTCTCTACCTGATGTCCTGGCCCCACCTCCAGGCACACATTCAGGTTGACACCAGCCTTGCACTGTGTGCAAATGCTTGAGCACAGCTTTTCCCTCTCCATTCCTGCTGGTCTTCAGCATGAAGACCACTTAGACTCTGCTCCAAGATATCTTCCTCAGGTGCCTCTGTTCTAGTGCCTTCTGCTGACAGACTTTGGCAGGCCTTTGCCTTCTGGAGGGGAGAACCAAGAACCTTAGCAAAAAGTTGAAGTATCCTCAGCTCCTCCCCGACATGGGCAGCTAGCAGGACTTGACTGTCATTAATCCCTCCTCCTAGTTCTTAAGAAATAAGTGTTATCCAACCTTTAAATTTTGGGAGACCCTTCAGGTAGATGAGGGGTGGGGGATTCCAGCCTTCACCTGCCACAGGGTGGACACAGAATGGTGGCTTAACTTTGACACACTCCTTTACCCACCATTCACATGTTAACATTCTTCATAGATGTCTTGAAACCAGAGTCTAGATCTGTATTTCTTGAATCCTTTGCACACCTTTCATCATAACCTTAGTAGGTGGCAAAGTTGAAGTGTGTCATTAGTGTAGTTGACTGGCTGGAGGCTTGATCATTTTAGTTACTTTGGTAAGGGCAGAGGAGAGAGCTGGGCCATTTATATTTGACCAGCAGTATCTGTATTGGATCTTAGAGGAAGGACAGAAGATCTTTGTGACTTGCCTTTGATACAACTCCAAACTGAACTAAAATAGCCCATGATGTTCTATTTCACACAAGAATCCAGTCTTGGATTCTAGAAGACAGCAGGTGCAGACTGGCTTGGCTATTATAGAAGGTGTAAGGTGTAAGAAGAATATTATAGTTACATTTTTCAGGCATTCACTATGAGTATAGGACAGTGCTTTCTCTCTCTCTCACCAGCACTGTAGTGTGGTTTCCGGCTGGAAGTTCTCACAGCTTGGGAGGATGTCCTTCTAATCCCATGACTAAAACCAAACTGTGTAAGACAGAACAGTGGACATTTCCTATTAACCCACTCTCAGGTCTTCACCTATGTGTTCTTAAATTTTTATTTCAATAGAACATCGGCCAGCCCAGTTCCGACATTGACTCTTCATACCTGGAGTCTTTCTTCCAGTCCTGGCCCAGGGGAGTTGTGCCATTTCGGGTGGGTTCTCAGGACTATGAGCTAAGTTTCCAAGGTGAGTTCTTGTGTTTGGTGATGTGGTGTGTCAGTGGAATCCAGCCCAGAGCACACCCGAGAGTGGAAGCAATCCAAGTGCATTGCCACACCCAGGGCCAAGGTGTCTTTTAAAAATATTTTTATTAATTATTTTATGTATATGAGTGTTTTACCTGTATGTGTAGAAGTGCGCCACATGCATACAGTACCCATGGATGCCAGAAGAGGGCACTGGGTCCCCTAGAACTAGAATGAGGGAGTTTAGAGGCTTGTGAGCCACCATGTGGGTGCTGGGAACTGAACTCCAGTCCTCTGCAAGAGCAGCCAGTACTCTTAACTGCTGGGCCATCTCTCCAGCCCCAGGGTCATGGATCTTTTTAGCTGGTGGAGCAGTCCTGTGGAGTGGCAGCTGGTGCTGTCGGATTCGTGTTCTGGAGTCCTGACTCCAATAGACACTTGCTGTGCAACCTTGGGGAGGGCATCCAGCTTCTCTAGGCCCACTTCCCTCCTTTGGAAAATCAGAGGATTGGACAAGAAATCTCTAGAGGGTACTGTAGCTCTGTCAGGCTGAGGTTCTGATTCTAGGGGCATAGCTGTGTGTTCAGTTGTCGGTGACTACGGTGGAAGCCTTGGGTCTCTGAGCACCCATAGACATTTTAGAAACTTGCCATTGATTTCATGTACTTCAATCTGTGGTTTCAGCATCCATTACCTCCACTCAAGCAACTGGCTCTCCACCATGCTTGTCTGAACCACTGTAGAAAAGTCTCTTAGCTTCTACCAATCTGTCTGTGTTTAGTAAAACAGAAATGCAGGCAGAAACCAACTTCCCTCTGAAAATACTGTCCCCTTGCCGTCATACCCCAGGGACACTTGTGAGTGTGGTCAGATTCTCACCCTTTGAGGACCAGTCCCACAGGTGCTTTGAAGAAGTGAGACTTTCTCTAGCCCTTGACCTTCCCAGGGGGTCTCTGAGCTGGAGTCCTGGCACCATTTACTATGTAGTAAGCAATGTAACTTTTAGGGACTATTTATTATACCAGTGATTTTGGAAATCAACCTGGCATTCACACCAAGGCATGTTGAAATATGCCAACTTTTTGTTTCCTCTGAAATCCTTTTTAGGAAATAATTTAGGCTGTGAGGATCTTTATTGAAGCTTTGTCTGCAACACTTAAAAATTTATAGGAGGGGACTGGTGAGATGGCTCAGCAGTTAAGAGCACTGACTACTCTTGCAGAGGACCTGGATTTGATTCCCAGCACCCACATGGCGGCTAACAACTGTCTTTAACTCCAGTTCCAGGGGAATCCGACGCCCTCCTCTGACCTCCATGGGCATTGCATGACACAGGTGCACTTACACACATGCAGGCAATACACTCATACACAAAAAATAAAAATAAATTTTAAAAAATTTACAGGAATAGCCTGTATACCAGAAGAATAGTGAGTAAATAAATTAGGGTATTAAATATCAGTGGACCATTGGGGTGGGGGAGTTATTAAAATTTATGATTATGAAAACTAGGTAGTAAAAATAAATGGGGTATTACTAAGTGAAAGTGATTGTGCTTGCTGGGCGTGGTGGTGCACGCCTTTAATCCCAGCACTCAGGAGGCAGAGGCAGGTGGATCTCTGTGAGTTCGAGGTCAGGCTGGTCTACATAGTGAGTTCCAGGCCTGCTGGGGCTACAGGGAGACCCTGTCTCAAAAAGACCGAAAAAGAAAAAAAAAAACAAATAAAAATGAAAATGGTTATACTCTAAATTTATGTTATTTTCCTGGTTGTTTGTTTCATCTAAAATGGAAAATGATTTTTAAAAAGTATTTTTTTGTTATTTTTGTTTTTTGAGACAGAGTCCCAGCTGGTCTAGAACTCACTATATAGACCAGGCTTGCCTTGCCTTGAACTCACAGAAATCCATCTGCCTCTGCTTCTGGGGTACTGGGATTAAAGGCACATGCCACCATAACCAGCTATTTTTTTAAAAATTATATGTGTGTGGGTATGTGCACATAATTGCAAGTTCTGAGGTGTTGTATCCCTTGGAGCTAGAGTTACAGTCTCCTGATGCGGGTGCTGGGAACCAAATATCAGTACTCTGCAAGAGCAGTAAGTGCTCTGAATCACTAAACCTCTCCAGCCCTAGAAACTGATTTTTGTTTAATTTAATTTTCATTTAATTTTGTGAATACAAATTCACAAATATATTATACAATATAATTTGATGGTATTAAGCTCCCCTATTTGCACCTCCCCCTAGAAATTGAATCTTTAAAAATTATTTTTATTTTATGTTTATGAGTGTTATGCTTGCATGTAAGTAAGTGCACCCGTGTTGTGCAATGCCCGCAAAGATCAGAAGAGAGCTTTGGATTTCCCCAGAACAGGAGTTAAGGATGAGTCCCAGGATTCAAACTGAAGAGGTCAGATTTAGTAGTGAGTACCTTTACCCACTGAGCCATCTTACTGATCCATATCCATGCTTTAAAAAGAAGGAAACCAGGGTTAAGAGATGGCTCAGCTGTTAAGAGCACCGACTGCTCTTACAGAGGACTTGGGTTCAATTCCCAGCACCCACATGGCGGCTATGAACCGTCCTTAACTCCAGTTCCAGGGGAATCCATAGCCCTCTTCTGATCTCCATGGCATTGCACGACATGGGTGCACTCACATACATGCAGGCAATACACTCATATACATAAAATAAAAATAATAAAATATTAAAAAAAATTTTTTTTGACTTGCCAGGCTAGTGGTGGTACATGCCTTTAATCCTAGTACTCCCTCCGGAGGCAGGGACAGGCAGATCTCTGAGAGATCGAAACCAACCAGGTCTATATAGCAAGTTCCAAGCCAGCTAGAGCTACGGGGAGACCCTGTCTCAAAAAGACCAAAAAGAAAAATTCACATGCCTAGTCATTGCAGCAATGTGCTTGTGAATCAATAAAGGAAATCTATTCTACTGAGTGATGGAATTAAAAGTGACTTCTGCCTTTGGTGGTCTTATACAAGTTTCACAGTTTAAAAGAGTAATGGGGGCTGGAGAGATGGCTCAGTGGTTAAGTGAGCTGTTCTTGCAAAGGACCCAGGTTTGCTTCCCAGCACCCACATGACTGCTAACAACCATCCGTAACTCCAGTTCCGAGGGACCTAATACCTCTTCTGATCTCTGCAAGTTGACATGGATGCACTTACTCACATGCAGGCAATATATTCATATACATAAAATACAAATTAAAAATATTTAAAAAAAAGCCAGGTGTGGTGGCGCACTCCTGTAGTCCCAGCACTCGGGAGGCAGAGGCAGGCACAGGCCTGCTAGTTCAAGGCCAACCTGGTCTACATAGTGAGTTCCCAGGACAGCTGAGGCTACAGGGAGACCCTGCTTCAAAAAGACAAGAAAAAAAAAAAAAAAAAAAAAAAAAAAAAAAAAAAGGAGTAATGGGTAGAGGAAAACCAAAGTGCCTCATTCAGAGTCTGCACAACTTGGACACTGTGCATTGCCTCTTGGAGGCCACATCTGAGAGGGTCAGTGAGGACTGGTGAAAGGCCTCAGCAGGTAAAGGCATGTGACTCCAAGCCTGATGAGCTGAGTTTGATCCCCTGGAACCCACATGGTAGAAGGAGAGAACGAACTACAACTTCTCCTCTGACCTCCACATAAAAGCTGTGGCATGTACACAAGCACAAAATAAATAAATAAATAAATAAATAAATAAATAAATGTAATTAAGAAGGAGGATTGGAGATATAGCTCAGCTGAAGCCTTGCATTGCATAAACCAGATGGTTCATACCTGTAATCCCAACACTCATGTAGTGAAGGGAGGAGGATCAGAAGCCCTAGGCCTGGCTCTGCCTCACAAGTTCTGGCATTAAAGGTGTGCACAACCACACCTGGCCAACAGGTTTTTTTACGAGAAGTTGCTAAACTCTTTTTCAAAGCACTTGTGCCACTTTGAACTCTCTAATAATGTGTAATGATTTTCTCTTTGAAAAAGGTACCTTTTGAGTCAGGTCTACACTATCCATAAGTTGAAAATAACATTTCACACTTGATGTTTTAAAAAAAACAAAGGCCTTCTAGATACAGCCACTACATCCCCCTTAGGACAGCTTAAATGAGTAGTATTTTTATCCTGTTTGTGTGTGTGTGTGTGTGTGTGTGTGTCTGTGTCTGTGTCTGTGTGTCTGTGTCTGTGTGTCTGTGTGCCATGTGAGTGTATGTGGAGGTCAGAGGACAACCCAAAGTATTGGTCCTCACTTTCTACCTTCTTTGAGGCAGGGCCTTATTGTTTCTATATCTGCCAAGCTAGCTGACCTGGGAGCCTCTGGGGACTGCCCTGTCTCTGCTTCCCATCTTCCCGTAGGAGTGCTGGGATTACAGACACTTGCATATCATGTCTGGCTTTTATGTGGGTTCTGGGAATCCAAAGTCATGTTTTCACACTTGAATGCCAAGCACTTTGCCTGCTAGGCTGTGTTCCCAGGCCCTGGACAAGTGATGTCTTACTGGCTGTTTTAGCTTTTCTTTTTCATTTTCTTCAATGTGAAGATTAGATTATTTCCTCAATGTTCATTCACCACTTTGCATTCTGAATTTTCTATTAAGGGCCATGAGGGATACAAGCTTTTTACCATGAACAACTATCATCCAAAACTACGCTGTCCCTTTGTATTTATACAATTCAGTCATAAATATTTGCTGTGCAGATAACCTCTGGAAAATGAATCATATTCTAGGACCCAGTCTTGATTTTGTTTTATTTCTGTCTAAAGGGATGATTCAGACAAATGTAACTTCTAAGACTCAAAGGGATGTCATCCGAAGGCCAGTGTTCATTTCTTTGAAGGATATGGAGCAGCTAAGAAGAGGTCCAGAGTAAGTGTCCTGAAGCACCGTTAACTGGCACCATTAGCTGGCACATGTCTGAGCTCCTCAGGCCCTGATTCTCCAAGTCATGCATCTGAATCGTGTGTTCTTTGGAAGTTCCTGCCTGCATTTCACTGCAGCTTCTGTTATGCTTAAGGAGATGGTTCGCAATGTGGGGTGACTGAAAGCTCCCACGCAGACCAGGAGGCAAGGAGTGCAGCTCCCTGGTTGAAGCTTGTGCAGCAGATGCAAGAAGGCCTTGCATCGGGTGGGAGGGGGAGTAGATTGGACAGAGAGATCAATATTTCCCCTTAACTCACAGGGGCTTTTAGGCAGTTCTCTGTGATATTCTGGGCCTCATTTGCTCCGTGTGTGGATGGCCATATTGATGAAGGGAAGGGGGCCTAAGAAGTACTAAATACACTGGGTTTTTGTTTTGCTGTGGGTTCCTCTCTCTGTCTTTGGTTGTGCTGTGTGATTTGTACAGGAGGCTAAGAGAGTTGAGCTAGCGGCCTCATTAAGGGCTTTGGAGGAAGATGAAGGTGGATAAAGGAATTGGTTTTAGTTTTAATTGACATATCAGTTGTATCAGTTTGCAGTAAAGGGGGTTTTTCAAGGAAATTTTGCCATGGGGGATTCATTGTAACTCACCAGCCTGCTGTGAAACTCAGTAAAGTCTGCATTGTTTATGAACTTCTTTGCAGTTGGATTTTTTTTTTTCCCTCTTGGGGTATGTGTGATTATATGAAACAGGTTTCAAGGCAGGTGTTAAAATCAAGCTGTCCTAGAATCTAGGTGTCTCATGAAAAAAGAAAGCTGCTGAAAGGGTTAAGGTGAGGCAGTAAGGAAGATAGCATCAGAAAGAGCCCAGGGATAGATAGCCCAGGCCTGGGGAGGGATTTTGGCTCTAGTTCTACTGCACAATTGGCAGCCTGCAGCATGAGTCCTTGACTGTGACCAGGTCAGAGACCCAACTCTGGTTCTAGGTCACCTAAATTCACACTTTGCTGTCTGCTCATAAGCTATGGGGATTTGGAGATTGCACCTACTCTTCTGTGAACCTGACTTAATGGTAGCACTGTCCCATGGCTGCCGACCCATACCTTCCAGACATCAGGTGGTGGCTAATATATCAGGTGATCAGTCAGGTGACAACTTCTCTGATTATTACTTTAAAAAATTGGGACGGGGGGTTGTTTATTTTAATTTTATGTGTATGAGTGTTCTGCCTGCATGTCAGTGCACTGGTGCATGCAATGCCCTCAGAAATCAGAAGAGGGCATTGGATCCCCTGGAACTGGAGTTATGGTTGATGGTCACCATGTGGATGCTGGGAACCAAACCTGGGTCCTCTGTAAGAGCAGCCAGTGCTCTTAACAGCTGAGCTGTCTCTCCAGTCCCTCTGGTTATTACTTTTACTCACTTGGTGGTAATGGACTCAGTGTGTACATATGTACATGCACTGATATGTACAAAAGCAAACATGGTCTCTCTTTTCCCACAGTTTCACTTTCTGGCATTTTGATTACTTCCTGTTGACTATAGCCTGAAAATATGATGCAGTAAAACAAGACACTGACCGATTGCTATTGAGGGAATCAGATTCACATAACTTTTATCATAGGGCATTGTTCAATAGTTCTGTTTTGTTGTCATTAATCTCTTATGCATAATATATAAACTAAACACTGTCATACATACGAGTAAGAAGAAAACATGTGTATCTGAGATTAAATGCTCTCTGCTGTCAGATGTCCCTTGGGTATCTTGGATCAGATGCCCAAAGATAACAGGGCACTCCTGAATTTTAGCTTTAGAGTGCTGATCTGATGATCTCTTTGGGTATGGCCTTCCTTGAACTAACTGCCTTATTTTCTCTGATTGAAATTTAATTGATCCTGCTAAGATCTCTTCCCATATTTTAAATATTCAAGGCAGAGGGGTTCAGCTCCTGCCCCTGTGGAACTCACATACTGGTGGATGAGAGATAAGGAGCTGCAACCAGCGACAACCACATATGTGGGAGTAGAACAGTGGCATTGCCCAGGGACATTGAGGCCTGCTTGGTTTGTATAGGTGTGCATAGCAGTGAGGTTGCCAGGTGATAGACACATGGCTCAGGCTATATCCCTGCCGCTAAGGGAATAATGACTGTATTTCAGTTCCTGACAAATGTTAGGTGGAGAAACCATGCAGAAAAGCACATGGAAGGTGCTATAGTTCTCATTCAGAAGACCCGATCTTTGTAGCTGCTCATTCATTAGAATGGTCTCAAGGGGATGCTTTTGTTTTTGTTTGTTTTGAGACAGAGTCTCACTGTTGACCCTAGCTGGCCTCAGACTCACAGAGATCTGCCTGCCTCTGCCTCCGGAGTGCTAGGACTAAAGGCATGCAGTACCACAACCTGACTGATGGGATGTTGTTCTAGTTTATTTCTCCATTGCTGTGATAAAACACTCTGACCAATACCAACTTGGGGAGGAAAGAGTTTATCTTACATCTCCCAGATCATAGTTCGTCAGGGAGCCCAAGGTAGGAATTCAGGGCAGGAACCTGGAAACAGGAGCTGGAGCACAGGCCATGGAGGAACGCTGCTTACTGGCTTGCTCCCTTGTCCCTTCTCAGGCCCACCTGCCCAGGGGTGGCATTAGCCACAGTGGGCTGGGCCCTCCCACAGCACTCAACAATCAAGAAGATGCCCCACAGACATAGCCACAGACCAGTTCAGTGGAGGCAATTGCGGCTCCCTCAACCCAGGTGTGTCAAGCTGAGACTAAAGCTGTCTAGTACAGATATTTTGATAAAAATTCCATCAATTTTATTTCCTTAAGGCTTTAAAACTTAATGTTTTTAATTAATTTATTTTAATTTATGTGTATGAATGTTCTGCCTATATATGTGTAAATGCACCATGCATGCAGTGCTCATAGAGGCCAAAAGATGGTGTTGCATCCCCTGGAACTGAGTTACAGATAGTTGTTAGCCATCATATGGATTCTGGGACACAAACCCAGGACTGCTGTAAAAGCAGTTAGTGCTCTTAACTGCTGAGCCATCTCTCCTGCCCTCCCAAACTTCATGTGTAAATAAAAAGCAGCCGAGGGTGGTGGTGCTCACCTTTAATCCTAGCACTTAGGAGGCAGAAGCAGGTCTAGCTCTGTGAGTTTGAGGCCAGCCTGGTCTACATAACAAGTTCCAGGCTTGTGAAAATTGCATAGTGAGATAAACAAAACAAACAACAACAAAAATCCCCACAAAACACCACCAAGAAGGCAGTACCAATAATTTTAACTTTTTGACTATTTATTTATTTTCTCATTTAGTGGGACGCAGAGGCCCCCACTGGTGTGTGTCCTTTGGCACACCAGAAACTGTCAAAGTGAAATAGCCTGTCTTGCCTCCAAGCTGAGTGGTTCTTTTTTGTACACGTTTGTTCTAAGAGAACAAATTAGTTTGGTTGGTTACAAGCTATGTCTTCTAGTTAGCTCATTGCTGGGCTCCGTAATTTACATATGTCACAGTGCCTCCATTTGCAACACCTTTTCCATCACTCTTATGAATTCAGCATCTTTTGTGACCAAGTGACTGGAATGCCACTGTCCCATGCAAACCTTACCTGTGACTCTCCTTCTCTCTGTTCTTCACTTTCCAGTAACATCCTATTGTAACCTTGTACTAAAGTCACACGCTGCATGGTGTTTCTGTCAATGGACCACACACGTGATGGTGATTCCAGATAGTTTAGGATTGTGGTAAACCATACCATTTAGGTTTGTGTGAATTCAGTCTATGAAGTGTGCAGCCAACAAGACATTTCTCAGAACGTATCCCATCATTAAGCAATGTGTGACTGTGATGATAATTTGTATAAATGTCATCCTTAGCAAAACCCTTCCTCCCTCCCTCAGTCTACCTACTTATTGTACTGAAATATTTTGTATCAATGGTGGCGCCTGGGAATACTATGTAGGAAGTGAAGTGGGTGGCTATCAGAGGGGGATAATGCAGAGAGCCAGCTTTGATGCTGCTCTCCCATCCAGAGGTAACACGCTTGTTGGAGGACTAGAACATGAGCTCTAAGTACGACTGAGCAGCCCAGGGATAGCCGAACACAGAGAGCCCCACTGGGCATCTTTGTGTTTTGTTTTGTCATGACAGAGTTTTGGGGGGCTGAAGAGATGGCCTAGCAGTTAAGAGCACTTCCTGTTCTTCGAAAGGATCCAGGTTCGGTTCCCAGCACCCATATGGCAGCTAACTGGCTAGTACTCATCCTTAAATCCAGTTCCAGGGAATCCAAAGCCCTCTTCTGGCATCTGTAGGCACCAGGCATGTACATGGCACACTTACATACAGGCCAGCAAAGCACGCATGCACATAAAATAAAAATAAAACGACAGGGATTTTTCTATGCCATTGAACTCAAGAGATCTGGGATAAAAGGAAGACACTACCAGGCCCAGGTTCCATGGGCATCTTAACACATATTTTCTCAATCTACCTCACAGTACAAATATAAACAAAATAGAAATCTGAGTTTAAAATATAAATGGGGAGGGACCAATGTTTCTTGTTCCAAAAGTCTTCATTTAACACAAGATTTATAATAGCCCCCCTCCAAAGCATTTATCTTTTAGATGCAATTGCTTTGCATATTTCAAATGTCAACATGAGTTGAGAGAATTGTGCAGTGCTATATCATGTACACCCTGGCTGGCTTCAGTGACTGATCCTGCTTCATCTTGACTGATCCTGCTTCATCTATCCTCATCACCTCACATTTTCTTTCTTTTGCTGGAATATTTTACTACAAATTTCATTTCCCTGTAAATATTCCAGGAGTGTCTCTAACAGGTAAGGTGTTTTTAAGCATTGTGCAATGCTACTAATGTACCTAACAAAATTGACAATACCTCATTAATATCATCTAACACCCATTTCATGTTCTGTTTTCCCATTCTCTTTGAAACGACCTCTTATAGCTGATTTATTCCCTGTAATAGCGAAACAATGTCTGTATATTGCATTTGGTTGATTTATCCCATAAGCTTCTTCTAAACTCTTAAAGTTTACCCTCCTCTATTCTAGGATTTGAACTTAGGTCAACAGGGTTCCATGCAAGCACCTCTACCCACTGAGCCATCTCGCCTACCCAATGCTTTTGCATTTTAAATCAGTAGGAAAACAGCATTTAGCATTTAATTTACTAAATTATGTATAGTTGCTGTCTTTTCTTTTAAGTGCTAGTTACTGGAACCAGGAATTTTCTGGATGCAGTCCAGAGGAATTAGAGAAATCAACACTGTGTCTCTCTAGGAGGCTCTGGCTTTCTGGCTGGAAGTTAAGGATAGAAAGTCACATAAGTGTATGGAACAGGTGCCAAGTGAATTCTCCTTTGTCTTTATTTGTAGCTATCAACCAGTTGTGACCAATACACAGGCTTTGGCCTCGAATTCTCTTTCCCAGAGGATTAGTGTCAACTTCCAATCGAATGAATATGAGGTATTTGGTTTTACTTGTTTGGTGGATGACTCTTGTAAAGGTGGATTTGTAATTAGTACATGGGTTTGTTATTGGAATCAATGAATTGCTTCTTCAAAACTTGGATGGAGATTCAAAGGCAGATGTCTATGTATGATTGTAGTTTTTTCCCAGACAATGACTATTCCTAGGACATTTCAGCGTTTCAGGGTTCGGCTACATGCAGTGTCATCTGGGCAGATTCTCACAACAACCCTGTGAAATCCATAACACAATCAATGAGAAAACTAGAAGTTGGAGATTAACATTCTCCTGGCTCGGCATGCCTTGCTTTGTCACCCTGGTTGGGGGAAGACAGTTCCTAGACTGTTTAGCTCTCACATCTGGCTCAAGCTGTTGGGCAAGCTGGTCTGGTTGGACTCCCTGGGTATCTTCAATTCCTCTGCCAGTGGCTGGTTTGGGAGCTTTAGGAAACGATCTTTCCAGGTCTCTGGACTAAGTCACATACCACAGGAAACCTCTGCTTTCCTTGGGTGTAATTCTTTGTTTGCCATAAGTTGCCCTGATAGACAGGTGCACATGCCTTATGGTTTGTTACCAGAATAAACAAGAGCCAGATGTAAACACCCTAAGCCAGCCTCTCCCACCTGAGGATGGCAGTGATGGTCAGAGCACAGAAGGGACACATGTGGATGTAGTATGTTTAGGTATTTCCTGGTTAACATCTAAATATCTAATTTTTTTTTAGTTGCTAGAACTTAATAGCCAGGATGAGGAATATATCAGAATAAGTGAGCAATTTAAAACTTCAATGAAGCAGTTCAAGATTGAAAAGATGAAGAGGATCTGGAATCAAAAGCTCTCGGATGCTTTTCAAAGGTGGCGATAAGACCTTGTTTTGGGTAATGTTAGTAACTAGACTAAGAGAGAAGTATTCTTTTTATTTTACTTCTTTTTTATTTGTTTAGTGGTAGGCAGGGGTGGGGGCATGCACATGTGATGGTACTCACCTGGAGATAGAGAATAGCTTGTAGGGTTTGGTTCTCTCCCTCCACCATATGGGTCCATGGGATTGAACTCAGGTCATCAGGTTCAGTGGCAGCAGGTGTCTTTATGCACGGAACCATCTTACTGGTCCAGTATTCTTGATATTAACTCTCACATTTCTCTATATTAGGAAAAAGCTACGGATGAGGAATAAAGAGGAGGTGCTCCTATTTCACGCAACACGCCACGCCTATGTGGATTATATCTGTAAGAATAATTTCGAGTGTGCCCTACATGAGAGTCGTGAAACCAGATATGGAAAAGGTTTGTGCTGGAGTAGAAAAAACTACTAGCTCTAGCTCTGTGCATGGACTTATTAAGATGTTCATGTAGCCAGGCATGGTGGTACAGGCCTAGAATCTCAGCACTTGTAGGCAGAGGCAGGCAAATCTCTATGAGTTGGAGGCCAACGTGATCTACATAGTGAGTTCCAGGCCAGCCACTTCTACACAGTGCAGAGTGAGGGCCTATCTGAGAGACAGAGACAGAGAGATAGGAGATGGGGGGGGAGGGGCGCTTAGGTAATTACTTTGTACTAAGCAGCATATAGAGAGGAAATAAACTCAATTCCATTTAATGCCTGCATTTGAATTGCTCCATTGACTTGGGGTTTGAGTCCTGGGCCTTACTTACCCTAGGCCTCCTGTCTTTGTTTCCTCTGGGAGCAGCTCTAACCCACAGATCCAAACTCTTCCACTTCCTCCCATAAACCACTTCCTAGGTCTGTGAACCACAGGTCAGGTTTATGACGACAGCAGCAGACCCACTTCTTGGTACTTTTCTGTATTTGTTAGTTATCTTGTCCCAGTGGTCAAATACCCAACGAGAAGCAACTTAAGGGGGAATGGATTTATTTTGGGTCACAGTTGGAAGGGTACAGTCCATCATGGAGGGGAAAAGCAAGAGTGTGAGGCAGCTGGTCACATTATAGTTGTAGGCAGAAGCAGAAGCAGAGATGAATGCTGTGCTCGCCTGTCTTTCTCCCTTTTTTTTTTTGGTCTTTTTGAGACAGGGTCTCCCTGTAGCCCCAGCTGTCCTGGAACTCACTATGTAGACCAGGCTGGCCTTGAACGCACAGAGATCTGCCTGCCTTTGCCTCCCAAGTGCTGGGATTAAAGGCATGTGCCACCATGCCTGGCTCCCTTTTCCTTTTTTACTCAGTCTGGTCTCCCAGCCCTTGAGATGGTTCACTCACATTCAGGGTGGGTGTTCTCATCTCTGTGAACATCTCTGGAAAACCTATCAAAGACATTTCTAGAGGTCTTCTAGGCAATTGGAAATGCAGTTCTATTGACAATAAGGATTAAGTGTCATAGTGTCAGTAGGGTGTTGTTGACAAATGTTTACTCTACCCTGTCATCTGAGTCTCTTGTATAACTATGAGCCACGTTCTTTGATAAAAATGCTACCTTTTTCTTTTTCTGATTTTTTTTTTCTAGGAATTTACTTTGCAAAAGAAGCCATCTATTCCCATAAAAATTGCCCATACGATGCCAGAAACATTGTTATGTTTGTAGCCCGAGTCCTGGTTGGAGATTTCATCGAAGGAAATAAGATGTATACTAGCCTCCCGTCTCTATATGATAGCTGTGTGGACACAAGGTTGAATCCCTCGGTCTTTGTCATCTTTGAGAAAGATCAGATTTACCCCGCATACATGATTGAATACTCAGATACAGACAAAGCCTGTGTAATTAGTTAGAAACGGTGCATTAGGCATTATCAAGGATGGCACAACCATTCAGTTCACTTCTAGGAATCAGTCACCCCAGATAATAGTTATACTTTCACATTTCCTTGATGCATTACCTAATGTCTTAAATCAGCAATTCTCAAATGTTGCTGCCCCCAAATTTGTATTCCAGGTTGCACCCCATCCTGATGAAGTCAATCCTTCGGGGGACCAGAGCCAGGTGGCACTATTTTTTAAAGCTCACCTGAGTGTTTTGAAAAGTTTGTGTGGTCTTACCATCACTGGTCGGGCTGATTTCTATATTGTCTATAATTAACTTCGACCTTTCTCATCATTCTTTGTCTTTACTGTGTAGCATTGCTTTGGTTTTGTTTAAATTGAAAGAAGATTAATTTGGGACATTTGAGAGAAATGTAATAATGCCTATCGAAATAAGGACATAAGACATTGCAGCCCTGGGAGGAAAACTTGCTGAGGAAAAAAAAAAAAAAAAGTTTAAAAGTTCAATGTAAATGCTATTGACAGACACGGATACAGTATGCAATACCATACATTATCATGCGATGAAATTGATCAGAGGTACACCTTTGCGTTTACTTACAAGCCAGACTCTGTGGGATTGATGCTGTGTCTCTGAAATATAATACTAAGAGCCATCAAGTATAGTTCAGAGAAAAGCAACCATCTGGGGTTAATTGCCCATTTAGGCTCGTGACATTTATATTTGAATTAACATGATCACAGAGAAAGCTTTTTACAGGTCGGGCTTTCATTAAATCATCTGGATTTTAGTAGGATTAAGTTGCAATACCCAGAGTCATACAAGAATGACTGATAAACCTGACTGCTATTGGATTTGCTTGCAGTGATAGATGAGGTTCACCAAGTTGTCTGGAGCAGGGCCAGCCCTGTTTGAAGGACAGGCCTCTTACGGAGGCAAGACTGGTTTGCTGCTGACCACAAAAGCAGCACAAAGAAAACAGTGTCCCACACAGTCCGTGTACCTGCAAAGGGGCTTTGTTTTAAAAATATAGCAGATGTGCTTTTAGAGCATTTATTTCTTTCCTTATCTGAGTCAGGTTTTTTCTTCCAGTTCTCCTTTTTCAACATTCTATGCCAGTTGCCACTATTTCCTGTTATATTCCTTCCAGCAGGCAATGCTAGTAGTTAATTAGCATCACTGTTGATTTTTCTATTAGTCAGGTTTTAGATTGGTACAAAAGGCTTCGCTCTTCCTTCACTTTAAAGGTCTCCACCAGTAACAGTGTATAGAGATTTTTTTAGAGTAAGATTCTTTTCTGGAGCATTTGCCGCAAATGATTTTTTTCATTCACTGACTTTTTTTTTCATGGTAGCTTCCATTTTGGAGTGTTCATTCCCTGACTTTGACCTTCACACTGTAGAGGTGCAAGAGGTGTGATTTATCTGACTGCCCATTAGACACTTCTACTTGGCTATTTCTCAGGCATCTCTGGTTGAACATGTCCAAAATGGAGCACTCTATCTGCCTCCTTCAAAGGACCCTGTCCCTCTCCCAGTAAACAGTACCCCTGGATCCCAGGTCTATAGGCAGTAAGCCAGAAGTTCTCCCAGGCTCCTTTCCCTATCCCTTTACACATTGAGTCGTTCCAAGTCCAGTTTTGCTTTCTGCGTACAAACCATCCTGGTCTCCTCTCAGTACCAGGTGCCTTTTGTACCTAGTTCAGTGGTTCTCAACTCTTTTTTTTTTTTTTTTGTAACATATGCTTTATTTAATCTTCAAAGAACAATTCAGAGGTGATGTATTCTACACATAGTTCTATGAATTAAAAACCAATCAAAATTAATTTTAACAGAAGAGGGGGAAAAAGGCTCATAACTCAGGCACAGCTTTACAGTACTAAGACATAATGAAGCCGTCAGCTGTTTACACTTAAAGTGATTAAATATGAGCATAAAAGAAAGTAATCAGAGGCTATTGTGGATTCAGAGAAGCATGGGAACACGAGTGGACATTCGAGTAAAAGCCAATGGTACAACCAGCTATTTGCATATGTTAACAGTATGAGTACACGGTAAGAAGGAAATAACCTTCATTGAAATAAAGATACAAGAGAACCTTCAGATCGTCGAAGCAGAGGAAATGAAGAGATATATTCCTGCACACGAGCTGTAGGTCGTATATGAATGTCCAGTGAGACATTCAAAATTCGCATAGGGCGCAAAAGAATTTCTTATTGTGAGGAACTGCCCAACGTACCCCAAAATGTTTGCGTACATGGCTCTCACATGCTAAATGCCAGTGGCGCCCTTCCCCCGCCCGCCCGTGGTTAAGACAACCACAGATCCTACTAGGCCTGTGTACTCTTTTCAGAGAGTAGATTTCTTTAATAACACCCTCTTTGCCAACTTGAGATGATTCATAGGTAATAGAATCTACACATACGGGTGCCCTACCTGTAATTTAGTGCCCTACCTGTATTATAATAGAAACATAGAAGGTCAGAACATTGGAATAAAACAATGAATTTTCATATGTAAGTGCTTATACATGACTATGCTATAAGTCATGAAATAGATGTTAACTTTTTATGAAGAGGTTTGGGCTTAAGAGTCCAGCAGGGCCAACTTCCTGAGATGAAATACAGGAAGGTGAAAGATAAAAGAAGGGTGACGGAATGAAGTAGTGTTAGGGTAGGCCATATCAGACCTTATCTGTCTATGGTAAAGAAAGGGGCGGAATTACCTTAACTGAAATAAGGATAATAAGGCAGGACAAATTACAAATTGTCTCAGAGGAAACACATGAGGTATACTCTCTCGGACAAGCTGTAGGTCCTCCATCCATGTCCAGCAGGACATTAGACAATCGTACAAGGTGCAGAGCAACTCGTGTGTGAGACTGACCCATCCACACACTGCAGGACACGTGTTCTGCCTTGGGCTGCATCTACACAGAGCCGGCCATCATCTTCAGATACAAAACCAACAACCATCACTTCCTGGTCTATTCCAATGAGAACCACTGACCTAGTTCATGACTAGCACTCTTGGAGTAAGTCATTTCTTACTTCCATTCTATATATCGATAGAATAGGTCAGATCCTTGCCTTCTAAACCCTGGGTTTTAAAAATGCTTTGTGCCTTGATTTGTCTGTCTTTAGCATCTGTCCAATTTGATACTGTCTGATATCTGCATTGGAATGTAAGCTCTGAGTGCATCTGTTATTTTGCTCTGCCTGATGCCCACTCTCCCTAAGAGCTTGATGCACTGTGCAAAGGATGAATCTTGTTAACAAAATTGTTGAGTTTTACTGCTTCTTCTTGCTTGCTCAATAAAAATTAAAAATGAATGAATCTGGTTCATTTGCTTTTATTTGCTTTACTTGTGGGTATCTCTGAAAACATAAGTCAACTGCAAACACCAGACTTTGTAGGCAAGGCAGAAGTGGTGGTAGCCAGGTCCACAGTTGATTGGCACATATTGGGACTGCAGACTTAGGGAGGGGAGGGCTAGAAGCTGGTAATGCACTTTTCCTCCTCTGATCCCAAGGGTGGACACAGGGCTAGGCCACAGCACAAAAGTATACATATTTATATGTAGAATCATCCTGTTGGCTCACACTGGCTGCTTTTGCAGAGGACCTGGGTTTGATTCCCAGCACCCACATGGCAGCTAACAACCATCTCTAACTCTAGTTCTGGGGATTGGATGCCTTCTTCTGACCTTGGTGGGCATTGCACATGGGTGCATTTTCATACATGCAGGCAATACACTCATACACATAAGATAAAAATAAAAAATATTTTAAAAGAAAAAAACACCTTTAGAGTCTAGGGATGTAGCTCAGTTGGTAGAGTGCTTACCTAGAATGCATGAAGCCATGGATTTGATTCCCCAGCACTACATAAAGTCAAGTGTGGTGGCACATGCCTATAATCTCAGCACTTGGAAGGTGGAGAATCATCAGTCCAAAGCCATTTTCAGCTACATAAATGTCAGGTGTGAGGACAGACTGGGTAAATGAAACTTTATTTATATTATTTTATGTGTATGCATGCATTTGCCTGCATGTATGTAAGTGCACCCAACTCATGCAATGCCCAAGGAAGTCAGAAGATGGCTTCAGATCCCCTGGAACCTGTGGATGGTTGTTAGCCACCATGTGGGTGCTGGGAATCGAACCCAGGTCCTCTGCAAGGGCAGTCAGTGCTCTTAACTGCTGAACCATCTCTCCAGCCCCAAGATCCTATCTTTTAAAAGAGTCCCTTCTCTACTCATTCTTCTTTCATGACAGAGCTGTGGATGATGGAGAGAGAGGGCAGGAGAGCAATGTGTATAGCTGCATACATTTGATGACGTGAAGGTAAAACTTGTCATGAGTTAGACCTCAACTTAAATAAGGCATAATACAGTCATTGCTGTCAAACACCCACACTCAAAACAAAAATGCTATCAAACCAAATGAACAGATATATGAAGTTTTTTATTTTATAATTTATTACATTTATTTATTTGTATATAGGGAGAGGGTGTATGCATGCTACAGCAATGTCTGTAGAAGTCAGAGGACAACCTGTGGAAGTTGGTTTTCTCCTTCCACTCATGCGGGCCTCTGGGATTGAACTCAGGTTGTCAGGCTTGGCATCAAGCACCTTTACCCTCTGAGCCATCTCTCAGGCCCTTGATTACTTTTTCTGTGTTCATTCACTTGTCACAGTAGGCTCCTGATAGCATCTATTATCTGGTTTCTGGGGTATACTTCTCAGTTTGGCATTTGGTGCATGCAAAACTAAATAGTAACCACTTCTGTGCCTTCCATCCTGCAGTGAATGCTTCAAAGGAATGCAGTGGGTTCATAAGCTTTAGAATCAGAGTGCAGGGCATAGGAAACCTCCCAAGGAATTGCTTAAGTCCTAAAGTCTCAATGCTAAAGAGCTTACCAAACTTCAACCTCCTGTTTCCCTTTCCCGTTCCCTTATAAATGTCTCGGATAGCTAATGCTTCCCTGTCTGCCATAGCTCCGCATTCCCCAGTAGTCTGCTCTGGAATCTTTTATTTCCACCACACACTTCCACATGACTGCTATTCATTCATTCATTCATTCATTCATTCATTCATTCATTCATTCATAACACCATAGATGTTATCATTTGGATCTGGAACGGACCCTATAGGCACATGTGTTAAAGGCTTGATCCTGGGGGCGGGGGTGGGGAGTGGGGGTGGAGAGATGACTCAGCAGTTAAGAGCATTGGCTACTCTTGCAGAGGACCCAGGTTTGATTCCCAACACTCACATAGTGGCTAACAACCGTCTGTAACTCCAGTTGCAGGAGATTTGACGCCTTCTGGCCTCCTCAGGCACTGCACAACACAGGTGCTCTTTCACATATGCAGGCAATACACTCATATACATAAAATACCAATAAATAAGTAAATAAAAAGCTTGATCCTCAGCTTGACAGTATTGGGAAGTTCTGGAAACTTTCTTAAGGTGGTGCCTCAGCTTTAGGTCATCAGGGGCATGTCTTCAATGGGAGTAGTGAAATGTTGGTCTTATTCCCTTATTTCCTGGCCAACATTACGTGAGCAACTTGCTTTGCCATGTGCTCCAACATGATGTACTGTGCTGCCACAGGTCCAGCACAAAACAGTCAGTTGGTCATGGGCTAACCTCCCCCACCCATCCAACTGAGCCACAATAAACCAAAATAAAAGTTTATTTATTTATTTGTTGTTTTTATGTGTATGTGTGTGTGTCTGCATGAATTTATGTGTACCACGTGCATGCCCACAGAGACCAGAAGAAGGCCAGAAAAAGGCACTAGATCTCCTAGAACTGGAATTAATAAGTCATAAGGTGACATGTGGGGCTAGGAACAGAACCTGGGTCCTCTGCAAGAGCAGCAAGTACTCTTAACTGTTGAGTCATCTTTCTAGTCCCTAAAATTTTCTTTTTAAGTTTATTTATTTCAGATATTTGTCACAATAACTGAAAGCTGACTGATATGACACAGTTTTTAACTATCTTTTAAAAATTTGTGTGTGGTATGTATATGTTCATGTGTGTAAGTGCAAGTTGGTATGTGCTACAACATACATGTGGAGGTCAGAGAACAATCTTGGGTCTTGGTCCTCATCTCCCCTTTTTTGAGACAGGTCTCTTCTCCACTGTGTGCACCAGGCTGTTAGGCCTGTGGATGTCCCAGGATTCTCTTGCCTCCACTTCCCATCTCATTGTAGGAGTGCTGTGATCACAGACACACTACTACATCTGGCCTTTACATGAGTTCTGGGGGTCCCCAGCACTGGAACTACAGATGTGCAAGTCTGCACCTGGCTTTTTACAAGAGTGCTAGGGATCTGAACTCAGGTTCTCACACTTATATGGCAAGCAGTTGATTACTCTTCCCAGCTTCTCTACCTGAACAAGTTTTCTGCTGAGGTCACCTTTGGTGAGTGTTTACATGGGACACAAATCTTCACATCTTTTGTCCTTTTGGAGGGGTCTACCACACACCTCTTCCCTAAATATTTTCTCACCAAAATTTTCAATCATGTTCCTTCCAAGTCCCTGATCACACAGCCAAAACCATTGGTTACACTCCATGAATCAGTATATAATTACACATCTGGTCATGCACAACCATGTGCACTGACCAAAGTTCCGTCTACTGCAAAGATTTCCCTTTTCTATTGTTTTTCAGGGATGTCCCAGAAAGGGGTTATAATGCTGTAGTAGTCCACGTTCAAGTGGTGGCTATATAGCATATAGAACTGTCTATAAACCAGTCCCTATATCTTTGTATCAGTCAACTGATCATAGTATATACCACATGAGGCCACAGGTACATGCTGGGAGATATTGTAGTAGAAATAGGAACCATAAGCATTAGGGAAACTTCATATAACTTGCTCCTTCAGAACCTGTTGGGGCCTGATCGTGTATGTACACTCCCATTTGATGATAGATTATTGTTGTAAACATCCAACTGTATGGTCAGATAACACACCTAATTCCTGATGGGCAGCTCAGATTTCGTGGTCATTTGGTGCCCCATTGTCAGGCATTTAGTTTCTTCTAAGACCCAGGAGCATATCAAGGGCTGCCTTTCAAAGGAAGAACAGTGGTCTAAAATGATGGCAAGGTCTCACTTCCAAATCCCAAGGGCCTCCACTGTGATACACCTATGAAGGCTTGCCAATAATAAAAATAATAAATTGACAGCATCCCTCCATGCCACCTACACCTAAAGTACCATCGGGTCTGCTAGATCATACAGCTCAAATGGAAGAGCTTGAACCTGCTGCAGAGCCCTCTCCTATATTGAACCCCATTCCTGGTACCAAAACCTGGATTAGGCAGGGTTCTTTAGAGAAAGAGAACCAATAGAATGTGTGCATGGTGTGTGGTATGTTTACATCATAATACAATTATGTGTAATAAAAGGGGATTAAATGGGGCTGGAGTGATGGCTCGGCGGTTAAGGGCACTGACTGCTCTTACAGAGAACCCAGGTTCGATTCCCAACACCCACATGGCAACTATGAACCATCCTTAATTCCAATTCCAAAGGAATCCGAAGCCCTCTTCTGACCTCTGAGGCATTGCATGACATGGGTGCAGTCATATACGTGCAGGCAATACACTCATACACATAAAATAAAAATAATAAAATATACATATATGTATGGGTATTAAATTAGCTTACACAACATGGGCTGGACTGTCTGAACACTGGTTAGTCAGAAAACCTGGTAGCTGCTCAGTCTAAGAAGTCAGACAATTCAGCAGTCTCACTCTAGCACCAAAAGCCTAGAACTTCCCTGGAGGAGACTGGTATTGAGTCCACATTAGAAGGCCTTACTTTACCCCTGCTTACTCTCTCAGTTAGTATTTCTGATCACCTAGAACCCTTGACCTTTAGTGTTATCCACTTGGCAAAACCTAACAGTGGCTCAACCAAATTCTGCTCCCATCCACTGAATCTTTTTAGGTAGAATCCCAGAGCTGCTATATGAGTGCTGCTATATAGCCTTGACTTTCGATCTTGGTAAGACCTTCCACTGACAATACAGTGAACATTTTCTCACTCCTATTGTACCCATCTGCACAAGTAAATCTTGTCAATCGCTTATAGTCTCAAGTTTCTCTCCTACCCAGCTTTGGTCTTGTCTTATGCTTGAAAAGGTTGTTGAGAAGAATTTTTTCTAGGTGTTCTTGTAATGTGCATATTTTTGTGTATTCCTGTGTGTGGGTACACCTGTGGGCACAGGTATGTGCATGCATGGTGAGCATGAAAACATCAGACAACAGCCTCAAGTACCGATGCTTGGGTATCAACGCTTTCTACCTTTTTTTTTTTTTCTTTTCAAGACAGGGTCTCCTTGTAGCCCCAGTTGGCTTAGAACTCACTATACAGACCAGGTTGGCCTCGAACTCACAGAGATCCACCTTGTCTCTGCTGGGATTAAAAGAGTGCTACTTTCTACCTTCTTTTTTCATTATTTTATTTTTTAAAATATTTTATTGTTTTTTTGTTTTATGTGTATGAGTGTATTGCCTGCATGTATGTGAGTGCAGTGCCATGGAGGTCAGAAGAGCGCTTCGGATTCCCCTGGAGCTGGAGTTAAGGACGGTTTGTAGTAGCCATGTGGGTGCTGGGAATCAAACCCAAGTCCTCTGCAAGAGCAGTCAGTGTTCTTAACGGCTGAGCCATCTCTCCAGCCCCAACTCTACCTTCTTTTTTAGACAGGGCCTCAGTGGTTTGGAGCTTTACCACACAGGCCAGGCTAGTTGGTCCCTGAGCTTCTAGGGGTCCTCCTGGCTCCTATCTCACAGTGCTGGGGCTGTCCGGCATGTACTGCTGTATCTGGCTTTTTACAATGATTCTCGGAATCTGAACTCAAGTTCTCATGTGTATGAAGTAAGTGCTTTACCAATTAAGCCATCTCTTCAGCTCCTTTTCAGTTTGAGATCGAGCCTACAAACTTGTGCATATGCACACAATCTTGCCTCCTTTCCTCTCATGTGAACGTAGGTGGTGCTTCTCCTCTCATCTAAGGTGAATTCTCCCATTGGATCCCATCCTCTCACACCTCCTTTTGGTCCTTGTTAGAAATAGGAGTTGCAGGTACAAAAGAAAGCAATCAACATTAACAATCCTGATTGACTTTTATTATAGTCAATGAAGGGTGGCAAGTGGGACGGTAAGCTGGCCAGCCATGCCAGTTAAGTGGCAGAGAAGTTTAAATGTGTTTGTATGTGGAAATAGAGTTATGGTGGTTGGATAGGGATGAAATGTCTTGTAAGGGGCTTAGGGTCTGCACTGTTCTCATAAGGGTCTCTTTTGGTGGAAGGACTTGTTTGCACAACAGGAATCACTTCATGATTAGGGGTGGTGTGTTCTGGGACCATATTTTGAAACAGGGCCTAGCAATGCTCCAATAAGGCCCATCTGCAGGAATGGAGTTTATAAGCAGTCAGGCAGGTTTTGTGGGATCTCCCTTCAGTTCTCATCCATTGAATTACCATTCTTCTTTCCCACTGTCTTGGCTTTCTTTTCTTGCTGACACTCCCCATGGATATACATAATTGTGCTTCTCTCATCCATAACAAAATGCTTCCTACAACCTCCAGTCTGCCTCTAATTGTCATTACTTTACATTTCAGATAACATTTTTTAGAGCAGTCTTAGTTCTTGGACCTTTTCACTCTATTTTGGAAGTTTGTGTGTAAATGCATGTGTTTATGTGTGTTCTCCTGTGTGTGGGTGCATGTGTGTGTGGATGCATATGCATGTGCATGTGGAGGCCTTACATTGGTGCTGGGCATCTTCCTCCATTCCTCTCCACTTTACTCAGGCAGGGTCCCACTGAACCCAGAGCTCTCTCATTCTGTTAGTCTTGCCAGCTTGCCTTTGGGGATTCCCTGTCTCTGCCTCCCAAGTTCTGGGATTACAGGTGGCCACCATACTTGCCTGGCTTTTACATCTGTTCTTAGGATCCAAACTCCATCTCTCACAGTTGCACTGAAAGTGCTTTATCCACTGATCCATCTCCCAGTTCATTCTTTAACCAATGGAATCTGCCTCATTAAGCATCTGGCATAAACTTGCCTACATTGTAATACCAAGCATGATGCACAGAATACCACACAGTGATGGTCAAATAGGAGTTCTTTATTAATAGCAGGCAGAGAGGGGGCTAATGCCCCAAAGAACTCTTGACCCCAAGGAGAAGCAGGGCAGGGTTTATAAAGTTTAAAACCCCAATTATATCATGCCAGGGGCAAAGTCAATAACCATAGCATAATCAGATTGCCATAGTTAGACCAAACCAGGAGCAGGTCAGTTAACAAAGAGGTTTTGAGTTAACAAGAAGTTTCGATAAGGAAAAAACAAGTTTCTCAGAATTACAGAAACAATGGACTCCAAAGAGATACAGGTATAGCTGGGAGGGACGTGCCACCTGGCTACTTGCAAGTTTCCCAGTATTACAGAAACAATGTACTTCCTGAAACTACCCGCATGAGATGTTCTGCCTGGCTGGCTGCAGTGGGAATGGCTGGGCAAAAACACAGGGTAAAGCAAAAGTCAGCTAGAGCAAAATGGAGTTAGTTTTGCCTTTTCAGCATCATCAGTGTCCTTGAAGGAAAACTCCTGACAGTCTTTTACCTTGCTGACCACTTTCTCCTTGAACCTCTCTCTTCTGTGTGACCATGTGACTCTCATTCTCCTCTAACCTCTCTTTCTCACTTGCATCTTTATCTTTCAATTTGTATCTCAGGCTGGATTCTTTCAGAGGCAAAGATTGAGAGCAGTTTCTTCAGAGGGTAATCCCAAGAATCAACCTCTCAGTTTACATCTTAGGTTGGGCTCTCTCAGAAACAAACAGTTAAGAACTAAATGCAGTTTCTAGGGGTTGGAGAGATGGCTCAGTGGTTAAGAACACTGGTTGCTCTTGCAGAGGTCCCAAGTTCGATTCCTAGCATCCACATGGTGACTGACAACCATCTGTAGCTCCAGTTTCAGGGGATCCTCTGTGGGCATTTCATGACAAGGGTGCACCTACCCACATGCAAGCAATATACTCATACACATAAAAATAAAATAATAAAGTTTCTTTGCAAGGTAACTAGGAAGGGGAAAGGAGCAGAATAGGATCTGGCCTGGGTAACTGGGGCTCATTTCCATTGAGGAACCTTTATTGAACATATACTTCCAAGTTGTTCCATAGAGGAAGACTAAAAAGTGAGTATATCTGCCCATTGTTAGGAAGGAAAACCCTCTTGGGTTCAGTGAGTGTGTATTGCCACAAATTTAACTGACAATAGAAAAAGAGTTTGTATATATATGAATGCACAAAAGAAGCAACTCACTAGACAGCCAAAGATAAGGACTTATATACTTAGCTTAATAAGGAAGAGAGCTAGGCATAGTGGCACATGCCTGTAATCCCAGCCCTTGGGAAACAGAGAGTTACATAGTGAGTCTCTTGTCTCTAAATAAATAAATAGGACACGGCGGGGGGGGCGGGTAAAATGGCTCCTATGGGAAGAACCAATGGTTTCTAGGGGAATGCATTAGAGATACAGAAATTTGTATTGATGCTTGGCTAAGCAGATGTGGGGATATCTTTTCACTATTTTATTTCTTGAGACAGAGTCTCACATTATAGTTCAGGCTGGCCTAGAACTCATTATGCAACCCAGGCTGGCCTTGAATGCACAGCAATCTTCCTGCCTCAGCCTCCTGAATGTTTCGGTTACAGGTGTGAACTACCAGGCTCTCTTCTTTCTTTACCTCCACAAACAACCCGAGAGGGAATCTGGATGGTTTTCCTTCTAGACGCTTCTGTTTTCAGAGAGATAATCTCCCAGAAGTCTCCTTTCTGCATCTGTTAAATCTCAAATGTCTTTGGTTAGAAACAATTCTCAAATCAATTCTCTTACATCCCTAGGTGAGCACTTTCTTTCCTGTAGGCATGAGTCCCTTGGGTATTCCAGCGTCTCTATTACTGTCAAGCCTAGTCTCTGCTGAAAAAGGCCTTAGGCAGAGAGTCCAAGTATAGATGTCCAGTGCCTAAGAGACACAGGGGCTACTGACAGTTCCCATCAGATGTTTCACATCCTCCACCTGCTTCTTTAATGTTGATATTCCCAAACAGTCCATCTCTGCTTCTGTCACTAGACCCTTTTTTTGTGGTGAGAATCCAAAGATCAGCAAGACAAAGACAATTCCTGCTTTCATGAGCATGAACCCTACACACAAACATATAAAGAAGAAAGAAAAATATTAATAGCATGGTTCCACATAGAGACCAGGGATCTACTTTAGACAGGGTAGTTACCAGGACCTGACTGAAGAGAACACACTGATGACCAGACTGAATGACCCAGAGATGTCCACAAAGACACCTAGGCAGAGGGATCACATCAACTTCCAGCTGAAAATTCTTTAGTAGCCTTACATTACATGTCATCAATTCATTCAGTGTTCAGAAGTACCTTATAAGATGAGCAATTAAGCTGGCTGAGCCCCTTGTTGCCTTATTCATCCTTGTACTGTTACTACATTAGCAGCCTGCTCAATGAATGTTCACTAAATAAACACTGTGCTGAGAAAAATGGATAGATGCTTAATAAATGTACAGGTCTAGATGGGTGCAGTCCAAGAGAAATATATAGTGAGTCACTTATGTAATTTAAAATTTTCTCATAATAGATTAGTAAAGTAAATGAAAGGGGTAGAACTGTCACAACATTTTACTATCCAAATATATCCCAAATAGTATCCACTTAACATATGATTCATATAAAATTGACAATTTTTTAAAATAGGGTCTCATGTAGCCCAGGCTAGCCTCAAACTCAATGTGTTGTCAAGGATGACCTTAAAGTCCTTATCCTCCTGCCTCAACCTTCTGAGTGTTAGGATTACAGGCATCTGCCACCAGGCCCAGTTTATGTGAGCCTAGGGGATAGAACCCAGTATTTTGCTAATGCTAGGCAAGCAGTGAACCATCTGAGCGTCATTCCCAGCCCCTAAACTGAGATATTTTACTTTTTTTTTTTTTTCATTCTAAATCTACTGGTGTTTCTCAACGATATCACCTCAATTGAGCCTGACTACATTTCAAAAGCGATCAGCAGCCACACGTGGCTAGTGGCTACCTCCTCAGTGAGGCCCGCACCCAACCTCCTATTACCTTACCAGCATTACTATTATTTGTGCGTGTCTGCGTGTACGTGTATCTATGTATGATGTGTTGGAGTGCAGGCGTAATTGTGTCATGTGGAGGTCAGAGAGCACCTGTCAGGCCTTTTCTCTCCTTCCACCTTGGGTTTTAGAGATCGCAATCAGGTGGTGGGGCTGAGCTATCATCACTCTCTGAGCTATCATCACTGGTTCCTTGCAGCCCTCACCGGGACCTGCAACAGTCTCAAGGATGCGTGCCCCTGGTCTCCCCTCAAACCCCCGAACTTTGGATGCTCCATAAGCGCGGTCCTGGCCTGGATTGCAGCGGGCCAGCCACCGCCTTCGGGGACCTTCTTTCCCCCGCCGGGCCTGCTTTCCGGTGGCCCATCCCTGAAACTTCTCCCGGATCCTTTGTGGTCGCGGCGGGGAGGAGCCTGCGGACCTGGGGCTGGGCCGGCGCGCGCCGAGCGGGCGCCACGGGCCATGGCGGATGTCACCGTGTGCTCGTTCCTCACCAAGGTGCTCTGCGCCCACGGAGGCCGCATGTTCCTGCAGGACCTGCGCGGCCACGTGGAGCTGTCGGAGGCCAGGCTGCGGGCCGTGCTGCGGCGGGCCGGGCCCGAGCGCTTCCTGCTGCAGGATGTGGAGCTGCGCGACGGCCCGTGGGACCCGGAGGCCGAGGTGGAGGCGGGGGCGGGCGGCTCGGGCGGCGGGGCCCAGGCCTGTAGGGTGGTGGCCGTGTCCTCCGCGCGCCTCTGCGCCCGTTACCAGCGCGGCGAGTGCCAGGCCTGCGACCAGCTGCACTTCTGTCGCCGGCACATGCTGGGCAAGTGTCCCCACCGCGACTGCTGGTGAGAGGATGGCGGCGGGTGGGAGGAGGAGACCTGGGTACCCCTCGGAGCGGGGATGCAGGCGGGGCCCCCCCCCCCCGCCAGGACTCCTCTGCTCTCCTGCAGTCCTGAGTGACACGGAAGGGCCTCCCCACCGAGATTTATCAATTACTTCTGAACACACCACCCCCCCACATCCCCCACCCCCCGGCCAAGTTGCTATCCCTGGTCCAGGCTGCTCCACAAAACAAGGCGGGTTAAACCCTCGTCGGAACTTTGGAACTTTGGAGTTCACTAAAGGCAAGTGCCTCTTTGGAGGGCATCTGAGGGTCCCATGAATCAACCCTCTGTACACACCTCTTTCTCCTCGCATCATCACGGTGTATTACAGGAGAGGCGCTGTGCTCCCTGGGATTAAACCAACGGATCTAGGCGGACCCCAGGAAACCCAGGGCTGGATGCACTAAGAACCTGCAGCTACAAAGCCCAAACCCTTCTAAATCCAGGGCCTTGCAGCCTCCCAGTCTTTCTGGTGGACAGTGGGAGGTTGGCAGCTGTTGGGCAGAAGGCCAAGTGCAGGTCACTACAAAACAGGACGCATAACCTGGGTCTAGGCAGGTGACTGAGGGGAGGATGCTTTAAAACATCCTCACCAAACAGGAAAATGACCCCCAGGGAAGGGAGTTGCCTCAGCCCCAATTTCTTGTCTGTCAGTTTTTAAGGAGTTGTTTTACCTCTCGAGCTAGTTGGAAACTGCCTAAGGCAAAGAATTAGACCAGTGTCCTCCTCACCTGGGCTTCTGATCGAGAACTCGGTATTCTAGGTCTACCTGCACCCTTTCCCACGATATCCACACGCCTATCAACATCCAAGTCCTGAAAAAACATGGGATTTTTGGCCTTAATGAAGCCCAGCTTCGGATCCTGCTTTTACAGAATGACCCCTGCCTTTTACCTGAGGTGAGTCCCCAGAAGCTGCCCTCCTAACCACATTTGTTACAGGTGTTTCTTTCACTGACGTTTTATTTTGTTCTTTTGAGGCAGGATCTATATAGTCCAGGCTGGCAGTGAACTTGCTATTTAGCTGAGGTGGCTCCTGCTCACCCACTCCCCAAGCACTGGGAGTACAAACATGCACCTCCCACCATCAATTTAGATGTTAATTTGAATTGCTTTGAGGCAGTATGATTTAGTTCCAGATACTCTAAACGTTCCCATTTTAGGGGCTGGAGAGATGGCTTGATTTGCTGAGGAGCCTAAGTGAGCTCACAGGGTGGTTCCTGAGGTCTACCTGATGGTAGTGATAAAGCTATAAATCCCAGGGATACTGGAAAGCCATCTTTACTGTAAACAAACTTGTTACTCTCCTTTGAGATTCCCAGAAAACATCTGGGAAAAGAAATGAGAACTTTCCCAAGGTCCATACAGTCAGCCCTGAAGCCTGATTCATTGCTGTATTAACATAAAATGCCAATCTATGGAAGATGTTGTTTGTTTTGTCAAGGAATCACTTGCACTTGTGTGTTTATTGCAGCACTGTTCTCCATAGCCAAGGTGCAGAATCAACCTCTGTGGCCGTTGATGAATGAGTAGATAGAGAAAATGTAGTTTTGTTGTACCCCATCCACTGGACCCCAAAAAGACCACTGAGGACCCAACACACCAAAATGCAAAAGCAAAGGTTTATGGTTTATTCGGGCTTAAGCTCGGGCTCTCAGACCTCACCAACTCAACGGATCCGTGCTGAGAGCCCAGAGTAAGGGAGAGTGGAGCTTTTTATAGGTTTTAGACAAAGGGGAGGAGGGGGAAGATACCGAAGATATATTTTGGTTCACACGCACACCAACATAATTTTAAACTGATTGGATGTATAAGATGCAGCCCTGGAGGTTCCTTATTGGTGGGTGCTATTCTCAGGGCTGTGGAATGTGCTGACTGTTATCTGTGGGGCCAGGAGTCTCTGTTTTTACCTTATAGGGCAGTTTCATGTCCGGGCTTGCTTAATCTATAGTTTCCTGGAGTGGGGGGTAGTAGGAGGGGGTCAGGGCATGCCAGGGCATGTCTAGGCATGTCTAAAGCAGCAGCCAAACATTTTACAGAAGCTAAAAGAGCAATTAGTGGGGATTTGGAGGGATTGGGGGGTAGCAGGTGAATGAAGAGGGTCTCAGGGTTCTACAGTTTATTTATATAATGGGAATGCATAAAAAGCTAAAAAAAGAAAGAAACTCAGGCTGGATGTGGTGGTGTACGCCTTTAATCCCAGTACTTGGGAGGCAGAGGCAGGTGGATCTTTGTGAGTTCGAGGCCAGCCTGGTCTACATAGTGAGTTCCAGGACAGCTGGGGCTATAGGGAGACCCTGTCTCAAAAAGACAAAAAAAAAAAAGAAAAAAGAAATTCTGTCATTTATAGCAACATCGAATGGGAGGACTTTGTATTTAGCTTATTTAAATAAGTCAGGCACAGAAAGACAAGTACCCACCTGCCTTCACTTACATGCTAAAGTTGATATCAGAGAAACAGAATAGATAAATGGTTATCAGTCCAGGGAAGGTATAGAGGAGGAAGGGATGAAAGGATGGTTAATGCATAAAGGAAGAATAGCTTCTAACAGTCTAGCACATCATAGGGTAACCATGTTAACCATGAAGTAATTGTGTGTTTCACACTTGCTAATAGGATTTTGAATGTTCCTACCACAAATATTTGTCTGCAGTAACAGATATGCCTATTATCCTGATCTGTTGTGTATACACAGTTTATGTGTGTACTGTAATGCCACATACCCAATAAATATGTACAGCTCATATGTATAATTAAAATGTTGATTAAATCAAGTGTGGTAGCACTTGCCTTTAATCCCAGCATTCAGGAGACAGAGGCTGGTGGAGCTCTGTGAGGCCCTTCAAGGTCAGCCTAGTCTACATAGTGAGTTCCAGGCTAGCCAGTGGTACATAGTAAGACCCTGTCTAAAAAGCAAAACAAGGGGCTGGAGAGATGGCTCAGTGGTTAAGAACACTGCTCTTGCAGAGGACCCGGGTTTGATTCCCAGCACCCACATTGTGGCCACAAACTGTCCTTAACTCCAATTCCAAGGGAATCCGAAGCCCTCTTCTGACCTCCGAGGCATTGCATGACACGGGTGCACTCACATAGGTGCAGACAATACACTCATACATATAAAATAAAAATAATAAATAAAAAAATTTTTTAAAAAGCATAACAAAACAAAAAACCAAAAATACTGATTTTAAAAATTCTGGGGGTTGGAGAGATAGCTTGACAGGTAAATGTGCTTGCCACCAAGCCTGACGACCTGTCTTTAATCCCAGGGACTGACATGGTAGAAGGAGAAAACTGATTCCTGCATGTTGTCCTCTGACTGCCACATATGTACTGTCACACACACACACACACACACACAAACTGCCAGGGCTGGGGAGATGGCTGTCAGTAAAGTGTTTGCTTCAAAAGCCTGAGGACCTGAGTTCAGTCTCCAGTGCCAGTGTAAAACCAGATGTGACCAAAACAAAACAAAACAAAGAAAGGCCAGATATGGTGGTGTATGCTTTTAATCCCAGCACTTGGGAGGCAGAGGCAGGCAGATCTCTGTGAGATCGAAGTCAGCCTGTTCCAGGCCAGCTGTGGCTTCAGGGAGACTCTGTCTCAAAAAAACAAAACAAAACAAACCAAAAGTCAATGTGAGGGGTAGAGAGATAGCTTAGCTGTTATAGCTGTTAAGAGCATTTCCTGCTCTTGCAGAGAACCTGAGTTCAGTTCCCAGTACCCATGTTGAGTGGCTTACAACCACTTCTAACTTTAGCTTCAGGGAGATTTGGGTCCCCCTGGCCTCCATGGGCACCTGCATTCATGTGCACTTACCCACACACAAACACATACACATAATTAAAAATAAAATAAATCTTTTTTAAAAAGTGACACACACATGTTATCCCAATGCTGGAGAGGCAGACAGAAGGATCCCTGTGATTTGCTAGCCCACCACTCAAGCTGACTCAGTTAGCTCCAAGTTCAGTGAGAGACCCTGTCTCAAAAAATAAGGTGGAGAGTGATTGAGGAAGACATCCATTATTGACCTGGCCTTCACATGCACATGCCCAACCTCCATCTTTAACCATCAGGTTGAAGATCCCATTTAACCTGTAGTTTAGTTAGAGAAGATATAGTCTATTGGCTTAAAGATACAGTGAAAACCCATATTTGAAGCATTGCCTACTTTCTGCCCCAGGTCTGTTTGCTGTACAACAAAGGTGGTGATCCCCTCTATGGTTACTGCAACCTCAAGGATAAATGCACCAAGTTTCACGTATGCAAATCCTTCGTCAGGGGCGAGTGCACACTTCAGACCTGCAGACGCTCGCACCAGCTCATTCATGCTGCCACCCTAAAGTTTCTAGAGGACCAAGAACTGAGTATTCCAAGTGTTGTGAATTTCCAGATAATCTCTGCCTACAGACATACAAAGCTGCACCAGATGCTTGAAGATAAAGGTAGGTGCATCAGAGAGGACTGTCGGTGAAGAGCTTCCTGAGACTCTGTACTGTGTAGAAAGAGGAGCAGTGGCCTGAAAGTGAGTCTGGGAACAAATCACTGCATATGCTAATTGTAGCCTTTTCCTTGGAAAGTGTAGGACCCTCAGCATTTTATTTTTTAAATTGAAATTTTTATTATTTGTGTGTGTGCACAGGTGCCAGAGGAAGCCAGAAGAGGGCATCCGATCTCTTGGAAATGGAGTTACAGGCATTTGTGAGTCACCTGATGTGGGTGCTGGGATCTGAACTCAGGCTCTTTTGATTACAGCAGCAAGCATTCTAACCACTGGGCCATCTCTCCAGCCCCAGTCAACATTTTATGAGATAGAAATGTGATTCTAACCAAAGACGGGGTGATTCTGCCAAGTTGTAGAATCTGCCCAAGTATTTGAACATGGCAGTTCTTAGGCAAATTGAGGGTCAGGAAATAGGCGGAACAGTCTTAACAGCTCAGCTGGGAACACAGGATAGAGACAGCTGGTAAAAGATGAGGAAGGATAGGAGTGATAGCTCAGTGGTTAAGAGCACTGACTGCTCTTGCAGAGAACCAGAGTTTGGTTCCCAGCACCCACTAGGAGATCTGATGCCTTCTTCTGGCTTTTGTGGACATTGCATGCACATGGTACACATACATACATGCAGGCAAAACACTCAAATACATAAAATAAAAATAAATAAGAAGATATTAGTTACTTTTAATCCCTGAGGCAGAGGCAGAGGCAGAGGCAGAGGCAGAGGCAGAGGCAGATGGATCTCTGAGATCAAGGCCAGCCTGGTCAAGTTCCAGGCCAGCTAGGAAACTCTGTCACAAAAATAAAGACCTGCAAAAAGTGGTTTGGCATTCTTCTGATTATAATGCATTCAGGGTATTTATTGTATTAAATTTGCTTATAGCTGAAAGTCAATGAACTTGGTGGGGGGGAATTCTGAAAATTTTTCTATTGAGAAAATTGAACCACCAAAGCCAGAGGCACTCAGCTTTTAGTGTGGAGCTTCTTTCTATTTTATTTTAGTTTTCTTGAGACAGGGTCTCACTATGTGGCACTAAATGGCTTGGAATTTACTACGTAGACCAGACTGGCCTCAAACTCACAGAGATCTGCCTGCCTCTTCCTCCCAAGTACTGGGATTAAAGGCATGTGCCACCATGCCTGGTGACTTTTTTATTTTATTTATTGTTTATTTATTTCGATCGATCGATAGATAGATAGATAGAGCGATCTTTCTGAGACAGGATCTCCCTGTAGCTTCAGCTGGCCCAGAACTCACTGTGTAAACCAGGCTGACCTCAAACTCACAGATTTTCACCTGCCTATGCCTCTCAAGTTCTGGGATTAAAGGCGTGCGCCCCCACACCCGACTGATTTATTTTTAAATACGTGTGTGTGTGTGTGTGTGTGTGTGTGTGTCTGTGTGTGTCTGAGTGTCTGTGTGTGTCTGTGTGTGTCCAGGTGCCCATGGAGGCCAGAGGCATCCAATTCCCTGGAGCTGGAGTTATAAACAGTTGTGAGTCACTCAGTATGAGTGCTGGGAATCAAACTCTGGTCCCCTGGAAGAACATCAAGTGCTTTTAACTCCTGAGCCATCTCTCCAGCTCCACCTTGGAGCCTTTTAAAGTTGGGATGGTAATGTCAGAACTTTTTGGAGGTAGGGAGGGCTCTGTGCATACCAGTGTCAAAGGCTGTCCAGGTCCCCTTAGCAGTGGCAGGGACCTTCCACTCTATAGATATATAGGGCCTGCTGTTACCATTATCTGGTCTTGTTCAGTGAGTCTTTCCTAACTATGGTATAGTGACTTTCTGCTTGGTATTGTTATATTTATAATATATCAGTTTTATGTATTTCATGTGTAAGAGAGATTGTCCAAACCCAGGGTTTGGGAGTGTGGTTATCTAAGGCCTAGCCAGCTAAGCTGTTGTTCCTAAAGTAAAAATCAAACAGAAAGGGTATGTTTAGAAAGTTCATCTTTTTTCCTTTCAGACAACCCGACCTGTGCTGAGCACTCACAGGGCCTCGAGAAGCAAGGAACACTTGCAACTATGGCTACAGAAGCCAGGCCTCTAGTCCCTGCTCCTGCTCAGTCATCCAGGAAGCCCTACCCAGGTAAACCTTAAAGGGCATCAATGAAGACGCATCTTGTCCATCTTGGAAGACCAGAAGGCAAGGCTTCTACTGAGCTTAGTTTGCAGCCATTCACTTACTCAGTCATTTAATAATACCTCTAATATCTACCTCACAGTTTATTGTGGGAACTGAAGATGGAAAAGAAAAATGTTCTATTGGGAAGATAAACTAGGGGTGAATATTTGGAGCTGAGGTTGGGCATGGAGCAGGTAAAGAGGGTAAAATCTGAGCACAGAGATCAGTAAAGAGCTAATCTTGAAGTTGCAGCCTGTGCCTGCTGTTCCTGAGTACCTTCCCTGTGCCTGCTGTTCCTGAGCACCTTCCCTGTGCCTGCTGTTCCTGAGTACCTTCCCTGTGCCTGCTGTTCCTGAGCACCTTCCCTGTGCCTGCTGTTTCTGAGTACCTTCCCTGTGCCTGCTGTTCCTGAGTACCTTCCCTGTGCCTGCTGTTCCTGAGTACCTTCCCTGTGCCTGCTGTTCCTGAGTACCTTCCCTGTGCCAGTGGTTGGGGCTCTTCGAGGGCAGGTCTCTGCTGCCTTTGTGGTCCAGCTAGTGTTTTACTAGACCCCCATTTATACACTTCACATGTTATCATCACAGAGTATGTACACTTTGTATACAATTTGTTACTCAGATATTTTACAAACATCTTTCCAGTTTTTATTGCACAGAATCACTAATATCCTAGTCTAACTACCTCCTTTATTTTAGATATTTCAATTCTTTCTAATAATTTTTGAATGTCTTTTTTTTTTTTTTTCGGTCTTCTTGAGACAGGGTCTCCCTGTAGCCCCAGCTGTCCTGGAACTTACTATGTAGACCAGGCTGGCCTTGAACTTACAGAGATCCTCCTGCCTCTGCCTCCCTAGTGCTGGGACTAAAGGCGTGCACCACCATGCCCGGCTGAATGTCTCTTTTTATATGTGTGTGATATTGAATTAAAAAGCCATTTTTTTTGTTTCACTTGTAGTTTTGCTAAATAATACTTTTTGTTTGTTCGTTTGGTTTTTTGATTTTTTGAGACAGTGCCTCACTATGTAACCCTGTCTGGCCTAGAACTCACTGTGTAGACCTGACTGGCCTAGAACTCACAGAGGTTCACCTGCCTCTGCCTCTCAAGTGCTGGAATTAAAGGTGTGCACCACCAAATACTGTCTTTCGATGCACATCTCTTTAAACTTCTGTGTGGATGAGTCGTCTCCTCTGCCCTGCTTCCTCTGTGTCTTAGTTCATTTCCTTCGTGGCCTTTTATGGACAGGGTCGTCTGTGCTGATACGGGATAGCCTTAAATGAGGCTCCTTATTTTTTATAAAATAATGTCAACCATACTGTATTCCTGACATTCAAGTTTTTGGGTCCATCCTCAGCCACCACCACAGTTAATGTTTGGACTCTAAACAGCGATTTCTACCTCACCCTATCTTTTTTCTTTTTTTAAAATTTTTTAATTTTTTTTGTCTTTTTGAGACAGGGTCTCCCTGTAGCCCCAGCTGTCCTGGAACTCACGATGTAGACCAGACTGGCCTTGAACTCACAGAAATCCACCTGCCTCTGCCTCCCGAGTGCTGGGATTAAAGGCGTGTGCCACCAAGCCCGGCTATCTTTTTTTCTTTTATTGAGCCTACCAGAATTCAGGGGCTAGAGCTTGAAGGGTATGTAGCTTAGACTTTCCTCCAAATTGTCTCTGATCCTTCTGTGAATGGGGATGGATCATCAGAAATCTGTATACCTCTTCCATTTCAGCCCACTTTCTCAGCACTCCCTCCTCTCCGCCCCGACTCACCCTGCTGTTTTTGTCAAGTGACTTGTGGTTGTTTTTTCGCTCTTTGTTCTATCAAGGTGTATCACAAAGAGGCAATCATGAAATCCTTTGCTGAGTTTCTTGTAGTTGTATTCCCAAATGCCATTGTATAAAGAGATGTAGTTTGTTTTTTCTTTTAATAACATGACATTTGAGGAACAGAGGCACTATAGTGAATTTTCATAAAGCTATACTCCTTTTCTTTGGAAAAATTTTTGTCATGAAACTTTTGAGAGGAAGAATGCAAAAATGTCATTTTCCGAATGAAGAATTATTGTTTTCTCTTAATGGACTGTATAGTCACCAACTTATCCAGTCTTTTCACTCTGACTGTCAACAGTATTTTGGAAAGTGCTTATGTTTTGTTGTTGTTGTTGTTGTTGTTGTTGTTGTTACTGTTTTAAGCCAGGGTCTCACTGTAGCTCTGGTTAGCTTGGAACTCACTACTTAGACCAGGCTGGCCTTGAACTCACAGGGATCCACTTGCCTATCTCCAGAGTGCTGGGATTAAATGTGTGCATCCCTGTTTCCCTGGCAGGGGCTTATGTTTTGCATTATTCTTTTTTTTTTTTTTTTTCCTAGCTGTGACTTCTTTTCCTGGTGCTTTTTTTGTTTTGTTTTGTTTTGTTTTTCTGTGCTGGAATCAAACCCAGGGCCTTGTGCTTGTTAGGCAAAGAGCTCTATCACTGAGCTACATCCAACTCCTGGTGCTTTAAAAAAAGTGCTTTGCAATTCATTGTTATTGCTATTTCTACTTTAGCATTCTCCTGTATGTATTTTGTTGTAAACCCGTAGTGTGACAGTGCAGGTAAATGCATATCCTTTATGTTGAGAGACTTGGTCAACTTTTATGTGACATACACATACACACACACACACACACACACATACATGTAACTGTGCTCTTATTTATGCAGTTACTGGTCTTCTGTAATCTTTGTTGCAACAGTTTATTCAGTTCTTTAATATTCCACTTTAATTTCAATTCTCTTTGTATTTAATCTGTAAAAGCATCTTTTTGTATGTGGATATACTACTGGGGATTGAATGCTACTAGGGCCTCATGCATGCTAGGCAAGTGCTGTGCCACTGAGATATATTTTCAGTCTTGAAATTGTCCTCTCTAATTGTTACTGGACCAAGTCTTGCTAGTAACCCCCATGACAGGTCAGTGAAGTTAAGAGATATGGTACTGAGACAAAGAAGATGATTTTATTTTAAAAGCTGCTTAGGGGGTTGGAGAAATGGCCCAGCTGTTAAGATTGCTTGCTCTTTTTGCAGAGGACCTGGGTTCTGTTCCCAGCACCCACATGGTGGCTAACAGCCTTCTGTAACTCCAGTTCCAGGGGATCTGATGCCCTCTTCTGGTCTCCCCAGGCATTGCATGTATGTGGTACACTTAAATACATGCAGAACTTGGTGCCAGCTCTCACAGTGGGTGGGCGAGATAATGCCCAGCTCAGTGCCTTGTCATGAGATGTTTTTTACTTCTTTAACTCTCAAAAACAAAGATCATTACTTCCTGAGGCTTTTCCTGTCAGATTAGTTACACAGTACACAAGAACAGGCTTAGGGGAGGCAGCCCTCCTGAGGCTCAAACTCCTGGTAATGAGCAAAAACCTTAATGCTTGGCTTCATAATCATTCATCTTTACTTTTCTCTTGCTGTCTTCTGATGAACCATTCCTCAGAGAGTTTCTGTGTTAGAGCTAGAGAGAGATTTTCCGTGGTATTTTATTGAGGCTTATGAGGTGAAGCTGCAAGTTTTGAGGCTCTGCAAATTTGGCGTATTCTAAATTGTTTTGTTTTTCTTTTGCCCTGGGGTCTCCCTGTAGCCCCAGCTGGCCTGGAACTCACAAAGATCCACCAGCTTTTGCCTCTTGAGTGCTGGGATCAAAGCCGTGTGACCCCATGCCCAGCCATATTCTAAATTGAACTACTGCTTTTCTTCTAATACTGTTCCTCTTTGTCCCTTTATTTGGAGATCTCATCACTATCCATTAACTTGACTTAACCAAAAAATTGCACATTATTCTTTGCTTTTTTTCTCATTCCTTGTGTCAAACTGGTTACCAAGTGTTGGAGATATTTTCCCCCTCAGAAACCTCCTAAGTGCTTAGCATTCTGTGCCTACTTCCATCCCTGCACATTGCCTGTGCACACTTCACTACCTCTTATGTATTCCACAGGTGTGGAAGGCTTACTTGGTTGGGAGTTTTCTGTAGGAGATGCTAGGTTGGCTTCATGGGCCCACTTCAATTGTGGTAGCCTTATCTTCATTCTTAATATTTGCCTCTGTCAATTTCTTTACCTCTCCCTACCCATCTCTCTGACAAGCTCTCATACATTGCAGGCTGGTCTCAAACTCACTCTTGCTTCTACCTCCCAAGTGCTAAAATTACTGGTGTGTGTGCACCACCACATCTGGCTTTAAAATGGTTTGTGTGTAGACATGCACATAGCATTATATGCTGTGAAGGTCAGAGGACACCTTCTAGTTGCCAGTTCTCTCCTTCCACTTGTGGGTCTTGGGGATTGAACTTGTATTGTTAGGCTTGGTGGCAGTACCTTTACCTTTATGGAGACCAGGTGACCTGGAACTAGCCATGATGCTGCTGCCTCTCTTGAGTGCTGGGGTCACAGGCCTGGCCACCACACCGGCTCTTCCCCTCTTTCCCTGCCTTCCTTTCAGCTGTCTGATTGATCTTTGGGAAGCAAACCAAATCGTAGTGCTTGGGACTAGAAATATGAGGTAATGGAACTAGTGGGCTGAATACAAAAGAAATGGGGGGCAAGGAGGAAGTGCTGTGGCAAGCTGTCCCAAGTACAAGGGGCATCTGCCTCTGCTTCCATCTGGGGATGAGGACTCAATTCCTCTTACTGTCCTGTTTTTCAGAAGAAGCTAGAAATTCAGGTTTATGTGGGATATTTTTCTGATTTTTAAGTTCTGAGTTTTGGTTAAGGTTTTTTTTGGGGGGGGGTCTTTTTGAAACAGGGTCCCCTGTAGCCCCAGCTGGCCTAAACTTGCTTTATAGTCCAGCCTGGCCTTGAACTCACAGAGATCTGCCTGCCTGCCTCTGCCTTCCAAGTGTTGGGCGAGGGGCTGGAGAGATGGCTCAGTGGTTAAGAGCACTGACTGCTCTTGCAGAGGACCTGGGTTCGATTCCCAGCACCCATGTGGCGGCTACGAACTGTCCTTAACTCCAGTTCCAGGGGAATCCGAAGCCCTCTTCTGACCTCCACAGCATTGCACAATACGGGTGCACTTACATACATGCAGGGGAATACACTCATACACATAAAATAGAAATAATAAATAAAATATTAAAAAAAAATAAGGTGAGAGTTAGATATTGTGGCACATGCCTCTAATCCCAACACTCAGGAGGTGGAGGCAGAAGATTCGAGAATTCAAGGCCAACTTGGGCAACATAGTGAGTTAGAGGCTAGTATGAATTACATGAGACCTTATCTGAAGAAAGAACAAAATGTAAGCCAATATTGTTTGTAATGACCAACCTGAAAGTTTTAGAATATGTTTTGTCCTATGACTTTGTTTTTGAGATGGGGTCTCATGTATCCCAGGCTGGCTTTGAACTTGCTATGAAGCTGAGGATGATGGATGATCTTAAACTTCTGGTCCTCCTGCCTCTACCTCCTGAGTGTTGAGATTAATGACATTCACTACCATGCCCCATTTATACGGTGCTGGAAATCAAACCCAGGGCTTCATCATGTTAGGCCAGCCACTCTCCCAGCTGAGGAACATCCCCAGCCCGGTGTGACTCTGTCTTTAAATGATGGCCCTTTTCTGTAAGAGCCATTCCTATTTCCATCTGTCTGCCTCAAAGACTGGCAAAATGACAACCTTCAAGTTGCCAGTTAGCCTTTACTGATCCCTAGAGAGGTGGTTCTTATACCATCAACACAGTGTTTCCCACATCACATTCCAATGCTTTGGCTTTGTGCAAAATATTATTTGTTCCTCATGGCAATTCTAACACTTAACTTACTTAACACTTACTTACTTAACACTTTACTTAAAAAGTAAAACGCTTTTTGCCACATACTGAATTAAACTTCAAATCTGTATGAGTCAGTATGGTTCTGGTCTTCGTTGACCTTTGTTCTTATAAGAAACTTAAAAAAATACTCAAGGAGGCTAGAGAGATGCCTTAGTGGTGAAGAGCATTGGCTGCTCTTGCAGAGGACCTGGGTTTGGTTTCCCAACTGTCTGTTAACTCCCCTTCCAGGGGATCCAATGTCATCTGACTTCCTCAGGCATTGCCCGACACAGGTGCACTTACATGAATGTAGATAAGACACTCATCTGCCTAAAATAAAGAGAAATAATTTTTTTTTTTTTTTGGTCTTTTTGAGACAGGGTCTCCCTGTAGCCCCAGCTGTCCTGGAACTCACTATGTAGACCAGGCTGGTCTTGAACTCACAGAGATCCGCCTGCCTCTGCCTCCCGAGTACTAGGATTAAAGGCATGCGCCACCACACCTGGCTGAGAAATAATTTTTTAAAAATAAAAAATAATACTCAAAAACCCTTTATTACCAGGCATGGTGGCGAACATCTTTACTCCCAGCACGTGGAAGGCAGAGGCAGGTGGATCTCTGTGAATACATATAGAGTTCCAGTTCAGCTGGAGCTACAGAGAGATCCTGTCTCAAAAAGACCAAAAAAAAACAAAAAAACAAAAAAACTTTTGTTTTCCTAATGAGTGTGCTATATAAGGTAAGCATCGTTTTCAGTGCTTTGCTAGAATTGTGTAGGTCTAAAATTAACTTTTAAGACTTAGATTTGTGATACGAATTTTCCATCAAGGATTGTCTCTATCATTGATGTACCTTGACTTCCCTCATTATACTCTTTCTTATTTTTGTTTTATAAATCTCTTATTATCTTAATTCTTTCTTGAACATTTTGTGTTTGTGTTTGCTAGTCAGTATGGGAATTGCTTTGAAATGCTATTAACTTTTAAGATATTTATCTTTTGGGCAAATTGTTTTAATACTTGCAGGTTTTTCTAAATATAAAATCGTAGCTACAAAATGATTTGTTATATACTCTTATTTTCTGTTAAGTACAAATGAAATGTAATAAAAAAGATTTTTTGCTGTTCTTTATTAAACATGAAGTTAGTTGTTAGTTTAAATGAATGTTTTTATTAGGTTATGAGAAATGCCATCTATTCTTGTTGGAAGCTGAAAGCTTGATAAAATGAATCAATATCTTGCTGTAATAATATCTTCATCACTTCATGTGATTGATTACACTAAAGGTTTTCATAGTATTAAAGTATCCTCAAATCCCCAAGATAAACTCTGCCTGATTCTACCATGTATTCTTTTAATGTAATTTTTTTCTATTTGGCATGCATCAATACATTTATAAATAAAACAAATTTATATTTTATGATGTATGTGATAATTCCCTTTTTAATTTTATTGATATATAGTCAGACTATAAATTTTAAGTGCTGTTTGGATTTTCTATAAATTGATTTGTAATTTATTTTTTTGACTTTTTTTTTTTTTTTTTTTTTTTGTTTTTTTTTGAGACAGGGTCTCCTTGTAGCCCCAGTCACTATGTAGACCAGGCTGGCCTTGAACTCTCAGAGATCTGCCTGCTTCTACCTCCCCAGTGCTGGGACTAAAGGCATGTGCCACCACACCTGGCTTATTTATTATTTTTATTTTATACTTATGAATGTATTGCCTGCATGTAAGTGTATCGTTGTCATGCAATGCCCAAGGAAGACAGAAGAGGGAGACAGATCCCCTGGAACTGGAGTTAACCGATGGTTGTTGGCCACCATGTGGGTGCTGGGAACTGAACCCAGGTCTTCTGCAAGAGCAGCCAGTGCTCTTAACTGCTGAGCCATCTCTCCAGTCCCTCATTTTAATTTTAAAAATAATGTATTGCCAGGCATGGTGATGCATGCCTTTAATCCCAGCACTTGGGAGGCAGAGGCAGGTGGATCTCTGTGAGTTCAAGGCCAGCCTGGTCTACATAGTGAGTTCCAGGACAGCTGGGACTACAGGGAGACCCTGCCTCAAAAAGACCAAAAAAAGGGGCTGGAGAGATGGCTCAGCAGTTAAGAGCACTGGCTGCTCTTGCAGAAGACCTGCGTTCAGTTCCCAGCACCCACATGGTGGCCAAACACCATCGGTTAACTCCAGTTCCAGGGGAATCCAAAGCCCTCTTCTGATCTCCGCAGCATTGCATGACACGGGTGCATTCACATACATGCAGGCAATACACTCATATACATAAAAATAAATAAATAAAAAATAAATTTAAAAAACATGTACAGCTTATAAAAAAATAAAACATTTAAAAAATGTTTAAAAAGCATTATAGACAGGATTATTTTTTTTAAAAAAGGACCCCCCCCCAAAATGTATTATTGTGTTTTTTCAATTTCTTTGTATTTGTTCATACTTTTCAAATAAAAACTTTTTTTTTGGTCTTTTTGAGACAGGGTCTCCCTGTAGCCCCAGCTGTCCTGGAACTCACTATGTAGACCAGGCTGGCCTTGAACTCACAGAGATCCACCTGCCTCTGCCTCCTGAGTGCTGGGATTTAAGGCCTGCACCACCATGCCTGGCTCAAACAAAAACTTTTAAAAATACAGAATAATTAGTCATTGTGGAAATTTTAGAGAATGCATGGATTATAGTTTATTTATGAAATACACCCCTTAAGCTTGTATACTGAACTTAGTCTCCAAAGTAACTGTGTTCAGGGAGAGGGCCTTGGGAGCTGATTGGATCCTGAGGACTCTGGCCTCATCAGTGTATTCATCCACTCATGGATTAAGAGCTTACTTGGCTCTGGGGGATGATGGAAACTTCAGGAAGTGGGCAACTGGAGGGCATCCTCTTGAAGGTGCGTTTTGCCCTTAGCTTCTTGCTCACATTCTTCCTCTTTGCTTGTTGGCTGCCACAAGGTGAGCAGCTTTGCTTTACCCTGTGCTTTCCACCCATGTCCTTCCTCACCACAGGTCCAGAAACAACAGAGTCAAGTGACCATGGTCAGAAACCTTTGTGGGCCAAAATAAATCTGTCCTCCTTTAAGTTGACTTTCTCAGATATTTTTTCACAGCAATAGAAAGCAGACTAATACAACACAAATATATTAAGAAAGTCATAACTACCCATATCATTGTATGAAGATACTCATTGCTGTGCTGGTGAGATGGATGAGCAGGTAAGGTAACTTGCTGCCAAGCCTGAGTTCCATGCCCAGAACCCACATAGTATGGAAGGAGAGATCCGACTCCTGCAAGTTGTCCTCTGACCTATATACACACACGAAATACATGTTTAAAAACAGATAATCATGCCAGGTGTGGTGGCACATGCCTGTAGTCCCAGCACTTGGGAGGCAGAGGCAGGAGGATCTCGGTGAGTTCAAGGCCAGCCTGGTCTACATAGTGAGTTCCAGGACAGCTGGGGCTACAGGGGGACCCTGCTTCAAAAAGACAAAAAAAAAAAAAAAGGGTTCTGGGTTCTAAATACCATCTGAGCCTGTTCGGTTAAGAGCACTGACTGCTCTTGCAGAAGACCTAGGTTCAGTTCCCAGCACCCACATGGCAGCTACGAACTGTTCTTAACTCCAGTTCCAGAGGAATCCAAAGCCCTCTTCTGATCTCCGTGGCATTGCACAACACGGGTGCACTCAAATACATGCAGCCAATACGCTCATACACATGAAAATAATAAATAAAATATTAAAAAAAGATAATCACTGCTAATATGTTAGGGTATTTATTCAGTTTTTCTCATGGATATAATCTTAGATATTGAAGTTGTATTATATATACAAGTTCATATTTTGTTTGGGATTTATTTTATAAGCATTTTCCCATATCAAATGCATTTACAAGTGTGTGTGTGTGTGTGTGTGTGTGTTTTCTTTTTTAATCTTTTGAGACAGGGTCTCCCTGTAGCCCCAGCTGGCCTGGAACTTTCTATATAGACCAGGCTGGCCTCAAACTCATAGAGATCCATCCACCTGCCTCTGCCTCACAAGTGCTGGGATTAAAGGCACGCGCCACCATGCCCGGCTTCATTTACATTTTTATTGGATGGTTGCATTACATTTTGGTGTGTCGTTCAATCATAATTCTATATATTATTTACATCTTTTAGTACTTAAGTGTCTGTGTTTCTTATTATCTTCTTAGAACAGATTTTTAGTTGTGAACAGATCATGCTGAAAGATAGAGGATATTATAAAGATTTGAAAAATATTTCAGAATTGTCTTTCAGAGTAGCTATAGTAATTTCTACTCATCAGCAGCATGAAAAGTGCCCATCTTGGAACCCTCTGGAGCGTGTGCTGTAAAGAGTATTCTTGTGACAGACATAACGCATTTGCTTCCTAAGTAGCTGTTCTAGATAATATATATTACATATAATATGATACAATATGCAGTACATATATATTATAGAGAGTATTTATGTCTATTAATATATAATGTATTATATATAATATGTGTAT
>NW_008359625.1:4536079-4556508 GCF_000622305.1 Nannospalax galili | reverse complement strand
AGGTTGTCTCTGTTCAGCTGGTACATGGCTTCCTCCACCTGTGCTTGCAAATATGTATATTATATATATATTCTATATATATTATGTATATTATATATACATTCTATATATATTATGTATATATATATTCTACTCAATTATATATATATATATATAATTTTTTGGACTTATTTTTATTTTATGTGTATGAGATATAAGTGTACCTACCATGTGTGTGCTGTGCCCATGGAGGCCAGAAGAGGATGTCAGATCCTCTGGAACTGGAGTTATGGTTGGTTGTTAGCTGCCATGTGGGTGCTGGGAACTGAACCTTGGTCTCCTACAAGAGCAGCAAGTGCCCTTCATCACTCAGCCATCTCTCTAGCACCCCCCGACCCCCCTTTTTTTGAGACAGGGTCTCATGTATCCCAGGCTGGCCTCACTAAGTAGCTAAGGATGACCTTGAACTACTGATCCCCCAGCCTCCACTTCTTAAGTGTTAGGTTTATACTGGCATTATAAATGGGCACCACTGTGCCCAGTTATGCTAGGGATCAAACCCAGAGCTTTGTGCACGCTACACAAACACTTGGCAACTGAACTAAATCCCCACCCCTAATCTGAGCAAATATTTGGAAAATAACTATATTAATTTCTCTTAATTACTCATCCAAGGCTATATTTTATTCATTCAATTTTTGTTGAGTCAGGGTCTTTCTATCCTGCCCAGCCTGTTTAAAAATTCTTATATTTATCTGGGTGTGGTGGTGCATGCCTTCAATCCCAGCACTTGGGAGGCTGAGGCAGGAGGCTCTCTGAGATCAAGGCTAGCCTGGTCTACATAGTGAGTTCCAGGTCAGCTGTGGCTACAGGGAGACCCTGTCTCAAAAAAACAAAAAAACAGGGCTGGAAAGGTGGCTCAGTGTTTAAGAGCACTGGATGCTCGTGCAGAGGACCTGGGTCCCATTGCCAGCATCCACATAGTAGCTAACAACTCTCATAAGTCCAGTTCCAGGGGACCCAACACCCTTTTCTAGCCTTTGGGGCATTGCACAACATGGGTGTACTTACATATGTGCAGGCAAAACACTCATACACATAAAATAAAAATAATAAACAAGCCAGGCGTGGTGGCATACGCCTTTAATCCCAGCCCTCTGGGAGGCAGAAGAAGGCGGATCTCTGTGAGTTCAAGGCCAGCCTGGTCTACATAGTGAGTTCCAGGACAGCTGGGGCTACAGGAGACCCTGTCTCAAAAAGACCAAAAAAAAAAAAAAAAAAAAGTCAACAAACAAAACATATTTAAATGAACTCTGTATCAGGGACTATTGGCATGTGCCACTGTACCCAGCACAAAGGTATATTTGAATATGTTTATTCAGTAATATGATTAAATTGTGTGCATTTTCCTTTATGATTCACATTTTCATGGTAAGTTTTTTTGTGAACTGATCATTCATTCTCCTTATAAAGATAGTATTTCCTGGGCACCTATAATCTCAGCACTTGGGAGGTAGAAGCAGGCATGTGAGGAGTTCAAGGTCATCCTCAGCTATATAGAGAGTTTGAGGCCAGCCTGAGCCACATGAGACCCTGTCTTAAAAAATCAAAAGAAAAAGAAATAAAGGCAATATTTTATTTCCATCTGGCCTGATAAGTACTCACTCTCTGAGACCTATGAGATGAATTTCTGATTTATTCAGAAGTATGGGCTAGGTGGAGCATCACAGCAAGCTCTCAGCTGAAGGAAGAAAAGTGTTTTTATACCGTCGGTTCCCCTGCATTCTGTTTTCCCTTTTTAAAAAAAAAAAATTATTATTTTTATTTTAGGTGTATTAGTGTATTGCCTGCCATGTATGTGAGTGCACCCATGTCATGCAAAATAAATCTTTAAAAATACAACTTAAAAACTTTTTAAATTTAGTTTTATTTATGTATGTGTGCACCTGCTTGTCTATATGTGCACCACAATGATGCATGCATGTGAAGGCCAGAGGAGGACATTTGCTTACCTGTAACTGGAGTTAGAGGCAGTTGTGAGGCCTGCAGTGTGGGTGCTGAGAACCAAACCCAGGTCCTCTGCAAGAGCAGTGAGTGTTAAATAATCTCTTCAGCCCCGTGCATTCAGAATACATCCCATGGCCTACAGGAGGTGAGGAAAGAGACTGTCTTTTGATGGGAAGAGACTACAGTGTCTCAGGAGAAAGGATGAGGGAAGTGGGTTATAAAGAGAGGTAGGCTAGTGAACCACTTTTACAACTGATACCCCATGATGGCTGCCTAACACAGAAGGGTGACCAGACAGTAAATCTATCTTCAGTTTGGATTTAGGTAGTAGCTTCTGCTAAGTCATGTGTGGGAGAGGCCCAACTGTTTCAGACACTTTACTAGCCAGACTTTCGGTGTCTGTGAGGCTTTCATATCTTAGATCTTGCTGGCTAGAGAGGGATTGTCTCTCCAGATTCCTAGAGACAAAATTACTCTCTGATGAGCCTTTCATGCAAACTAATCATTCCTCTTATGCTGCCCTGCCTGAGGTGCCATTTGCCAAGCTCTTCTCCTCCTGAGAACTGTAATAAGTTATCTTTTCAGTTGTCAGTTGTCTCTAGTATTTTGTAACAGGCCTGGTTGAGTCTTCCAGTGAGGGGCAACATCTTCAGGCAACTGAATGGAAGAAATTGTCAGTTCTGACCCAATACAAGCGGGAGCGGGGTGGGGGGGGTGGGGGTGTGTGTCGGCAGGATCACTAAAGGGAAACCAGAGGGAAATCTAGTTCCTGGGCAGATTAATAGGAAGAACGTCTGACAGGGATGAGACTTCTTAGGTGCCTCTGTAGCAGCCTGAGACCTCCACTCGGGCGAAGCTAGGATTCTTCACTTTACTGTAGAAAATAATTTTGGGACAAGTCAGTATGAACCAAAGTTGGCGTTCAAAAGGTCTTAACACCCTGTCTCAAAAAGACCAAAAAAAAAAAGGTCTTAACATTGATGTTAATGGAGAGGTACTTAGGAAAACGTTCAGACCTAAGACAGGGATGAGGGTTTCTCAAGAGACAGGCCCCTAAAATCTCTCTCTCTCTCTCTCTCTCTCTCTCTCTCTCTCTCTCTCTTTCTCCAGGTTTTCAGTATATAGCTCTGGCTGACCTGGAACTTGCTATGTAGACCAGGCTGGCCTTGAAGTCAAAGAGTTCACATCACACCACCAGAGTTGGCTAATTAGAACTAATTTTTTTTTTTTTTTAAGCCAGGCATTAGTCCCAGCACTTGGGAGGCTGAGGCAGGCAGATCTCTGTGAGTTCAAAGCCAGCCTGGTCTACATAGTTCCAGGTCAGCTAGGGCTACAGGGAGACTCTGTCTCAAAAAGACCCACCCCCCCGCAAAACCCAAAAAACCCCAGAATATATTTTGTGTGTGTGTGTGTGTGTGTGTGTGCATGTGTATTTGTGTGTGTGTGTGTGTGTGTGTGTGTGTGTGTGTGTCTGTTGTGCCACAAATGTGTGGGTGCCAGAATAGGACAGAAGTGGGTATCAGATTCCCTGGATCTAGAGTTACAAGTGGTTGTTAGCTGTTTAACATGGGTGTTGGGAACGGAATTTGGGTCCTCTAAACTGCTGAGCCAGATCTCCAGACTTAACAATAGCAAGACAATTTTGGGTGGCTTCTGAAATTACATTGTTTAAAGAATTTTTTAGAAAGTCTCATGTATTTCAGGCTGGCCTTGAACATACATATACATATATATATGATTATATATAAATTCAGTTATATAATTATATATATTATATTTATATATATAAAATTTAGTCTTTTTGAGCCATGGTCTCCCTATAACTTCAGTTGGCCTGGAACTCGCTATGTAGACCAGGCTGGCCTTGAACTGACAGAGATCCACCTGTCTCTTGCCTCCCAAGTGCTGGGATTAAAGGTGTGAGCCACCATGCCTGGCTCAGAACTTGCTATTTTTAAAAAAAAATTTAAAAATTTTATGTGTATGAGTGTATTGCCTGCAAGTATGTGAGTGCACCTGTGTCGTGCAATGCCGTGGAGGTCAGAAGAGGGCTTCGGATTCCCCTGGAACTGGAGTTAAGGACGGTTCGTAGCTGCCATGTGGTTGCTGGGAATTGAACCCAGGTCCTCTGCAAGAGCAGTCAGTGTTCTTAACCACTGAGCCATCTCTCCAGCCCCAGAACTTGCTATTTTTATAGTTTTGTTTCCAGACTTTCTTTTGCAAAAGACAGAAAACTACATACAGTAGGCTCCTCTTATGGGTGGGAGACACATTCCAAGGCTCTTAGTGGATGCAGGGAACAGCAGATAATGACAGTCTGTGAAGACTGCCTTTTCCTACAATTTCTGCAGTGTCACCACACAGCACCAGACTTAATTTTCCTTCCATGTTTTATATTCTGGTGCCCCCTTTGCATCATTATTCTTGTGATTTGTCCATTATTAAGTAAAATAAGAATTGCTTGAACACAAGCACGGTGCTACTGAGAGTCTGATGACCAAGATGGCTACCAAGTCATAAGTGGGTAGGATATACAGAGTGGACACACTAGATGAAGGGATCCTTCATACCCTTGGAGGGACACAGCCAGATATGACGATCACACTATTCAGAAGGGGATGCAGTTAAGCATTTATGAATTGTTTCTTTCTGGAATTTTTCCAGTTAATATTTCCAACTGCAGTTGACCATGTGTTAGTGAAACCACAGAAAACAAAACCACGAAAAAGGGGGACCACTGTGCACTCTTCTGTTCCTTGCTTTGTTTTCACTTAACAATTTAACCTACAACTCATTCTGCATGAGTTCACAGAGTGCCTTCTTAGAACTAAGAATAAATAACAGTACTGGTGAAAAATTTAGGGAAATTACTTTCATATGGTACTTGAAGTGTGTTAGCAAATTTTTAGATGGATGTAAATTAAATATCTTTGGAGTTTGAGGAATCAAACCAATTGATTGGATTTATGAGAGCCCTTTGAATAGCCTCCTGTGCTCTCATATATATATATATATATTTTTTTGGTCTTTTTGAGACAGGGTCTCCCTGCAGCCCCAGCTGTCCTGGAACTCACTATGTAGACCAGACTGGCCTTGAACTCACAGAGATCCACCTGCCTCTGCCTCCCAAGTGCTGGGATTAAAGGTGTGTGCCACCATGCCCGGCTGCTCTTATATATTTTTACTCATCAGTCTAGTTGGGGCAAACTGAGGTAAGCCTAAAGAGGGCTAGCTGTTGTGGCATGGCACAAGTCTAATGCTTTTACCTTGGAAGTCTCCTAGTGCTAGAGTCTTACATAATGACCACAAGCCTGAGGATTTGGTTTAGCTTCTGCATCAGACTTCATATACCATATAACTTTTGATGGATTATAGAATCTCTGTGAGCCATTTTATCTATGAAATTGGGCTACTACCACCCGCTCTCAGCAGACAGTATTTTAAGATCATGTAGGGAATAAATAGTTCAAGACAAAGCAGTGTTGTCATGTGTTGTATTTTTTATACACAGCTATCATACTGTCAAAAGTTTCGAGAAGCTAGATGAACTGGTGCACACCTTTTTAGTCCCAACACTTGGGAGAAAAGGCAGGCAGATCTCTGCGGGATCGAGGCCAGCTTGGTCTACATAGTGAGTACCAGGCTAGGTGGGGCTACAAGGAGACCCTGTCTCAAAAAATAAATAAAAACAAAAAAAGTTCTAAGAAAGGAAGTGCCAAAAAACTGCTAGAGAGATACAAAGATACCTGAAAAGACCAAAAAGGCTTTAGAGCTGCCCAAAGGGATGAGGAGGATGCTGAGATAGAAGAAATATTGACTAGCATCAGAGCCAGGAATGTTGGCAAGAGTAAATTCATTTTGTCAGAGGGAGAAATGGGCTTAGGGAAGACAGTGGGACCTTAGGACAAGAAATCGATGGCTGATATTTATGACACATATACACACAGATGGAAAATCTGTGAATTTGTGAAATCACATGGACTAGAAACACTTTTTGTATTTAGAAAGCCCATGAGAAGTAAGTGAAATAGACACAGGAATGGAATTGCTCAAATAGAACTGGACTGGCAACTTTGAGAGTTGATATTAGAATATAGAAATGTGTTTTAGCTCAGTATTTCAGAAATGTACTGATGAAAATCAATGAGTTGCTAAGGTTGCTTCTCCTTGCCCTGACAGTTATCTTAAGTAAGAAACAATTAGTATTTAGATAGGGTGTGTTTGTTGAAAGGACATGGATCTATACGATTTTTTTTCTTTTTTTAGAAAAATACCCACTTACATATATTGTTTTGGTACCACAATAAAATATTTTAAAAGACACAATGTTAAAAAGGGTAGAACAAACTATGTTTGTGCTGGTAGTCATTACCCAGGGCAGGGTAGTCACAAACAGGATTTATCTCAGCCTCACCAGTCAGATAGCTGATGAATTGCTAGTGGAAATTCTCAACTGGAAGAGAATCTTGTTCAAATGGGTGGCACAAGAATCCAGTTCTCTGGCCAGCAAGAAGGCTCAGCAGGTAAGGGCACCTGCTGCCAAGCCTGATAGCCTGAGTTCGATCCCCAGAACCCACATGGTGGAAGGAGAGAATAGACTCTCAAAAATTGTTCTCTGACCTCTACATGCATTATGGCACATATGTGCCCCCCCTTCCACCATATTTAAGTAAAGGTAAAACAAAATTTAAAAAGCCAATTCTCAATTGCCACATATTTAGGAAATGAAAGCTTTTCTCTGAAAATATTTTCCTTAAAAACATTTGCCTTGAACTGTGGATGAGGTGTGGCTTTGCCAGGTGTGGCAGTGCATACCTTTAATCCCAGCTCTCTGGAGGCAGAGGCAGGTGGATCTGTGAGTTTGAAGCCAGTCTGGTCTAGTGAGTTCCAGGCCAGCTGGGGCTACAGGGGGCCCCTTTCTCAAAAAGAAAAAAAAAAAAAAAAAAAAAAAAAAAAAAAAGAAAAAAAAAAGAAAGAAAGGTTGAGGAGTTGGAAAAGTGACTCACAGTTAAGAGCACTTGCTGCCCTTCCAGAGGACCCAAGTTTAACCCACATGACGGCTAATAACCATCTGTAACTCCAGAGTACTTATATAGTATGTGCAGGTCCCTGGGTTTGATTCCTACCATCAAAACAAACAAGCAAACCCAAGCCTGACCAGGCACGTGGATGCTCTGCAGTTCTGGGGTTGTGGGGTTGGGCTTTGCAGAGATGCCAGTAGTGTTGATGTGTAGGTAAGCGAGCAAAATCAAATGAAAGCACCAAGTCCTGCCTCCTAATGGCATTGGTACTCACAGATTGGACAGCATTCACTGCAAGGCCACACCTCGGCTGGGGAACACAGTGTATTCTGAGTATGTAAGACTCTTCAAAATTGACATAAGTAGCTGTCCATGTAATAGTTGGAGGCAGGGGGATGACTTGGTTCATTAGCAATTGATTGGGTAAATATTGAATGTGGAATTGAATATGCTTTATTACAAAATATTGAGATTTAATTACATTAAAAACATTAAATGGAACTGTGGTCACAAGGTAACTGAATTAACTGAAATATAAAAAGTGACAAAGGCCCTGTAAGGAGAGATGTGACACAGATTGCTTCAGTTTGTGGAGAACATGGGGGAGAGGTAAGAGGATGTCAGTTCTATTTTTTTTTTTCTTTTTTTGGTCTTTTTGAGACAGTGTCTCCCTGTAGCCCCAGCTGTCCTGGAACTCACTATGTAGGCCAGAGATCCACCTACCTCTGCCTCCCAAGTGCTGGGACTACAGGCATGCGCCACCACGCCTGGCTCAGCTCTATTTAAAAAACTCCTTTTTATTTATTTATTTATTTTAAATATTGTATTTATTATTTTTATTTTATGTGTATGAGTGTATTGCCTGCATGTAGGTAAGTGCACCCATGCCGTGCAATGCTCACAGAGGTCAGAAGAGGCTGTCGGATCCCCTGGAACTGGAGTTACAGACAGTTGTTAGCTGCCATATGGGTGCTGGGATTCAAACCCGGGTCTTCTGCAAGAACAACCAGTGTTCTTAACTGCTGAGCCATCTCTCCAGCCCCTAAAAAATTATTCTTGCAGCCCCTAAAAAATTATTCTTGGATTGTGTGTGTGTGTGTGTGTGTTTGTGTGCATACACACACTTGGGTGCAGATGCCTACAGATGCCAGTGTTGGATTCCCTGCAGCTGGAGTTATAGGTGGTTGTTGAGTCAGTCACAGGACTTGGTTGCTGGGAATTGAACTTGGGTCCTCCACAATAGCAGTCCGAATTCTAAACTGCTGAGCCATCTGTCCAGTCTCCAGCTCAAATTTTAATGAGTTCTCAAAGGCCAGGTGAAGGCTAGCACATTGATTCATAATAGCTAATAGAAGAAAACACTGGAAAAGTTATGCAAGAACCCAAACAAGCAGCACTTGGAAGGCTGAGGCAGGAGGACTTCTTGAGTTTGAAGCCAACCTAGACTTTTGAAAAATAGTGAGATCGTGTTTCAAAAAAAACAAATGAAATAAAAATCAAACACCAATAAAACATAAAAAGACCACCAAAACAGACTGTGCTGATTAATGGGTAGTCTCTCCCTTAATATTTGGGGCTGGGTAGATGGCTCAGTTGGTGATGTGCTTGTGAGCATGAGCACTGAGTTCGGTCTCCATCCCCATATAAAAAGGCTGTGCATGGAGGCATATGCCTGTAATCCCTGTGTTGAGGAGGTGGAGATGGAAGGGTTCCACTCTAGCTCAATTAGCTATCCTCCAATTTGGTGAAGAGACTCTGTCCTAGCTTGCTTTGTGTTGCTGTGATAACCATCATGACCAAAAGCAACTTAGGGGAGGAAAGGATCCATTTCTGCATACACAGCCCATCACTGAGGGAAGTCAGGATTGCAAGCAGGAAGTAGAGCAGAAACCGTGGAGAAACGATGCTTATTGGTTTTCTTTCTAGCTCAGACCCACCTGCGTGAAGATGGTGCCACCCACAGTGGACTGGGGCCTGCTCACATCAGTCAAGACAATCCCTCACAGACATGGCTATAGGCTTGTCTGATCTAAATTCCTTAATTGAGGTTTCCTCTTCTTCCCAGGTGATTTTAGTTTGTATCAAGTTGACAATAAAAACTGACCAGCACAGACTCTGTCTCAAAAAAGAAGGTAGAGGGGCTGGAGAGATGGCTTCATGGTTAAGAGCACTGGCTGCTCTTCAAGAGAACCTGGGCTGGTTCCTAACATCTACATGGTGGCTAACAACCAATCTTACTTAACTCTAGTTCAAAGGAATAAGATACCCTCTTTTGGCCTCCATGGCCACTGCGTACACATGGTACACTTGCATACATGTAGGCAAAACACTCATACACACAAAATAGAAACGGATAAAATCTAAAGAAATTGTTTTAAAAAATAAGATAGAGAGAAATTGAAGAAGATACCAGACACTGATATCTGGTCTCCACATGCATGAGCATGCACATACATACATACCTGCATACACACGAACCCCCTCCCCAATATTTATAAACACAAATATGAAGAGAAATAATATCTAATTAGAAAAAGGACTTGAGAACTGACATGCTCACACCCTGTTGCAGAAATGGGAAACAAGTTGGCTGTGTTACAAGGATATATAAAATAGGACTGGAGAGGTGACTCAGTGGTTAAGAGCACTGACTGCTCTTACAGAGGACCTGGATTCAATTCTCAGCACCCACATGCTAGCTCACAACCATCCATAACTCCAGTTCCAGGGGATCTGATGTGTTCTTCTGACATTCGAGGGCATTGCATGACATGGGTGCACTTACATACATGCAGGCAATATACTCATATACATAAAATAAAAATAATAAATATTTAAAAAATATACAGCACAATGTTTAAGTGTCTTCTGCCTTAGCCCCAACAGTGGCTGGGATTACAGGCCTGTGGCAACAGGCCCGGCTGGTATACCTAACAATAATGCTTCTTTGGGGTTGATGAGATTATGGATAATTTTAATATTTATAATTTTGCTTCTTGGTACATTATGCTTTTTCTACCATGTGTGATAAAAAAATTAAAATTTTTTTTAAAAAGTGAAAAAAGATGGCATGATCTCAAATTAATTCTGAGTTAAATAGATGTTATTCTTAACATAGATAGGGAAGATTCCTTGAAAATTCTAGTAGAAGCCAATTTCATTTAGGAACATAGTTAAAAATTCTTAAAATTCCAGGAAAGAATTAAGCAATAATAATTATCATTGTAAATTTAGCTAGGCGCCTGCTACAATATTGGGAGTATACTATGTTTCTGCATAGTGTACCATAGCAATAGCCACACTTTTTTTTCATAGTTTAGAGCTATGCTCTCTAGTATGTTGCCATGTGTAGATATTTAAAGTTGAATTAATCAATTAAAATTAAATCGCATTAAAGATTCAGCTCCTCAGTTATGCAAGCTACATGTTGAGCACTTGATAGTCATGGCTTCATTGGACAACACAAATTGAAATGTTACTTTGTGTGTGTGCATGTGTTGTATGCATATGTACGTAGGCATGTAGATGTAGAAGCCTGTGCACAGGCATGCGGAGACCAGGGCAGGATGTCAATGTCTTCCTTAATCATTCTCCACCATATTGTTTTGAGACAGGGTCTCTCACAGAACTAGAGACTCACCAGTTCAGCTAGGCTAGCTGGCCCACAAACTCCTGGGATCTGTCTGTCTCTGTCCCCAATGCTGGGCTTATAGGCATGAATAGACATACCTGGCTTTTTATGTGGGTGCTGGGAATTTGGGGATTTGAACTCAGGTCCTCATACTTATAGAACTAAAGCTCTTACCCACTGAGCCATCTCCCCAGCCCTGGACAGCATAAATTTATAGAACAATTCTATCATGACAGAAGGTTCTTGACAGTACTGGTCTAGAAATGTCTTAATTTCCTCTTTAAAATGGCGGATGAGTTAGCTCTGGGCAGATAATTTTATTATTCAGCTTCTGACATTTTTCATCCCAAGCCTATAAAATTAAATTTTCTATAATGTTGAATAAGATTCAATATTTAGGCATCTTTTATTGTTTTGAGAATGTCATTTCCTAAAGGGCAGAGCATGTGTTCATCCTGGATTTCTGTCAAGAGCCTTAGTTCACTAAATTTAACAAATGTCTGTGGCTGCTAACTCCTTCAGTTTCCTGAGCTCTGTAGAGGACAAGCCCATGGTGGGTCTGAACCAGTCTTTTATATTTTCTCATGCTCTGGGCTGGTGTTTGGAGTACATGGCAGAGAAACCCAGCATTTCTTGACACACTTTGAAACTTGAATAGTTGCTCTGTCAGGACAAGGGGGCACAAGCCGAGGCCAAGCTTCTTCCCTTCTGGGCCTGGTACCAAACAGCTTTGGCCAACCACATGCTCCTCTTAGGTCACTGTGTCCCTCTGGAGAGCAGGGAAGATGGGGAAGGAGGAGAGGATGGCTTGGACCTTTGTCCTTGATTTCCATTTGTCCATCCAACAAGCATTCAGTGAACACTATGACCCACCACCCACTGCACTGAGCACTGGGGAAGGAAGAGATAGAACAGATAATGTCTTTGTTCTTGAAGAACTCAGGCTGGAGGCAGGGAGCAGAGGCACACCAACTCCATATAGCCAATGCAGTGACAGAGATATCCCAGGGACTACACAGAAGACTCACAAACCCTACCCTATGAAGACCAGGGAAGGCTTTCTGTAGGAGTGATGCCTACAACTCTGGGAGGCTCCAGAGAAAAGCTCTTTTTCCTGGGAAGGATGCACCTCTGTGATGGGAGAGATGAAGGAGTTCTCTAGAGAGTGACGGCAAGTTAGGATAGATGACTAGTGTAGATTTGGCTTTGTGTATTCATGTCATTGATCTCAGCTCATGACAAGATGACAAGATGGGAGAGCAAGGAATCAAGCTAGACCGTGATCAACATTCCCATTCTGAGCTTAGCCAGAGCTGATGTTTCAGACATAGTCATATGTGAGTTGGAGTTAGTACAAAGTGGGAGAATGAGGGTGATCCTAAAAATAGCTTTCTCCAACTGTTACCATGAGTCTCATGTGGGTTTTTGGAGAGCTGCTGCCAGTTGGGGGTGATGAGAGGAGATGACCATGGTAAGTGTGGGCAGAAGACTGAGCTGGTGATCTGTCACAGCTTGTGTATTGGAGATGGGAGCCTGGAGGAAAAGGAGGTGGGGAACTGGGACAGGAAGAGAGATGGGTATGGAACCTCCCTCCAGAACATTCTTGTTTGCTACCATTGCTACCAAACTGTGAGAGAGAGAGAGAGGCAGACATCTTCAGACCAACCCATGCAAAGAAAAATACTAGTTTAAAAAAAATTAAATTTAGTGTCACACTGGAGACTTTATTTATTCTGTGTAAGAGTCTGCGTAAACTATGCTGTTTGTGTAGAGGGCAGAGGACAAATTGTAGGGCTCAGTTCTCTCCTTCCAACACACAGGTTCTGGGGATCGAACTCAGTTTGTCAGGCTTGATGGCAAGTGTCTTTACCCACTGGATCATGTTGCTAGCCTAAGACATGTTTTTAACCATTTTATCAATGGTCACAAGCCTTCTGAGGATGTCCTTCTCCCTTCACTGATTTCCCTTGAGGGGTGCGTGTGTGTGTGTGTGTGTGTGTGTGTGTGTGTGTGTGTGTATGCATGTGTTTGTGAAGGTGTGCTTGTCCATGGAGGCACATGTGGAGGCCAGGGCTTGATGATGGGAGTCCTCCTTTATCACTTTGTTTGAGACAGGGTCTCTCACTGGAGTTCACAATAGCTAGACCTCCTGGCCAGTGAGTCCCAGGGATCTGTCTGTCTCCACCTCCCCAGCTCTGGGATCACAGGCACTCTCCATCACACTTGGCTTTTTACATGGGTGCTGGGGATCTGAACTCATCATTAACCGTCATATCACACATCCACTTCAGTCCACTTCACTCCTTGCTTTGTCTCAGAATTGCTCTTGACGTTTTTCATTGGCTTCTTTTCCGCTTTTCCACTACGAAAGTCTTTAAGAAAATTTTAAAATATTTAAAAACTTTTATGTAGATGAGTGTTTGCCTGTATGTAAGTGTATCATGTGCATGCAGTGCCTGTGGATGCCAGAAGAGGGTGCCTGATCCTCTGGAACTGGAGTTACAAATGGTTGCAAGCAGCCATGTGGGTACTTGGAACAGAACCTGAGTCTTCCGTAAGAGCAGTAAGTACTCTCAACTGTTGAGCCATCCTTCTAGTGCCCCCCCAACCCCAAGTCTTTCTTGAGAGTGTCTATTTGGTCCTTTTTCCTTGTCTCCTCTCTTCCCAGGTGCAATGATATAGTCTCACATCTGTGTCTAATAACCTGGTACAAATGACTTCCCTGTCTGTATCTCTGGTCTTTCTCCTACATCTTCTGAACCCCTGATCATCCTTGCCATGTCTCTTGGGTGGGTCCCTGGTGATGTTCATCACTCCCAGTCAGTACTTGGTACTTGGTGCTTCATCTTATCTCTTAATTCAGCCTTTCATAGTCAAATATTTCTTAGCTATGACACAAAAATCATGAACTCGAAAAAAAAGGCTGGCTTTCATCAATGCTGAATAAAAATGTCTGCTCTTTGAAATAAAGTATGAAAAGACAAGATGCTGGGCTAGGGGATTGGAAAAACATGCATTTGATGAAAGATTTCTACCAAGAATATATAAATGCTTACATGTTGGTAATGAAAAGTGGCTCAAATAGAAGATGGATAAAAGGTTTGATTTACACTTTACCACAGAAGACATGGAACATGCACAAGAGTAGGAAACCTAGGCATCAGTCATTAGGAAAGTGTAAATAAGTCAAGAAAGACTTATCTCCTCACAGTTCTAGAGTGGTTCAATTAAACTGGCTAACAAAGTTGGGCACGGTGGCACACGTCTGAGATTCCAGATGTTTGGGACGCTGAGGTAGGAGGATTGAAAATCTGAGGCCAGCCTGGTAACTTAGTGAGATCCTGTCTCAAAATAAATTCATAAAGAGGGATGGGGATGTTGCTCAATGATCTTGGGTTTCTACTTCAATTCTGTAAAAGTCAAAAACAAAAGTAAGACAGTTTGTCAGTTTCTTATAAGGTTAATTACATATCTGCTGCACAGCCTGGTAATTCCACTCCTAGGTATTTACTCAAAAGAAATATAATCATAGGTTTACTTAAATACCATGAAAGAAATACTTAGCAGCATTATTCAGAATAGCCAAGAAATCAGAAACAACCTAGATGTCCACCAATTGGTAAAATGGATAAACAAATTGCAGTATAGCTATTCAATAGAATTCTACTAAGCAATAAAGAGGAACAAATTACTTATATATGGGACAATCTATATGACTCTAATACATATACTAAACAGACACATTGTATAATTGCATTTATATGAAATTCTGGAAAAAGAAAAACTGTAGAAATGTAAATAAAATAATGATTGCCAGAAATTGACGTCCATGCACATGCGTGCGTAGGGTATAGGAAAACCTGATATGAGGGGAATTTTAGGGCAATGGAAATGTTCTATATCTTGAATGTGGTGGTTACAGGATTCTGTAGGTTTGTCAAAACTTGGTGAATGCTTCAAAAATGTGAATTTTCTTGGATTGAATTACCTGACTAAACTTATCTGACTGAATTAAAGACAGAAAAATTAAAGAAACGGAGAATGAGGTGGGAGAAAGAGACAAGGGGGAAAGAAAAAAAGAAAAGATGATGGAGAGAAAAGGAAAGAAAGAAAAAAGGGAGGGAGAGAGGGAAAAAGAGAGACCATTTGCATTTTGAGGTGGGCTTTCTGAGTTACATGGTGAGCTGATTAGAAACATTTAAAAAATTTTATTTTTTATTTTTTAAATTTTTATTTAATTTATTTTTTCATGAGTGTTTTGCCTGTATGCATGCCTCACGCATGCAGTGCCTGCATAGGCCAGAAGAGGGCATCAGACTCACTGGTACTGGCGTTCCAGAAGGTTGTGAGCCACCACATTGGGTGCTGGAGCCAAACCTAAATCCTCTGCTAGAATGGCAAGTGCTCTTAATTGTCTAACCACCCTTCCAGCCCCCTTGTTTTAAATTTTGATAGATACTGCCGAATTGGCCTCCAAAATGGCTATATCCATTTCTATTCCCACCAGAATGCCCATTTTTTTCCCTCACATTGTACAAATGGATAAACTAAAAAATTAAAAAGTTTTATCTACTTAATGGTAGGAGATGCTCAGATCCTTTAGGCTTCCTGCGTGCAGGGTTGCCATCTCATCCTAACTGGTCTCCCCACTTGAGCCTTTCCCCTCCAAATGGTCTTATACATTGTTAATAGAGTCATCTTTCTTGTGCTCCGTTCTAATAATATCTCACAAAGCTCTTTACTGATACTTCATTGCCTACAGATTAATTCCAGACCCTTCAGCCTGTATTTTAGGTCTTGTTCCACACCAGCTTCACTCTTCCCTCTCCTCTATCATACTTCTCAAAGAACCAGTCTCGTCCCTCACGATGGAGAGTTCAAACTTCCAGCTGAATGGTTTCCATCCCGGACCGCACAGAAGACTCCTTGGGAGCTTTCTGAATAGAGGGCTGCCCAAGCCTTATGTATGAGTTACTTTTCTGTTGCTGTGATAAAACACCATGACCAAGGTAATTTACAGAAGGAAGAGTTTATTAGACTTATAATTCCAGAAAGATAGGAGTTCATCATGGTCGGGAGGCATGGCAGCAGAAGTGGCTGGAGCAGAAAGTCGAGCACTCACATCTTCAAACAGACACAGGAAGCCGAGTGAGACGGACTGGAAGTGAGACATGGCTTTAAACTATCAAACCTGCCCCCAGTGATGTGCTCCCTCCAATATGGCCCCACTCCCTAAAAGTTCCATGACTCTCCCCAAACAGCACCATGAACTGGGGATCAAGTGTCCAAAATACTTGGGGCCTATGGCGGATACTGATTTAAAACACTACACCTTATCTGCAGACATTTGAGTTTAAGTGCTGGAGGTGTGGCCCAGGGGTGGTATGCTTTGTTTTCTGGATGCCAGGGTTGGGGCCCAATTTCCAGCTGCTCTAACACATTAGCTGGGGAAATCTCAATGTTCCTACCATTATATATTTGTTCATATCCCATCCCCCCCAACCTGTAATACCTGGAGTCTTCTAGCTCTCCAGTTCCTAAGGTTTGGCTCTTGGACAAATGAGTGCTGGGACTTGAACCCAGTGCCTCACGGTTGCTGGGCTAGTGTTCTACTGCTGAGCTATAGCCCAGCTTGTGAAGCTTTCCTTCAGTCCTCCTACCAAAACAGACACTTCCTTTTTTGAACATGTTGTGACTTCCTCTGACATTTGTAATCTTCTGTTTTGTAATATAGTCATTTTGAAACTTATTTTTCCCTGTAAGATGATAAGTACTTTGGAACAAAACTGTGGCTAAATAATCTTCCTCATGGCTCATGACTCTATTCTCTGGGGCATTTGCAGGAACTCAGTAAACAGTACATGCTTGTACTGCTTGGTTCTTCACTTTGCACAGTTGTTGCTTCTGCCCGGCACCCTTTTCTCTAGGTGTCCCAGTGGCTCAATGTCACCTTATTGAAGTGATTGCCCCTGACTGCTGTAGTTAGCATGGTAGCACTGTCCCTGGTCACATGTCTTTCCCCCTTTAAAAGTCTCTAGACAGCTGTCATCAGGGGAATATTCTCTTGTTTATCATGTCTTCTTTCACTGGAATGTAAACACCAGGAAAAGCTGACATTTGTCGTTGTGCCCCAGTGCCCATCATAGGGCCTGGTATATAGTAAGTGCTCAAAGCATTCATGAAATTTAATAGGATTTATGGATACTGCATTAGTTACTTTTCTCATTGTTGTGACAGGATACCTGACAGAAGCAACTTGAGGAAAGAAAGGTTTATTTTGGCTCATGGTTTCAGGAGATATCGACTCATCATGGTGGGGAAAGCATGGCAGCTGGGCCAACTCTATGGTACTGGGAGTTGATGGCCTTGCATGTTCATGTCTTGATGTGTCAGGATGCAGAGCTAGGACTGGAAACAATAACCAACCCTCTTGGGCTTCCTCTACTGGCCTATTTCCCAAAGAGTCTATAACCCCCTAGAACAGTTCTACCAGCTGGGGACCAAATGTTCAAACACATGAGCTAGTGGGAGACATTTTCCATTTAAACCATAGCAGATATTCACCTTATCTTGTATTATTCTTTTTAAAACATATTTTATTTATTTTTATTTTATGTGTATTGCCTGCATGCATGTAAGTGCACCCATGTTGTGCAATGCCCGAGGAGGTCAGAAGAGGATGTTGGATCCCCTGAAACTGGAGTCATGGACAGTTTAGCCACCATGTGGGTGCTGGGATTCAAACCTGGGTCCTCTGCAAGAGCAGCCACTGCTCTTAACTAATGAGCCATCTTTCTAGCCCCTTGTATGATTCTTGTAACAACCCACAGCTATTTGCAGTAGACATATCAAACCCATTATCAAGTAAGAGAATGCATTTTGTGAGTCAGAACCATCTGCATAAGTTCACACAATTCACAGTGCAGTATGGAACTTGATTGTCCCAACATCTAGTTTGGGACTCTCAGCACTACCCCCTCTGCCTTCCAGTTGTCCTCTAGCTGTTCAATTTGTCAGTTCTTTCTTTCCATTTGTATCTAGACCTACCCGTGAGAATAGAGGAACCCAGGGCAAGAGAGCAAACAGAGGCACACACATCACAGATGTCAGCAAAGCCTGTGGTGAACAAGCAAACAATGAACTTTTATAAAAGACCCATCTTTACCCCTTAGCATACAGACCTTCATAATCACCTGGTAGGCCAAGTTCGAGGGCAGAATTTAAGACTCTTTGGAGTGGTGAAGAGGATCATTGAGTTCCATGTGACCCTGGAGCTCATCTGACACTCTCTTCCTTCCTTCGGTTCTTTGCTTCATATCATGGGCTTTGTGCACACATCCAAAGTCACCCTATCCCCTGTCCAAGTCCTGTCACCCCACTCCTGCAAACAACTACTTGTCCACCCCCTGTGGCCAGACATACCAGCTGTTGGCTCATTTTGGGGAGGAAGAAGAAGAAGACACTACACAGGCTCTGGAAGTGAGTTTGGACCTGAAGGGGCAGGAATTCTGAAGTCCTAGGCACTGAAGCATGGGAAAAATGGGGTCCTGGTGGGTGTTCCCTTGGTTTCTCAGACTCCTGGGTCTGTGGGGGCAAAGTGCAGCTGGCAAAGGCCCAGAATGGGGCCTGTTTCATCTAGATCTAAGAGTGGAATGGAACCTATCTCTCCCCATCCCCAAACCAGACTGGAAGCTGGCTGAGTCTCCCCTCATCACCTCATTGCTGATGTATTATTTGTGACTGAAGGAAAGCTCACCTCTCACTTATGTATAAAATGAGAATTGGACAAATAGTCTCTAAATGTGATTCCTCTATCTTCTTTTATATCCCCCTTCCCAGGTCATAGTAGGTGCTCAGGAATACCCAGTAGATTGAATTGTGGCAAAATTTTGTACCAATGCTTTGAGATTTTGCTTGAATACCTATTCTTGGACCCAAATGTGCATAGATGTGTGAATACATACATGTAGGGCATGCATGTATGTGTGCATGAATGCATGCATACACATACATACACACACACACACACACACACACACACACACACACACACACACACACACACACACACCTGCCTTGAGCATTCATTCCCTCTGGGACTGGAGCATCATGTTACCTACCAGCTGAGCCCTAGGAGACATTTCCTAGACATTTCAAAGCAGGGAGATCAAGGGACCCTAGGGATCCCCCTTTCCTTGAGAATTGATGCCCATGAGTTGTTTCTATTAGCCCAAGGTTGCATGTTTTGTTTTTATTTTAAATGATCTCTGAGTTGGCTAAGGATGGTGAGGTAAATTCTTTTCTCCCACATCACCATCAAGTACAGGTGGGAACTTCCTGGAGGCTGAGGCCAAATCTAGATGATGCACAGGTTCACATCAATAAATATATAATAATAATGAGGTTTTACCGGGGAGGAAAATCCTAAGTGGGGTGACATCATATTTGACACCATAATAATTTAGTGGGGGAGGCAAAACCTAAGTTTATAGAAGATAAAATTACACAACAGAGCTAAGTCAAGAGCTGTGCCAAGGCTGTGGTGTGTGGTCAAGCAAGGTGTTTATACAGAGTTCAGAGAACAGAAAAGCCAGAATCAAGAGGTCCCATACCTAGGGCCATTGGAATCAGGGCACAGACATGCTCAGACAAGTAGAATCTCCACTCTGGTATTTCTCTGAGTGTATGCTGGAGACACAGTCTTGTGCTTGTAGGGAGGACCAGGAGAGCAATTTGTGGGGGCTCTTTATGGTGGGAGGCATAATGAAGCACGAAAATTAGGGTCACCCACAAAAGCTTTTAACCTGTATTCTCATTTCCCCAAAACTAACAGGTAGGTACTCACACCAGGTACCCCAGTCTTATTTTGAAGGGGAACTATTATTGATTCTCTGCCTAGTTAGATGGGTTGCTGCAGGTAGGCTGGGCACCACCGACTGGCTGGGCCTATCCTGGTACTCCACTGAAGAGTAACCTGGATCCTTTGGCCAGTGTGGATGGTTTACATTTCCTGCTGTCCATCATAGTCTCTTGGATGGTAAGATAATACTCTCATACATAGCTTTTGGACCATGGCTGGTGTAACCTTTGCAAAGATTACAACCATCCAAAACCACAGTGTGCTCCCACACCTTCCACCTAATACCTGATTACTTAGTATACTGACAAATGTTAACTCCAACTTTCACACCCCACATTACCTCTGGAAACTAACCCCCAATGACTGTGGCTGTCTTCCCCACCTCTCTGTCTCTCTGTCTCTGTCTCTGTGTGTCTCTCTCTGTCTCTGTGTCTCTCTCTGTCGTGTGTGTGTGTGTAGTGTGTAGTGTGTGTATGTGTGTGTATATGCAGCTCTACTTCAATTTGGCTCAGCAGCCCCTTTCTGAAGACCCCCTAAGCACAGGACAGTAGGCCCAGGTTGCTTTCCAAGGACCCACCTTCCATGGTGGCCAGAGCCCTGGAAGGAAGGATCGGGCATCACTTTGCGCGCCTCCTTCTCACTCCTTTACTGCACACCGGGTTCTGGGGAGGGGATCAGACTTCTGTCCGCTTTGTCCGCTGTGCACCGAGGGCTTCGCTCCGCACACACCTGCTGCGGGCACGGCGTGGACAGTGGCGCAGAAGCGATCGCTGGCATCACCGGGTCGCGGGGCTCGGTCCTCCAGGGCCTCCCCGGCGGGTCCAGCGGGCGGTGCGGGCTCGGGGCGGTGCCGTCCCGGGAGGCGGGTCCTGGGGGAGGGCAGCTCCGCCGCCGCGCCCTCGCCGGGCCGGCCCGCAGGCAGGCAGGCAGA
>NW_008359625.1:4511411-4535841 GCF_000622305.1 Nannospalax galili | reverse complement strand
AACGCGCGGCCATGGAGCGGGAACCCCGCGCCGGGGTCGCGCTGGTCCCGGGGCCGAGCGGACGCGGGCCTTCCTCCCGCCACCGCCGCCCCGGGCTGCTGCTCCCCGGCCTCTGGCTGCTGCTGCTCGCCCGGCCGGCCTCGTGCACCCCAGGTAAGCCCCGCCGGGACCCCCGGGACGCGGCCACGACCCTGCGGGTCTTCCCTGCCGTTCTTTTCAAACCCCAGCTTCCCCCACCCGCCCATCTTTTATTCTCCAGCGCTTCCTCGCCTTTCTTTCTGGAGGTGCTTTTTGCATTCTTCTTAGGCCCAGCAAATAAAGGCACGGAGGAGATGAATAAATCCAAAGGAAGCGAGCGAGCGCGTTCTGACCGGTCTTGCTAAAGGTCTAAGACACTAACCTCCAGCGAACCATGTTGCCTGAGGCGGGTCTGATGGCTTCAGCTTTGAATATGCTTGTAGTTTTTTTTTTTTTTTTTTTCTTTTTTTTTCCTCGTTGCAAAATGCAGGCACTGGAATTGTATTTGTGCATGGCCGTATGAATGTGGTATAGCGAATGTTTTGGAATACTTTTATTGTCGGGGCGAAGGGGTACATTTGGTGTATGCTGTAGAGCAGGATTGTGTTGCTGTGGACAGCCAGTGTTCCCCCCCAGATGAGGGCAAGCTGGCCGTGTCCCCCAGTATGCCAGGACACAAAGAACATTCAAAGAAAAAAATCTCTTGGAAAGCGCCCTGGCCATGGATCTTTCCAGGGAACTAGCTGTTGGTATTACTTCTACAAAGGCATTACAATGGAGTGTGAAAATATTTTGATTCTTAAGTGCCTGGGACATTGAAAGGAGTCAGGGTTGGTTTTACAATAGATGAGATTTAGTGACTGTTCATCAGCATGGAATTAAGAGGCACGATTTATGAAGCTTGTGGGTGGGTTTTGTTTGTTGAGGAAATGATTTAATTCATGTTGCTTCTCTGAAATGTTTATTTATCCACTCTAAGCATGCATGGTGGGATGGCCTGGAGGCCATCCCGGAGGTAACACATCGAAAGCCTGATTGCCCCAGCACACACACTTGACCACTTTGTGGGTGGAAGAGGAAAGTGGAAAGAGCAGTTTAGGGTGCAGAGCTACTTCACACTGAACAAAAACCAGAAAGCTATGGAAAGCAAGTCAGAATCCTCCCTTCTTGTGGGAGCCAAAGGACTGCCAAGTGGCTTTGGAGGAATTGAAACACATTTAAAGGTGTCCCTTGGGCCTGATTGTGGGCATTATAGTCAGTGCCATGTAGGGGAGGATGGAGTAGAAGACAGGAAGGGATTTGGGGGAATATGGAATGAGACCACTCCAGTCACTAAGGAGGAAACTAAGGCAGAGGAACAACTTGCTCAAGGTCAAGGGCTAGTTGGTGCAAAGGCATCCATTTAATCACTCAGTCTGCTGCTCTGGACCCACAGACTGGATACACAGCTGAAGCCTCCACAGAGATTTCCCTTAGCTGGGTGGAACCCTGCTTCAGGAAGCCACACCAGAGGTGGGGTTGACAGTGAGCCTCTTTCAAGCTATGTACATAGCTGGTGCAAAAACTTTGCCCAACCTAGCACCTCGCGTCCCAGTCCTGCTCCCTGGGAGTTCCCAGCTCTGTGTTCAGAGAAAAGGTAATTTCTAAAAGTGCTCTTGTCTTTAGTCAACAAAGAAAGCTGGATTCTCCTGGATTTGTCCACGAGACCTAGCTCACTGTTTCCACTGACCTGTGTGCCAGGTGCTATATTTTACATAGGTCAGGGAAGTCTGGCTCCAGGCTCTGTGATACACAGCCTCTGGGCCTGACATTGCCCCCTCATGCATGTGGTCATCTGAATGTTCATTCTATAGGGGGTGTGGAGGATATAAGTTCTTTTGCTAAATTTAAAATCAACAGTGGATGTCTAGACTGCTCCCCATTTCCCTTTTTCAGAAAACCTTTTCTGTCTCCCTGCTTACCCCTAATCCAAATATCCAACTTGAAGACGTGAAGTTATATTTTCAGTCTATCGATGATGTCACGGAGGCAGACACAGCATCCTTTCACTAATTTGCACTTCGGGTTCCTCTGGTTTGCACAGCTGCTTCTGAGCAGGATCATAGATGGAGAGCCAATGAGTGTAGCATCCAGTTTCAAGGACTCAGTCCTCGAGGACCCAACTGCAAACACAAAGGAGTGTGCAAACAAGTGTGGACTTTTTTTCAGTAGAAAAGGCAGTGAGCAACCTGCCAGGTAGAGGTTCCTCAGGGATGACCCTGTGACAGGGACTTCCTCCTCTTCCTGAAGGCTCTGGGGGAACCAGCTGGTGGAAAGTGGCTTCCTAAGGTGCCTAGGGGATGCTTGGGTATGGTCAGTAGCTGTTGATCCTGGGGAGAGGTGGCATGTTTGGCTCAGGTCTCCTCATTATGCCACCAGGATTCCCTCATCTTTAGTTAAGTTGGACTTTCAGCAGTGGTGTGGAGAGGGAGAGCCTTGGTTGAAGGTTGCCCTGGGGGTGCAGGGCAAAACTTAGTCCTGTTTGCAGGTTCCCTGGGAGGCAGCAGTCCCTTCTGTGGCTGACAAAGCTCTGCCTTCATCACCTTTCTCTTTCCTTCCCTAGAGCTGCTCTCTTCATTACAGTCTTCAGTCAGTGCTGTGCTGTAGGTACCTTGCCTGTTTCTATTTATGTCAACCTTTTGAATGGGCTTTTTTATTTTTTTAAATTTTTTTCTTTTTAAAGAAAACATTGATAAGTTTGGTTTTGAAGGTTCATTGTTGTGGAAACAACTTGTAATTGGAGGGGATTTCTTTTGAATGTGGTGCTTTCAGGCAGCCAGCCATAGAATATACAATAGAAAAGGAAAGAATTGTGCCTCATTCCTCATTCAGAGATAAGTCTATTTAAAAATTATGATCACAGGACTGGAGAGGTGGCTCAGCGGTTAAGAGCACTGGCTGCTCTTGGAGAGGACCCAGGTTCGATTCAGTACCACATGGTGGCTAACAACCGTTTGTAACTCCAGTTCCAGGGACCTGATGCCCTCTTCTGACCTCTGGGGCATTGCATGAAATGAGTGCACTTACATACATGCAGGCAAAACACACACACAAAAGATAAAAAAAATTATGATCATTATGAAATGGAAAGCATTTCAGAATCTAGAAATTGACGAAGGATACAGAAAACAGTCACTCAGGACTTTGGGTGTGACTCAGTGGAAGAGCACTGGATAGCATGCCCAGACCCTGGGTTCAGTTCCCAGTACAAGGAAGGAAGAGAGGGAGGATGGGCAGGAAGAAAAGAAGGAAGGAAGGAAATGTGACTCACCCTTAATTTCATAGTCCACAGATAACACTGTAAATAGAGTTTTGTGTGTGTGATTTTGTTTTGTTTTGATTTGAGGCAGGATCTCCCTGGAACTCAGTATGTAAACCAGGCTGGCCTGGACCTCACAGAAATTCACCTGCCCCTGCATCCAGAGTGCTGGGATTAAAGGATTAACCCCCAACTCTACAAGTTTTTTGTTGTTTCATAGACGGTTGCTGCATAGCCCAGGCTGGTCCAGAAGTCACTGTAGACCAGGCTAGCTTTGAACTTGTAGTGTTCCACCTGTCTCTGCCCGCCGCCCCCCGCCCCCGTGCTGGGATTAGAGATGTGTGCCACTATGCCTGATCCTTTTTGGTTGTCATTAACATTTAAAAAGAGAAATTGTCTACATAACTTTATTTGGGTGTGACTCAGTCAAAGAGCATTGGGTAGCATGCTTTTCCATTGAGTAGCATACTATTCTATTCAGTATTTAGCATACTATTTCTAGGATACTATTTCTATTCAGCATTTAATTGAAGCATAATTTTCTTTTTAAAAATGATTTTATTTCATTTATTATTATTGCTGGGGTGTGGATGTGGATGTATATGCCACAGCTTGTGTGTGGAGGTCAGAGAATAATTTTATAGAGTCATTTCTCTCCTTTCTTCCACCTTTACATGTGTTCTGGGATCAAACTCAGGTCATCAGGCTTGCATAGCAAGCACCTTACCCACGGAGCCATCTTGCCAGCCCTTTAAGTACAATTTTCTATCCTAACAATATATTTAATTATTCTTTGTGTGTATGTGTGTGTGTTGATGTATGCTTATGTGTGTGTGTGTGTGTAAGGGTATGTGGGTGTGGAGGCCAGAGGTCGACCTCTGGGTGTTTTCTTTTGTTGTTTTTCATCATATTTTTTGTTTTGCATTTTATTATTTATTTATTTATTTATTTATTTATTCAGTGTATATTTGTGTGGGTATACCATGGACCACATGTGGAGTAGAGGTCAGCTGACAACTTTTGGGAGTCTGTACCCTGATTCCACCATGTAGATCTTGGGTATCAAACTTGGGTCATTAGGCTTGGCAGCAAGCACCTTTACCTACTGAGCCATTTTACTGGCCCATCCACCTTAGTTTTTTGAGGTAGGGTCTCTCACTGACTCTCAAGCTTGCTGTATTGGTTAGACTGACTGGCAAGCCCCAGGGATCTATTCTGTCTGCCTTTCCAACCCTGGGGTTACAGGCACACACCACCATGCCCGGCTTTTTATGTGGGTTCTGGGAATCTGAACTCAGGTCCTCATGCTGTGTGGCAAGCATTTTACCAGCTGAGTCATCTCCCAGCCCCTAATTGGTCTTTTATTTACATTAAAAAAATTTTTTTATTTATTATTATTTTTATTTTATGTGTATGCATGTATTGCCTGCATGTAGGTAAGTGCACCTGTGTCGTGCAGTGCCCACAGAGGTCAGAAGAGGCTGTTGGATCCCCTGGGACTGGAGTTATGGACAGTTGTTAGCTGCCATGTGGGTGCTGGGATTTGAACCCGGGTCTTCTGCAAGAACAACCAGTGTTTTTAACCATTGAGCCATCTCTCCAGCCCCTTACATTTTTTTTTTAGCTGCTGTAAATGTTGTGATGCATAGCTATACAGATAAATCTTTATCTCTGTATTTTTCTGTGTAAATGGATTTTTTTTTTTTTTTTTTGTCTTTTTGAGACAGGGTCTCCCTGTAGCCCCAGCTGTCCTGGAACTCACTATGTAGACCAGGCTGGCCTCCAACTCACAGAGATCCGCCTGCCTCTCCCTACCGAGATTAAAGGCGTGCACCACCACGCCCGGCTGTAAATGGATTTTTAAAAGCACATATTTGTAGAATGGGAATCTGAATGTGATTAAACTGTCAGGTGTGCCTGGCTGGCTTTCTGTGTGTTTTTTTACATAGTGTTGGGTGTTGGTAGGTGTTCAAAAGGTGGCTACTGGGACTGGAGAGATGGCTCAGCAGTTAAGAGCACTGGCAGCTCTTGTAGAGGATCTGGGTTCGAATCCAAGCACCCACATGGCAGCTAACAACCATCTGTAACTACAGTTCCAGGGATCTGATGCTCCCTTCTGTCCTACAAGGTCACTGCGTGACATGGTGCACTTAGATAATGTAGGCAAAACACTCATACACATAAAATAAAAATAAATAGATCAAAGAGATGGCTGTCGAATGATTCAATTTTCTGCAAGTTATAGTGCTGAGAAAAACTTTGAAGTTTACATAGTTAATGTCTATCATCACTTTGATTATTATTATTTTTTTGGTCTTTTTGAGACAGGGTCTCCCTGTAGCCCCAGCTGTCCTGGAACCACTATGTAGACCAGGCTGGCCTTGAACTCAGAGATCTGCCTGCCTCTGCCTCCCGAGTGCTGGGATTAAAGGTGTGCGCCACCATGCCCAGCTCACTTTGACTATTTTTAAAAACTTTTGTTAGATGAATTTGCAATGCATTCTTTTAATTTGTGCCTTTTAAATTTCTTTAGTGTTGGATTTTTTTTTTTTGGTTTTTTTGAGATTGGGTCTCCTTATAGCCCCAGCTGACCTGGAACTCACTATGTAGACCAGGCTGACTTTGAACTCACAGAGATCCGACTACCTGGGATTAAAGGTGAGGTTAGTGCTGGACTGTTGTTTGTTTTGTATTTATGTTCTGTGAATTTTCTCAGTATTTTTGTTCATTTATCGTTAAGATACATATATGTCTCTGTGTATGTAGACGGCAGCCATTGTTCCTCTTTATTGTATTTTCCTCTTCTAATACATTTTGTTTTATATTAAATCAATTAATCAATTAATTAAATTTTGAGGTAGGCTACCCTCAAACTCACTATGTAGCTGAGGATGATCTTGACCTCCTGATCCCCCTGCCTCCACCTCCACAGTGCTGGGATTATAGCACTATCCACTCAGGAATGAACCCAGGCTTAGTACTTGCTAGACAAGAACTCCACCAACTGAGCTACATCCCCAGCCTTTTACATTTTACATAATTAAAACAATTTGTATTATTATTATGTGGAGGTCGGCGAACAGCTCTATGGAGTTGGTCCTTCTCTTTCCACCTTTATGTGGGTTCAAGGATGGAACTCAGGGTGCCAGGCTTTGTGGCAAGGGCCTTTGCCCACTGAATCATTTTGTTGGCCTCACATTTGACATAATTTTGAGATGCAGAAGTTTGGGGTTATTGTGATGAGCAAAATCTGCTGCTTTTTCTTATAAATTTTGATGCATCTATGCTGATTTTTATGTGTTGTGTTACTGGTCATTTCAAGGTGAGTATTTGTTAGATTATATGAGCAGTTTAGAATTGGGTGTGATACCAGACCTCCAGCATAGACAGTATTGGCTTCATATTTTATTTTATCTTTTTTTTTTTTTTTTTTTAAATTTTTTTTTTGGTCTTTTTGAGACAGGGTCTCCCTGTAGCCCTAGCTGTCTTGGAACTCACTATGTAGACCAGGCTGGCCTTGAACTCACAAAGATCCACCTGCCTCTGCCTCCCAAGTGCTGGGATTAAAGGCATGCGCCACCACGCCCGGCTCTTTATTTTATCTTTTAAAAATTGTTTATTTTACTTTATGTGCACGAGTGTTATGCTGCATGTGTACAAGACTGATGTTGTGCAGTGCTCTAATTGGACAGAAGAAGGTGTCAGATCTCCTGGAACTGGAGTTACGGACAGCTGTTAGCTGCCATGTGGGTGCTGGGATTCAAACCTGGATCTTCTGCAAGAAGAACCAGTGTTCTTAACCGATGTGGCAGTGAATATAACCAATAGGAGTTCTGATTTTGTTTTGAGTCAGGGTCCCATGTAGCTGAGGATAGCCTTGACCTTCTGATCCTCCTGCCTTTACCATATAGGGTGTGGTAGTGTGAGTTTTTAATCTCAGCACTTGGGGGTAGAAGTAGGAGGATCATGAGTTTGAGGCCAGCCTGGGCTAATAGTAATAGGCAGAGGAACAAAAACAAAACAACAGCAAACAGATTTAGATTTCTGGGTGTCACCTTCTGGGTCTCACCTTCTTTAAATTCTAATCTTTGGTGGTAGTTTTGGGGATCTTTATCAGAACAGCTTCCAGCTCATTTTTAGGCATTTTGTGTTTTGGAATTTTCTAAATAGTGTAAACCCATTAAATGAATATTAACAGAGATAGACATTTCACATCTTAATGTTGTTTTGCCATTAGACATTTGCTTTCAAATAATTCTGTTGAAACTGATCATAATTTTCCCTCAGTGATTTTGGTCTTCACCCATCTGGGTCTCAGTCCTGGCCTCTATGTATCAACTCTACAGTCTTTGTCAGGAAGTGCCTCCCTCGGGCTTGAAAGCAAAACCCTGCTAGGGAGTTGTTAAAAGTCACCAGGGACCTAGGAGCCAGGTTTTTTTTTGTCTGCCCTGGGTGATAGCAGTAGCTAATTACTGTGGTTATAATTACACCAGGTGGATTTTCCCAGATAGGAAGATGCTGTCCTGACTGGTGGCATCTGTTTGCAAGTTGTGACCACCCACCTTTCATCTGGAGCTCACGAGGATGCTAATTCCCTTCTGTGTGCTTAGGTAGCCAGATTGCTGGGCAGATCAGAAACCTTGGGTGTGTACCCTTCTACCTCTAACTTCCTGTGTGACCATAGATTCATACTGGGCTTCCCATCAGTGAAATAAAGTCCCTCTTTCAGCTTTTTATTTCTGTTCCTGTCTTTGTAGTTATTAGACTTTACAGCTGGGTTGGAACATTGATTGTTTTTCTCCCTTAGCAGCTAGCATACCATCCTCCAAAACTATGAAAGCTAGTCTTTGGGGAGGAGGTTTCCAGGTCAGTTCCAGACCCATTGCTCCAAGTTCTATGTTCAAATCTATACTGTCTCCAGAAATGGGGGTCTTACCTTCAAGTCGTGAATGGTAATCAAAGGCTATGGCAAGCCTGTGTTATTCTGATAGTCTCTTGGACTGCTCTGACCAAGTTGTACTATAAGGGAGGTTTCTCTTTGTGTTTCTTGTTATATAGCATTCAGCTACACACACATGCACGCACGCACACACACATGCACGCTTGCATGCATGCACACACTGTGTGTGTATATTTTCAGTTTGCTTTTGATAATCTTTTTCTTTCTTTCTTTCTTTTTTTTTTTTTGTCTTTTTGAGACAGGGTCTCCCTGTAGCCCTAGCTGTCCTGGAACTCACTGTGTAGACCAGGCTGGCCTCGAGCTCACAAAGATCCACCTGCTTCTACCTCCCAAATGCTGGGATTAAAGGCATGTGCCACCATGCCCGGCTGAATTCCTGTCTTTTGAGACAGGATCTCCTGTGCCCTAGGCTGGTCATCAACTTTGATATATATCCTTGAACTTTGGATCCTCCTGCCTTCACCTCCTAAGTGCCAGGATTACAGGTATACATCACCATGACTGGTTTATGTGGTGCTGGGGATCAGACCCAGGATTTGTACATGCTAGGCAAGCATTCCACCAACTGGGTTACAGCCCCAACCCCTGATTAATTAAAAAAAAAAAATCTCTGGTAGGTGTGATGCACTCCTATAATCACAACTTGCTCTGGAGGCTGAGGCAGGAGGATTGAGAATTTGAATAAAGCTAGTCTCAGAGTAAAATTGAGAAAAGACAAGGGGCCAACATGATGGCTCAACGGGTAGGGGAACTTGCTGCCAAGGCTGATGATCTGAGTTCAACTCCCAGAACCCATATGGTAGGAAAGAACTGACTCCCACAAGTTGTTCTGACCTCCACATGTGTGATGTAACATGTGTGTCATATATACAAAATAAGTAAATAGATAAATTTAAAAAAGAAAAAAAAAGGCAGTGCTTGTGTGTGGCCGGGGATGTAACTCAATGGTACAGTGCATGCACAAGGCACTGGGTTCTATCCTCAGTGCTGCAGTGGGGAGAGAGGAGCAAGGGAAAAATTTCCCCCGAGTCCCCACACACTAGGACACAGTTCTGTGTCTCTTAGGCTCCTTTTCCCTTTTCCTTTGTCAGAGCTGCAGGTAAGTGCTGCAGGTTCAGAACGTGGCCCTCACTGTAGTCCACATACCCGAAGCACATAATCCTAGGTCCCACCCTAGATCTTCTGAATTGATGTCTGCATTTGACAAATTCTTCAATTATTGTGCCCTGGGTATGGAGGTAATGCTTCCTGTTTCAGCCTCCTGGTGCTCTGTAGTGTCAGAACACAGACAGCCCTGGTCAACCAGGACCCAGGTCTTCAGAGACTTTGGCAGACATCTGTCTTTGGGTCTGAAATTATGTGAAGACTATGCAAGAGCGCCATAAGCATTTGACTGGACAACTTCAGAGTGGAGTGGTTCTCAACATATCAGTTGGTAGATAACTGCTATCTTGAACAGTCTCTGCCTTCTTTCCCCTCTTGCCCTGACCCTCCCTGTTTTCCTTTAGAGTTTTTCTTCTAACTCTTGCTTCTGCAGCCTCCCCAAGATCTAGGAACTAGAGCCGCTTTGCTGCACAATGACTGACCTAAGGGCTCTGCTGCAGTCTTCTTGATGACAGCCATTTAACTGTGAGACGCTGTCTCCCTGCAGATTTTAACTTGTATTTCCCTAATGATTACTGATGCTGAACATTCTTTCATATTCCTCTTGATCATTTTTATGACTTGAGAACTGACCATTGAGGTTCTTTGTCCATAAGCTTACTAGAACAATACCACTTCTGTCAGTCAGTGCTCATGTTCCAGTTGCTGTTAACTGTGCTCACTGTCATGGGTGTCCCTTTGTTTATCTATCCACTCCAGACCCGGGGCTTGGAAAAAAACAAACATTACACAGTATATTTTATGGTAGCTCGTGTCATAGATGTTGAAGACACTGTTGATGGAGAGAGCACATTAGAGACAGATAAGATGCCAATGACTAATGTTAAGGAGAAGGGAAGAGAAAGAGGAGACTCTAGATGACAGACCCTAGTGACAGAATAATGTTGTAAAAGCCAAGGGGTTGGGAGAGCTCTCATATGGGTGAGTGATCTCTTATGTCAAATGCTGGTCTGTCAAACTCCCCTCTCTCCTTCCCTCCTTCCCTCCCTCTCTCCCTCCCTGGAATTCACTTTATAGACCAGGCTGGCCTCAATTTCACAGAGATCTGCCAGCCCCTGTCTAGCAAGTGCTGGGATTAAAGGTGTGTGCCACCATGCCTGGCCTGGATTGCTGTGTATTATCCAGGGTAGAAGAGTGAGGAAGTGAACAGTGGACAGAACAGCGGGGAAAGAGTAGGGAGAAAGGGATCCAGGTGAACTCCAGGCTGGCCATGTGAGGAGAGCTCTGGAGGGTTTGGTGTGCTGGCCTTCAAGGCTTTAGAAGTAGATCTGGTTTGGGTCTTGGCTAATGATCCAAGGTGGGTGTAGTGTGGGAATCAGTTACTGAAATGAAATGTGGGTGAAGATTTTTGAGTGCATACCCACTAAGGATGTTGAACATGTCAGGAATAAGGCAGAAATGACTATGAGCTGGACCTTACATCCTCAGTGAGTGAAGGGAAAGGACTGAAGCCCCCTGGAAGGAAAGGAAATGCCCCTGGCACCTGCTACTTATTTTTCCCTGGCCACCATCCTCCACTTTCTCTGTCCCAGTTCCTACCATCTTTTCTCCAGGTTACCGACTTGGCCTTATACCATCCAGTTCACCTTCCTGCTCCAGCTGGAGTGACCTGAAAACACAATTGGTTCTGTCTGCTTAAGTTTTGCTTGGCCCGTGGTTTCATCACACTCCAAGTGTGGAGCAGGCATGTGTCCAGACCTGGGTGCACGGGACAAGTGGGAGAGATTGGATGCAAGACATGGACACCATGGGTGATGGGTGCTGCAAGGGGCCAATATGGTCTTTCCAGTAAGAGAGATAGAGGAATGGGTGTAGACCCTGAATTCTGTCCTCCCTAGATTGAGGCCCAGTAGCAGAGAGGCAGTATCTCAACCCAGAGTTTGAGGTGACAGTTGTGGCAGTGGTATAGCAGGGCCCAGCCCTTCAGAGGATGCCTGTCTGCTGTTTGGTGGGTGCTGCATGTATTCAAAAGGTGAAATGAGAGTTAGGGATGGCCAAAAAAGGGGTGCTAAGATAGCAGCCATCTGTGCAGGTGAGGAAGCAGAAGGCTTAAATCAAGCCAGTCTCGGGCTGGAGGATTTAGATGTTGCTGGGAGGGGAGACAGAGCAGGAGCGAGCTTACTCGTGTTTGGAAGGGGTGGGAGCCAGGGCAAGCACGAAGGAATTCCTTCTAGAGAGGAAAGAAACAGAAGTGACATGGGCAGCAAGCTGTAGGGGCAGAGATATGTTGAGAAGTGAGTGACCATTATGGGTAGTAGGTGTTAAGAGGGTAAGGAGGTGGAACTGGGAACTTAGAAGATACCACTACTTTCCAGGGGAGAGGAAGGAGACAATGAAGGATGCCAGGCAGGGACAACGGCCCAAAGGGAGTCTAAGGCCAGACTTGGTGGTAAGTCTAGGCAGGCACTCTGCTCATACCTGCGGAGCCCTGGTGGAAAGTGTGAAGGTAGCAGTGGTCCTGGGTTGGGATGGGACTCTGGGGAGGTGCCTTTCCTCATGATAGACTGGGCGTTCACAACACTGTACTGTCATTTGGAAACTGCTGAGGCCTTGTTCTTGTGCCTCTTGTTTGGGCCTGTGGGAAGAGCCCTTCATCACTTAGTGTTTTGGGTGCTGGGATTAATTTGGAGCCAGACAGTCTGAAGGGCTTCTTTAAAATATTGCTGGGGGGCTTTCTGGGGTGTGTGTGTGTGTGTGTGTGTGTGTGTGTTGTGGGGCTGAAAACATACAAAACAAACGATCTTATGGTGGGACATTGCCAGGGCTTTGCTCCTTCAGTGTGGTCCCCCAAACCAACATCAGTGTTACCTAGAAACTCAAAGGCTCCCCAGGCCTGGTGGCGCATGCCTGCAATCCCAACGAGGTAGAGGCAGGAGGTTTAGGAGTTCAAAGTCACCGCTGACTACATAGTGAGTTTGAAGCCAGCCTGAGCTATATGAGACCCTGTCAAAATAAGATAAGCCCTCCTCAACCCTACTGGATGACCTACCTTTAACGTGTCTGCAGGTGGTGTGTGTGTTCACTAAGGTTTGGGAAGATCTATCTGGCCTCTGCGGGGCAGTTGAGGTTGGTGCATTTCAAAGATTTTCAGTTGTTCCCTAATTAGCCGGGACTCCTAAACTCGTTAAGAGCCCAACCCATTTCTGGGAAAGTGGAGGGTAGATGCTGAAGGAGGCTCGGAACTGAACCTGTGTCTGGCTGGAAGTGATGAGAGGCCTTACTCCTGCTCTGATCTTCCCCACAGGGGACAAGTGTATCCACAGACCTTTTGATGAATCCTGATTTCCTGAGCTGTGTGGACAGGAGTCAGATAGGCCACCAAGGATTACAGAAGCCTCTGGAGACAGGAAGCAAAAGGGTATCCTTCCATAGACCAATGCGTTAACCAGATGTGTGTGTGTGTGTGTGTGTGTGTGTGTGTGTGTGTTATTCAACCTTGGAGATGGAGGAAATTCTGGCATACTACAACATGGGTGGGCCTTGAGGAATTAGGCAGAGACCAGGGGCGTCAGATGCTAGACGGAGTTCTCCCTTATGGAGGGGTACAGAGTATAGCCCAAATCTTAGAGGCAGGCAGTAGGGTGGTGGTTGTCACGGCCTGGGGGCCCAGCATGTATAGTTGAGTGATGGGTCCAGAGTGTCAGCTTTGCAATGTGAAGAGTTCCAGAGAGTACCAATTGTGGTGGAATGGGATCTAGCTGGTAGGGAAGCAGGAGTGAGTGCTTGGAGCTGCTGTGGTCTGGACACAGGGCAGGAACCAAGTGACTGCTGTTGGCTTTGGGAACTTGCTGTCAGAGGCAGGTGATGGCATGGGATGGAGAGGCAGGTTAGCCGCTGATGGCCAGGACAGTGGTCACAATGGTTGCCCTTGACTCTGTGACTTTAGCTAAGGTCTTCAGGCCTCTCTGCCTCAAGACTGCTTTGCCTCACCTCACTAGATCTGACCTGACTTTTCTCCTCTCTCCTCTGTTCCCTCCGTCCCTGTACTATTGAGGGTACCCCCCCCCCCCGCCGGACAACTGTTAGCTGGGGTCTGGGATGGGCAATGCACTTGGACTGAAAGGTTGGAGATTTTCAGCCTGGGACTGCGTAGAGACTGAATAGAATCTGTCTTTTTTTTTTTCTTTCCTATTTTGAGACCAGGTCTTGTTAAATTCTTGGACTCAAGTGATCCTTCTGCCCTAGCCTTCCGAGTTAAGTAGAAGTCTTAAGAATTTGCAAATGTCCACTGTTGTTTGCAGTCCTTGGAACTAGGCTTTTAGATGTTTTTATGTGTTTTCAGGGTTACAATAGCTTTCTTGCCCCCCCCCAATATAAAAACAATGTGTTGGTTGCAGTAATCAGTACTTGCTGTTCCCTCTGACTAGAACTTTCTTATCTCAGATTTTATCTCTAGTTACTCTCCTTCCTCCAGGTCTCTGCGGATCTCACATTGTCTAAGAAGCCTTCCTCCAGCAAAGTACAAGTGAATGCTTCCATCAGTCCGAAGGGCCTGCTTGCTTTATTTTCCATCCTGACACTTTTCTTCACCACCTGTATTTCTGTCTGTATGTTTATTATCTGTCTCCCTCCACTGGATCATAGGCTCTAGCAGGACAGACTCATTTTGCTCAGTGTTTTGTTCAGTGTCATATGCTCATTTATGTAGCAAATCTCCCTCCATGTTGGGCCCTCGGACGGTACCATGTTACTAGGTGGTGGGCACCATCAGGGGTACTATCAGTCGGTCAGTGGGTGAAGCAGCAAAGTAGCTTGGGACTGAGGACCTGCAGATTCAGTCTGTGGGGTTAGGGAGCCCCTTCAAAAGGTACCTGTGTTGGTGTGCTGTGGCTGCTGAGGTACCCCCAGTGGGAGGGCTTGAACAACCCAAGCATGCCTCTGTGGTTGGCAATCATGGTGTCACAGGGCTGTCCTCCCTCAGAAGATGCAAGGAAGGATGCAAGGCCACTCTCCTAGCTGCTGTAGACCCTGGCCTGCCACAGTGTCACTCTGGTCTTCACACAGCGTCTTCCCTGTATGTATCCATTGAAGCTTTTCCTTTTTGTAAGGACAGTCATGGTGGATCAGGGGCTTACCTACTGTCTTACCTCATCTTAACTAGTGACATCTGAAGAGGCTCTTTTCATGTGAGGTCACATAGTCTGAGGTTCTAGGGGTTAGGTTTGTATGTATTTTTGGTTCATCCCACCACAGTGATATTTAAAGTGAAAACTGAAGGAGGCAAGGGGGCGAACCCACAAGGCACTTCAGGGGACGGTGTTCCTAGTAGATGACAACAGTGGCCATGCAAAGGCCTTAAGGCAGTGTGGGACTGAGTCTCAGAGGAGGCCAGTGTGCTGTTGAAGGTGGAAGATGAGGCTTTAGGAGTGGGAGGAAGTAGGTCCTGGGACTGGAGGCTTTCACCAGATGGTGATGTGATGGAACGTACAATGTAAAATTTTTTTCATGTTGAATGAATTCAGATGGTACAAAAATGGTATAAATTGGCAAGCAAAAATCACCCCAAGTCCCACTACTCCAAGGATAATTGCCATGACATTTGGGTGTCTCTCTTTGGACTTTTTTGCACATAAAAGCACACACACACACATACACAGCTGTAGGATCATATTCGACATGTTCTTTGGACACTTGCGTTTTTCCTCTTTACACTTTATCTGGAATCTTTGCGCTGTCAGGAAAAGATCCACATTTGATACTGTAGATGTTCTCTGCTTCATTCAAACAGTCTTCTTTTGATGAGCAATAATTGTATTGCTTTCAACTTTTGAACATCACTGTGCATACATCTTTACACACCTTTGTAATTATGTCTGTAGGATAAATTCCCAGAAATAGAATTGCTGGACTAGGCAGCGTGTATATATTACATTATGATATACACTGCCAAATTACTCTCTAGAAAGGTTGAAGCAATCCATATTCTTTCTAGCAATGAATCCGAACACCAATTTTGCTTTTTCCCTCCACAATACAGCCCATTACCAATCTAGCAGCTTTGCCAAGCTCACAGGTGAGAACCGTTTTCCTAACTGTCCCATTCCTTTGATTGCTAATTGGTGTTTGAACTTTTGATTGAGCTCTCCTTTGGCCTTCTTTCTGTGGTCTTCTGTGGAAATCACAGGGCTAGGGGCTGGAGAGAGGGCTTGGTGGGTAAGAGCACTTGCCTCATAAGCATGAAGACATGAGTTTGGAGCCCCAGCACCCATATGAAAAAGCCAGGTGTGTCCACATCAGTAACCCCTGCAGGGAGTGGAGATGGGAGGGTCACTGGGGCTTGTTGGCTGCCAGCCTAGCTCCAAGTTAAGTGAGAGACCCTGTCTCAAAGGGAATAAGGAGAGTCACGTTTACTCTGGCCTCTGTACATGTGCACAGGTGTGTGCACCCCCCCGCCCCCCAGAACTGACCTGGAAAGAATAATAACAGCCGACATGCTGGCTCTTGTTTCATCTCTACAGCAGTTCTGTGATATAGGTATGATTATTATGCCCATGTAACAGATGAAGACAAACCTCAGAGGGATTCACCAGCTTGCTCAAGGCCACAAAGCTAGAGTCTTCTTAACCCTTAGAGTGGGTATATGCACCTCCAACCAAGGCTCCTGAGGTCTGGGCCATGTGAACAAATGACTCTGTGATGCCTCTCATGAAAGTGTGTGTTCATAAGTTCTGCTTGCTTGGCAGAGTGAGCTCAATAGATGAATCCATAGTCAGAGCTGTCTGTGGCCCTTGGCTAACTCCCTGCCCGTAGCAGAGACCTTGATCAAAGGCACACTCAGCCATGGGTTGATCATAGAAGGTATACATCACACCTTAGTTAAAAGAAGTGAACAAGGCAGGCTTTCCAGAGCTACAGAGTTGTGAGAAAGGGTCATTTTGATTCATTGTGGCAGATTAAACATTTTAACAGTAACAATTTCAAAAAGTTAAAATTCATGTTATAAGTATGTTCTCTTTCCCCCAGCCTAGAGGGTAATATTTTTCTTAATACAGGTGACATTTTCTCCCGCGCTTCCTCCCTTAGCATGTCCTGGATCATATTCTGGCGGTTTTGATAACATTGCTGCTTTGTTTCGACTATACTGTTTCTCTGTGTCTTCTGATGGCTCAGTGTGTGGCTGTAATATATCTTCTTTATTAATAAATTAGCTATGCCTCTGGTTTAAAATCAATTTCCCATTAACTTTCAAATTTTGGTGGGAGGCACTGATTAGTGCCTTCAGATAAGTACCTTGTTCAAAACCAAACTGTACAGCAAGCTGTCCTTCTCTGCCCCTTGAGCTTAGTCCTAAAAAACAAAAACAAAAACCCCCAGTGTATTAATACTGTGAGTTTTTGCCTGGATCTGCTGTTAAAGTTTAACTTACTAGATGATTTCCAGAAATACTGGTTTCAGAACTGTCTTTTTTTAAAATTTATGTATTTATTTTTATTGCATGCATTCATGATTGGGGGGCACATGTGTCACACTTTGCAAGTAGAGGTCAGAGGACACCACACACACACACACACACACACACAGAATTGTTACCCCTTTCCTGAGATGTTGGGGGGTGGGGGGCAGTGACCAGTATAAGTGTGGGTTGATGCAGGTCAGTGGGTAGGCAAGGGCTGCTGTTGAGATACAGTGTAACAGCCCCCCCCTTTCTTTCTGTTAATCATCATGTAAGTGAGGTGGGACTGGGTGGGCTCTGGAAAAGGTGGTTTATAATTGTAGTATCCACAGCTCATGGAGAAGGAATCAGCGTCATATCTCAGCTTGTAAAAGGAGGACTAGAGTGGGAACTCTAGATGGGAAGGGAATAGGCAAGGTCCTGGAGTGTGGAGACCATGGTGTGTGGCAGACCCTGTCCTGTGGGGTACCAGCTGCCCCATGCCGGGGTGGAGAGGGCCCAACCCAGGGCCAGTCCCACTGTGGTTCCAGCCCTTGACATGAGTCTGATTTTTTTTTTTCCTACCTAGCTGCTCTGGCTGCTTCTACGCTGTAAGAGTTCCCTTAGTCTCCAGAATAGCATTTTATTTTTATTTTTAATATTAAAATTTTTTTTCAGAATAGCATTTTTAAAAAAATTAATTTATTTTGTGTGTATGTGTTTGTGCTGAGTGTATGTTTGTACACCACGTGCATATAGGAGCCCACAGAAATCAGAAGAGGGTGTCCGAACCCTTGGAACTGGAGTTACAGGGGTTGTGAGCTACTGTGTGGGTGAGAGGACTGAACCTGGGTCCTCTGCAAGAACAGTAAGTGCTCTAACCTCTGAGCCATTTCTCCACCCTGAGAATGGCATTTCTGTCACAGTCTTGAAAAGAAGAACACCAAGAGCCCCCTCCACCCACCCCACAAACTTCTCTTGAATTTAATTGGTATCTGTATGGCCATACTCTTAAGTGCTAAGCTTCGTTTTCCTAGTTGTTTGCAGTTATGATTTGAGATGGTCTTTTGAAAAGTTTTAATGTTTGGCTAATTGCCACTAGGGAATGAATTAATATGCACACAGCTTTTAGAATACTATTAAGGTCACTTGGTTAAAAATTATGCATGAAGCAGAGAGGAGAGGCGGCTGCATTTGCCTGGCACCTGGGTCTAATGAGCTGTTTACAGTGCGATGGAGCAAGCAAAGGATTGCTTATTCCTGACAAGAACTGCTGAACAGTACATGCCGGAGGTAAAAGTCCAGGTGAAACAGAGAAGGACAAATCACTGAGTAACCAGGAGTGTCATTTGTACCTATGGTATTCTCTGCAGCAAATTCCTGGGGTAGATTTCTAGATAGAGCTGAGACTGGTATTCTTAGCTGAGACACCAAGAGATGGTTAAGTAGTGTTAGAACATCAAGGTAGTGATTTAAAAAGGAACATGCCGGAGGTAAAAGTCCAGGTGAAACAGAGAAGGACAAATCACTGAGTAACCAGGAGTGTCATTTGTACCTATGGTATTCTCTGCAGCAAATTCCTGGGGTAGATTTCTAGATAGAGCTGAGACTGGTATTCTTAGCTGAGACACCAAGAGATGGTTAAGTAGTGTTAGAACATCAAGGTAGTGATTTAAAAAGGAAAACACTCAAAAAGACAAAAAAAAAAAAAAAAAAAAAAAAAAAAAAAACAACACAAAAGGCAAAAAAAAAAAAAAAAAAAAAAAAAAAAAAAAAAAAGGAAAACAGACTAAGAGATGGCTCAGCAAGTAAAGGCACTTACTGCCAAGCCTGATAACCTGAGTTTGATCCCATGTGGGACCCACATGGCGGGAGGAGAGAACCGACTCCTGCAAGTTGTTCTCTGACCTCTAGATACATGTGTGTCTCCCCAATAAATAATTAAAAAAAAAAAACCCAGATAATGTATTAAAGATATATAAGAATATGTAAATATTTGATGCATAAGAATTGTTGGCCATCATGCAAGAACGCCTGTATTTATTGAGTAGTGTCCTGTTCATATATATCTATTTGACAGGTAGCATCCTGTGTTTGCCTGTCCATGAGGGGTTGGTTGGGGTGACTCTTTTATATGGGTCATCTTGGGTTGTTGCTGAGTGATCCTGGGAAAACCTGCTGTCCACTGTGAGGATGAAACCACACCTTTCTGGACCTGGGAAAGGAACAGTTGCTGATATGTTAGTGGAACCGGAAGACACCGAACCAAAGGGAGAGATGTGCTGCCTCAACCCACAGTCCCAGTCAAGCCTGTCGTCATGGGAAGGATGTGAAAGATTGTTCAGTAGCTTCCGAATCATAGAACTTGACAGCTGGGAAGTAGCATAAATATTCATATATGTATCAGTTCCTACTTCTGTGGCTCTGACAGGATGCTCCAGGGCTGGCAGCTTAAGGATGCAGGCTGTGGGAATTTGAGGCTGATTGTCAGGGCAGAGCTAACAGGATGCCTAGTCAGCTGCTTATTATTCTGTTTGAGATTCAGATTCTGTGGAGGGAGCTGGGACTCAGTGGTGGTACCCAGCCCTTGGCTAGGAGCATGTGCAGCAGTGGGAGGGTGTATGTACATGTCTCAACGCTCACATGCTGATTCAACATACCTGGGCACTTAGGAAGGGAGGCTTAGTGGAGAGTGGATCAAGGAGAGAGAAGAGGGGCCAGTACAGATCAGGAAGGATCAGCAAGTAGCCACGGGATGCCAGCTGTGTCCACAGTTGGGTGCCTTAATGAAGTGATCGGCCATGCTGTGTGATAGGACTGTGGGTTTTTGCCTGTGTTCTCTTGGTGGGTCTTTTGGCTGTGTTGCTTGCCAGTGTGCTCATATGGTTAGGACAGGGTGATGTTACAGATACCAGTGTCTCTGATCGACTGTGGCCTGATTTTCTTCATGTTTCTAGATGAGTGGAATAGCCTCTTCCCTCTTTCCTGCCTGGCTTCTCCTACCACACTAATATGGACCTACAGTTGTGTATAGGAAGAAGTCTGCTGAGCTATTTGCTGCCTGTGTGCATTGCATATGCTGTTCCTTCCCAAGTGTCCTTCCTGTCCCCGTTTGCCTCCTTTCATTCCTTCCTCAAAAAAATCTCAGGCCACATATCACCTCCCTCAGAAGGCATCCAGAAATAGAATGGCTTAGATGCCCTCTGCCTATGTGCACCCCACTGGTTACATTAAAAGAGATTCTGAACTTCCAGGAGACCTTGCCTTGTTCATTTTGTATCCTCACCAGCGTGCACTGTGTTGGGCTCAGAGCTGGTCCTTAGTGAACGCCTGATGGATTGTTAAATGGATGAATGGGGGAAGGATTCCATGAGCGAACCATTGATTGGATAAAGGATTGTGTGCATGATGGAATGAGCCCGAAAAACTAGTGATGCAGTGAACTGGGTACAGCTGTGGCTTCTCCCCCGCTGGTAAGCCACTCCGTGAAGCTGGCCTCTTCTGTCTCTCACTGCTGCCTCTTACCTGCTTCTTCCTCCTGCATCGGAGCTCAGACATCCCTTCCTTCAAATCTTTGTCACTCTCTTGATTTCAGGAGTTACTTCCATATGCTTGGACCCCACAACTACATCTTTGTCCCAGACTCATCCCACGTACCTAAACCCCTGTGGAAAATTGACTGTCAGTCTAACCTGACAACTGTCGACAAAAAGTTCCCTGTATATTGAGTCCTTCTGTTGAGATAGGAAAGTTTATTAGTCTCTGGTTATAAGTGATAGTCATAGATACTTTGGAAAATATGAAATATAATTAGAAGAAAATAGTTCTCTTTTTTCCCCTACCACCTAGTGATTTGACACACATCTTCCTAGTTATTTTCTTGTTTTTTGAAACAGGGACTCCCTGTAGCTTCAGCTGGCCTGGAAGTCACTATGTAGACTAGGCTGGACTCCATCTCACAGAGATCTGCCTGCTTCTGAAGTGCTGGGATTAAAGGCATGTGCCAGCATGCTTGGCCTCCACCTTGTTTTTGAAATAGGGTTTCTCATTGGTCTGGAGCTTGATGTTTAGACTAGGCTGGCCAGTGAGCCCTAGGGATCTGCCTGTTTCTGCCTTCCCCAGCTCTGCTGTGCCCGGCTTTTTTATGTGGGTTTTAGGGATTGAATCTGGTCCTCATGCCTGTAAGGCAAGCTCTTTATTGACTGATCTATCTACTCAGCCCTTTCTTCCTAGCCTGTTAAAAAAGTGCATATGTAATAGACTACTTTTTCATAGAAGTGGGATTAAAGTAGCCAAAGAATTTTACATCTTCTAGTTTTCATTTTATTATAAACACTTTCTACATTCTTTAAAATATTTTAAAACAAACACATAATAATAATTTGGAGGGAAGAATTTCCCAAGCCCTTCCTGCTTTGTTCTGTTTTTGCAAGGCTGGGGTTCCAACTTGGGGCCTTGCACATGCTAGGCAAGAGTTCTACCACTGAGCTACATCCCTGACCTGATTCCTGAATTACTTAGTATCTTCACTGTGCCATACTGTACCATCCTCCAATGAGCCTCCAAACATAGATCTTTGAGATGAGCCTCCATACATAGATCTTTGAGGGTCTTCTTATTTCTTTTGGGATAGATTGAAAGAAAGGCATGGTTCAAAAATTTGGAGAAGGAAAAAAACTTTCCTGTGCGAGTATTAAGAGAATGTGCCTGCCCTGTATTGGGATCTTAGATTTACAGTTTGTATAGTTCAATAATTTTCCAGGGAAACACCAGATCAGACTGCTGTTTGTCCTGGGCCTGCTGTCTGGTTATACTTTACCTCATCTGTTATTCATGAGCATGTGTTGACCCACTGAGGGTCCTCTGCCTGCTCTGAAGACCCAAGAAGCCCTCAGGTCCAGGTGGCTGGCCTGGAAATCTTAGCTGCCCCTTGGGGCAGGAACGGGCCAGCAGTGTTGTTTCTTGGGACTGATGGCATGACTGTGTGCAAAGGACACAGGACTCTTCTCTGAACTGCAGAGCCACCACACTATCCTTCCACAGTGAAGTGCCTCTTCCTTGACCCTCCTTTTACCACAGCTGTATTTAGTGTCTCTATTCTAACTGTTCCCAACTTGAATTACAGTCATTACTTGATTTCTAAAATTGTGATTAAAATGCATATAGCATAAAATTTGCCATCGTAACCATTTTTAAGTACAGGGTTCAGCAGCGTTAAGTCCCTTCGCAAACTCTTTTCATCTTGTAAAACTGGAACTCTGTATCCATTAAAAAACAGCTCCCTAGTCCCTTATTGGCCCAGTCCCTGGAAACCACAATTCTACTTTCTGTTTTTATGAGTTTGAATCCCCTTGTCCCTTGGACAACAAGAATCACATAGTGCCTTTAGTCACTGGCTCATTTCCCTTACCATGTCCTTTGAGTTGTCCCTGCTTTAGCACATACCACAACTCTCTTCCTTTTTAAGGCTACCTAGTATTCCATCAGATGCCTAAACTATACTTTTTTGTCGTTGTTTATCTATCATTCCTTGATGGACATGTGGTTGTTTTCACCTTTTGGCTGTTATGAATTATAGTGATTTAATTCTGTTAATTCTGTTCTTGTGACCAGACTGAATAGTATGAGGTTAGGGGCAGTGTTGGATTCATGTTCATGCCATGGACTGGAAATGAAGTGCTGGCTCTGACACAAGTACAAGGTGAGCCAGTGTCTGAATGACGAGATGGTGGAGCCATCCAGGGCACCTCAGAGGACGGCTGCGCACACGCGCGTGCGTGCGTGCGTGTGTGTGTGTGCTGACTTTATCCAAGTGCTGCTGTGCTCTGTGCTGCTATTAACACTGTGACCTTGCTGTTCCTCTGTCCTGGTCCTCAGCCTGAGTTTCCCACAATGTTCCTCACTTCTACTTCTCTCTTCTCTGCCAGGACCTCAGTCTTCACCCCGAGCCCTGAGGCTGTTGGCATCTTCTGCAGCACACAGCTCTTCCCCCAGCCTTGCATGAGGATATCTCCTCAGGATTTGGGCAGGAGAGTCAGGGTCAGGGGGAGGTGCTAGTGAACCGGAGAAAGCACACTGAGATCACAGGCTGCAGTGGAAACGGACTGTGGTGTCCATCAGGGGTGGAGGATGCTGAGGCAGAGGAATTTAACTGTTAGATGTATGTGCACATGTGTGCCTGCCTGTGCATACACCCAGGGTGAGCAGATCCACGTGGCCAGAGGGCAGGAGCCAGGCAGTGTCTCTGGCCGCTATGCAAGGTGGTAGGGTTGCTGGTTTCACACAGTCCAGACCTCAGGGTTGGCCTGGGCAGGTATTGCATCATCCAGCCTTTCCTTTGCCCTCTGGGTGCCCATCATTGCCAGTGAAACCACAGTGAAGTTATGGCACCCTGGCTCCCTGTGTCGTCTCTAATGTCTCACCCCCGCCCCTCACCCTAGAGGGAACAGCACCCACCCAGGTCCCCCAGCTTCCTGAGTCTTTATCTATAAAGTGCACATGCCTTCTGTTTTATACTGTTCAGCAGTTGTGTCTCCATCATTCTTCCATTCTTTTGTTCTTGGTAGGAGCTGGATTTTGTTGCTATTAACCTGCTTTCTTAGGGCATACACCTTGGGTAATGTGTTGTCCCTTGGTGTCTACCAGGTGGGGGTGGGGGTTGGGGTTGCTGGTTCTAGGACCCCAGTAAATGCCACTATCTCAGGATGCTCACATTATTAGAGATACCTCCTCCTGTATAGTTTAAATCCTGTCTAGATTATCTTTGCCTAATGCAAAGACAGTGCTGTGTAAATATGGTTACACAGTACTGTTTAGGAGCTAATGACAAGGAATAAAGCTTGTATATGTTTAGTACAGACACAAGTTTTAAAAAACGTTTCCAGGGGGACTGAAGAAATAGATCAACGGTTAAGAACACTGACTGCTCTTTCAGAGGACCTGGGTTTGATTCCCAGCACCCACATGGCAGCTAGCAACTGTTTGTGACTCCAGTTCCAGGGGATCTGATGCCCTCTTCTGACGTCCACAGGCATTGCATGGCATAGGTGCAATACACTCAAACACATAAAATTAAAATATTAAAAAAGAAATAAAACAAAAACTGTTTCCATTTCCTGCTGTTTGAATCCAAAAACCTATGGTAGGGAGTGCAGGCTGTAGTAACATTCCTGCTGACCACTAATATATATTTCATTGAAGCTGAGAAACCATAGATAGTGTGGGCACCATTTTTTTTTCTGTACCTGTGAGAAAGAAAAATCACAAAGAAGGTAACTGCCATTTAGGCAGTGGCCCATTATACACTGTGGATGCCTCCTGACTATTATTGTTGGTGGCATTTTGTTGTTTATTGAGACAGGGTCTCCCGTAGCCCCAGCTGACCTTGAACTTCTGATCCTCCTGCCTCTACCTCCCAAGTGCTGGGATTACAGGTATGATCACCACATCCAACTGATAGTCCAGACATCAATATGGAAAAAGAGTCTTAGAAGAATGAATCACACAAAATAAATGCTATTCAGTCTGTTTTGTTTTTGTTTTTAATAAAAAATTTTTAATTATCTATTTTGCAATTTTTAAAAAGTTTTTCACTGAAATTTTGAGATTTCATGCAATA
>NW_008359625.1:4484606-4511233 GCF_000622305.1 Nannospalax galili | reverse complement strand
TATATATATACATACACACATATATTTTAAGGCCTATGGAGTCAAATTTGTGTCCCCAAATGCCCTTTAGTGTGGGTCCATCCACTGGATCCTAGTGAACCTGCCCAGAGTGATAGCCTTAAAGAAGACTGTCTCCCCCTCCCCGAAGCCATTGTTTGCCAGTAGCTCCTCAGGTAAGGTCAGGGTTTCTTATATACTTCCCCCTGACTATGTTGGGATTTCGTCTGGCTCTAGCTTACATGGCACTTGTGCATGCTGTCACCATTGCTGTGAGTTTATATGACTAACTAACCAGCTGTCTGCAAAACTCTGTTTTCTTGTGGTCATCTACCACTTCTGGCTCTTACAGTCATGCTGTCCCTCTTCTGCGGTGATCCCTGAGCCTTGGAAGACAGAAATTTGATACAGGTGTCTTATTCAGAGACTACTAGACACCATAGGACAGCAAAGAAAAGGCCAATGCCAGGAATGGACTCCTTCTTTAAAAAAAATAGTATTAATTTATTATTCTTATTTTATGTGTATGAGCGTATTGCCCTGTGTGGTGCAATGCCTGCAGAGATTAGAAGAGGGTGTTGGATTCCCTTGAACTCGAGTTATGAATGGTTGTTAGCTGCCATGTGGGTGCTGGGAATTGAACCTGGGTCCTCTGCAAGAGTAGCCAGTGCTCTTAACCACTGAGCCATCTCCCCAGTCCTGAGTCCTTCTTTTGAAACTCTTGACCAGGGATCCCATAAACCCTCAAACAGTACTGGTAAGATTCTGTTACTGAAGACATTGCATACATGAGCTGCAGAACAAGAAGAAATCAAGCTCGTGCTGACTTTAGAGCCTCATCTCTCTACTGGCTAGGGTTCATAGTGCTGGAAGGTGCCATGTAGTTTGTTTTGTTTTATTGTGTGCATATTTGTGTGGTGTAGGAGGAAGATGGATGAGAAAGTTTATAATGTTAGTGGAAAAACTCTTAAATTTTTATTTCTTCCAAATTCCTAATGAAATTCCCAGTGAGTCTCTTCCTAGGAATGTGGAACCTGTAACTTTCTCTTTTGTGCTGAGCGCATTTCCTGTAGGATGCCTTTGCTAAGGTGGCTCTCTCCAAGTCATCTTGCCTGTTTCCTTTCATAATTTTGTATTTCCTTACAGATTATTCAGCTTGTATTGCTTTTTGACTGTGCTTCATATAGGGAGAGTGACTCTTTGGTTTTTCAAATCTTTCTCTTAGAATTATTTTGATTATTTTTTTCTGTATTATTATTATTGCACTTGAAAGAAGGCAGAGATGAAACTTCTTTCCAAACAAGATTGATTCCAAGCAAAGTTTGAAGTAATAAAATGTGATCACTTCTCATGTTAAAGGGTTGCTAACTGCGTACAGCTGGATCCCACTCTCTTGTCAGTATCTTTATTGGTCTTTATCTAAGTATTCAGTGTAGACTTGCTTTTCATCATAGTGTAGACTTGCTTGCTTTTTATGTCTTCTCCTTCCAGATTTTATCCTTTCTCCTTGGGAGATGGAGGTAGGAGGATCAAGAGTTTAAGGCCACCTGTTCTATTTGGGGAGCTCAAGGCCCACCATGATGTGAGACTCCATTTCCAAAACCAAACCAATAACAAAAAATTCGCTCCTAACAAGAACAAATGAATGAATGAATGGCATACTCAAATTTTTTTCTCCCTGGAGACTGCAAAGATAGCTCAGTTGTTAGGAGCATGTAGTGTACTTTCAGAGGACCTGAGTTCAATCCCATCACCCATGTTGGGCAGCACACAGCAACTCTAACTCTGTAGTCACCTATATAAACCCTCATAGACACATATATACACATAATTAAAACATAATAAAGAGCTGGCATGGTGGCACGTGCCTTTAGTCCCAGCACTTGGGAGGCAGAGGCAGGCAGATCTCTGTGAGTTCAAGGCCACCCTGGTCTACATAGTAAGTTCCAGGACAGCTGGGGCTACAGAGAGACCCTGTCTCAAAAAGACCAAAAATAAATAAATAAATAAAACAAAGAAAGAAAAATTGTGTTTCCTACATTTATTATTTGTATGTGTGGGGGTGTACAGCCTGTAGCTCGCGTGTGAAAGTCAGGGGACAGCTTGTGGGAGTTGGTTCTCTCCTACCATGTGGGAACCAGGATCAAACTCAGGTCGTCAGGTTTGGTGGCAGATACCTTAATCTGCTCAGCCTTCTCTACAGCTTTATTGGACATTAGTTATTAAGAGTTTCAGCTCACTTGTTTGAAAGGCTTTCTAGAATGTTTTAGAATTCTTCCTTGGAATTGTCTCAAGGTGAGCACAAAATAAAAGCAGTGATAAGATAAAAAGCTAGTCTACAATGCCAAGTGCCAGTTCCAAAGTGTGAAAATAGGTTTTTGAAGCTGGACATGGTGATGTACGCTTTTAATCCCAGCACTCGGGAGGCAGAGGCAGGCAGATCTCTGTGAGATCCAGGCCAGCCTGATCTACATAGTGAGTACCAGGCCAGCTGGGACTATAGGGAGACTCTATCTTAAAAGAAAAAAAAATATGTTTTTGTATTGCCATATAAATATTTTGCTAAAGAAGGCTCATTAGACAATTACCGTATTAGCAGCTTGCTGGAGATTTGGGCTCTGGGAATTCACATCGACAGCTCCCAGCTCCCACTGCTTAATCATGACTGGTTGCATGCACATTACTTGGTATGCAGAGTCCTCAGTTCGTTCCTGGAGACCACACTTTTCCTACATTTTGCTAGCTAGAGGAGCAGGCAGGAGATGGCTGGCTCCTCACCTCAGTTCAGCAGCTCCTGAACTCACAGAGAGTGGAATCACTGGGGAAGTTTTAAAACTCTGTGCCACACTGAGTCAGAGTTGCTTGGCGGGTGACATCAATCAAGTGCCTAGGTAGTTGTGGACCTGCTTGCTAAAGTGATTCCTTTCCTGCACTGTCCCATTTAATCCAAGTAATGATTCCCTAGGAGGTGTGTACTCTGTCCCTCACTTTCCTGCCGACCGGATTAATTGACCCAGGGTTAATGGGATCCCATCCTGGTCTGTGTAATTGCAGAGGTCATTCTTTGTGTCACTGTTGTTACGTTTGTGAGCCAGATGGATGGAGTAACACAGGCAGTTTTGTTCAGTAGTGTTTATAAAGCTAACATTTTACCACTGGCTCACGAAGTGCCTTTGAATTCCTGGCTCTTGTGTGGATGTGTATGTTGCGTACTTTTCCTGTGTGACTTGCTCCTGACAGTGATAGCATTTGGACTGCTTCAGGGATCTTTGCCGATGAGCACTTTATGAACTCAGATTGGCACTGAATGATCCTCAGGGAATGGCATAAGTGTTTGGTACTTTATTGAAATCTGTGCTCATTTTGAGTTCATAGTTTTGGGAAGGAAAGCAGGTATTCTTATCTACCTGGTGTGTTGCTGAGCTGCAGAGGTGGCAGAAACAGTCCAGGGGCAAGCTTATGTGCGTAGACTTCTCAATGAGGAAATGCAGGGAAGGGGTATCAAGGACATATACAGATTAGAGGAGGAGAAACAGCGGCTGGGCGGCAACATGGTTTCTTACTGTTCCAGGAAGAGAAGAGCTGTGGAGAACAGGCTAGAAGTAGGCTCTTACGGAGGGATGAGAGCTGAAGCAAACCTCCCTGAATCCATGTGGTGGCTTGTTGGGATTCAGGAGACAGAGAGTGTGCAGGTAGGGGAGGACAGGGACGTACTTGATCTTGGGGATGGAGGGATGATTGACAGAGATGTACATGGGATGAAAGATACAGGACAATGAAGGTGAAGGTGACTCGGGACCTTTTGTGATTTGATGCTGATAACTTTAACCAAGTAGGAGAGGGAATCTAATGTACTGTGTGGTTTTAGCCCCAGGGAGAACCAGCATCCTGGAGCTGCAGGGAGGGAGGGAACTGCTCAGGCTGTGCCCTTTGTGTAGACTGGCAGCAGAGGTGAGCTGGAGGCCTGGAAGTAGCCGACAAGGGGAATCCACCGAATCTGGCCAGTCATCTTGCCAGTCGTGTGAGGCAGATTGGGAGTGTTGGTTCTTGCCCCAAATGACCAGGGTCCCCTAAGCCTTAGGTAGAACTCAGGCTCCTGGTTTCCATGAAACCTTTTCAGGAATCTGTCTAATTACTAAATTAAAGCTCAGAATGTATTTTCCTATCTTGAAGACTAGCACAGGCAGAGAGCAGGTTAAAGTAATCGTCCCTTTTGTGACCAGCATGGTTGGTGGCTTTTAAACTGCGTTGGGATCTATTAGAAAATTTAAAGGATTCAGCAAATTTGAGAGAAATTTAGTTTTTGAAATTATGTACCTGTGTTGAATCATTTCTAACTTTTAGTACTGGGGATATAGCTCAGGGGTAGAGCACTTGCCTAGCATGCGCAAAACCCTAGGTCCAGTCTCCAGTATTGCATCAACACAAAGAAACAAAAACACACCAAAATAATTTCTAACTTTTTTTTTTTTTGTCTTTTTGAAGCAGGGTCTCCCTGTAGCCCCAGCTGTCCTGGAACTCACTATGTAGACCAGGCTGGCCTTAAACTCACAGCGATCCGCCTGCCTCTGCCTCCCAAGTGCTGGGACTACAGGCGTGCACCACCACACCCAGCTAATTTCTAACTTTTAAGAGATATTAATACTCACTCACTCACTCACTCACACACATATGAACTCATGGGCTGGTGAGATGGCTCAGTGAGTAAAGGCGCTTACTGGCAAGCCTGACGACCTGAGTTCAATCTTTGGGACCCACATAGTGGAAGGAGAGAACTGACTCCCACCAGTTCTCAGACCTCCATACACATATGGTGGCAAGTGTGTGCCCTCCCTCATTAGGACATAAATATAATTTAAAAAATTTTAAGTACTTAAAGAGATTTAGCTCAATGAATTTGCACATGCTGATTATAGCTTTGTAACAACACCAAGATCAATGAACAGAACATTACCTGCCTCTCAGAGATCCCCCTTGAATTCCTTTCCTGCTGCTGCATCCCCTCCAACCATGGTTCTAGCAGCTGGCATATTGAGTTAGCCTGTTATACGTAAATCTTGACACAGTTGAGATCACTGACCTGCTAGCTTTGGCTGCTGGTACAACTTGGTCTCATGCAGATCTTGGTGTAAAATGGCCCCAGCCATCTACTTGAGAACTGGGCAATCATAGGGAAGGCGGTGCTTTGCATAGTCTTTTGAAGTTGGGGCAGTCACTGCCCCTATGGCTTTGCTCAAGCCTCCCTGGTGCTCTGCTGGAGGTTGGCACAGGTATATTTGCTTGGCTTGGTATATGTGACCTGCCTGTGGGTCTCTGTGAGCCTGCTTTCCATGGTGGGGTATAGGTAGAAAACATTAGAGCTTCTCTGTACTTTTTTCTTTTTAGATATTTCATGTGTATGTGTATATATGCACATGTGTGTGGGTACACATGTATGTGGGTGCATATGCATATGGAGGCCCAAGCTTGATGAGCTCAATCACTCTCCACCTTGTTTTTGAGGCAGAGTCTCAGTCACAGCCAGAGCTGGTCAGTATGGCTAGTTTCTTTAGCCAGCTTGCTCTCAGGATCCTGTCTCTACCTTCCTGGGCTGGAATTACATGCAGGCCACGATGCCCACCAGGAATTTATGTGGGTTTCTGGGGATGTAAACTCCAGTCCTTGGTGCTTGGCACAGCAAAAACTTTAACTGCTGAGCCGTCTTCCCAGCCCCTTTAAAAAATAATTTATTTTGTATATAAAAATTAAGTTTTATTAATGGCTACTCTATGTGTTGACACTGTCCTTTGGCCTGTGTAACACAGTGTCATGTCACGCCTGGACAGTAAAGTGTCTGGAGGACTAACAGCGATGCCATGATGTGGAGGGATTGATAGCGAGTTGGTCACCAGCTTGTTGGTTGCCTTTCTGTGACTTGGGATGGGTAGAGGTGCTGAGCCCTATCAAGTAGATTTTTCAAGTTAAATAATTAGAAGCTTTGTGAAAACACATTTTCCCTTAGTGAACAAATGGCCTAACTGATTTTGCTGAGGGAATGGATAATGGAATGAAGATTGCGTTAACAAGGCAAACACAAGCCAGTAAGCACCAGTTGGACTTCCGTCAGCTTCATTGCTCTGTAAAAACAGTTAAACTGAATTAACTTGTAAAGCCTGGGTAAGAAAGTGCCATGAACCCAGTGGCTTAAAACAACAGGCTCTGTTTGCTTATGGTTTTGGAGGTCAGAAGTCCTCAACCAGAGTGTCGGCTTGGCCACGCTCCCTCCTGGCTTTAGGGCACAGTCCTTCTCAGCCTCTCCCAGCTTCTGGCTGTGGCAGTTCTTGGCATTCCTTGGTTGCATCCCTCCAGCCACGTGGCTGTCTTCTTCCTGTGCGTCTTCACCTCATCTTCCCTCAGTGTACATCTTTCTCTGTGCATTTTCATTCCCCTGTGCACGCCTACATTCCCCCATTTTTATACTCACCAGTTATATTAGACTAGGGTCCTCTCTAGTGACTTCATGTTAACTGATTGTCTCTATTAAAAGCCCTGTTTCCATATCAGGTTCCATTCAGAAATAATGTGGGTAAGGTCTCTAGCACATCCTTTTGGGGTTGCACAGTTCCTCTCATGAGTGTTTAAAGATGTGGTAAGTTGATCCCTGGTGATTGACAGTGTGGTTGCCATCAGCAGTTATCATGACCTCAGATAGATTTGACTTTGACATACTCGTGAATATAATTATTGCATTTTGTTTTTATGTACGATTTATGTGATTCCCAGTATGGGCTAGGGAGATGGCTCAGTGGTCTGATCCCTTACCTCACATGCTTGAGGTTGTAGGGTCAGTCTCTGTGCTGCACAAACATGAAAAAGGACTATGTAGTTGTTTGTTTAAGACAGGGTCTCCCTTTATAGTTTAAGCTAATGTGGAACTCCTTAACCTCCTACCGCAGCCTCCCAAGTGGTTGTACCACTATGGCTGACTTGTGCTTTTTTAATTAATTAATTAATTTTTATTTACTTATTTTTTATTTTATTTTATTTTATTTTATTTTTGGTCTTTTTGAGACAGGGTCTCCCTGTACCCCAGCTGTCCTGGAACTCACTATGTAGTCCAGGCTGGCCTTGAACTCACAGAGATCTGTCTGCCTCTGCCTCCTGAGTGCTGGGATTAAAGGCGTGCACCACCATGTGCAGCTTATTCTTTTTTTAAATATTTTATTTATATTTTTATTTTATGGGTATGAGTATATTGCCTGCATGTATGTGAGTGAGTGCACCCATGTCATGCAATGCCGAGGAGGTCAGATTCCTCTGGAACTGGAGTTAAGGATGGTTCGTAGCTGCCATGTGGGTGCTAGGAATCGAACCTGGGTCCTCTACAAGAGCAGTGAGTGCTCTTAACCTCTGAGCCATCTCTCCAGCCCTGACTTGTGCTTTTTAAACATGCTTTTCCTCCACCAGTTGGCAGTGGGGTGCCAGGAGCAATTTGGGGGATGTTTACTTGTTCCTCTTCTTTTTCAGGCTATCCCAGTGGAAATGCAGTGTGCCCCAGAGGTTCCCGGCTGGACACTGTCCCCTACAGGGTCATGTGGAATGTTGGGAACACTTACTGGGGAAGTGGAGTTTATAGATAGTAGTGAGCTCAGGGGGCCAGAGAACTGGGGACCTCTAAATGCCACCGTATAGGATTGCTGATAGGCTTTAAAAAAAAAAAAAAAAAAAAAAAAGAGTTCAATTTTTTTTAAAAAGAAAATCTTTGGTCTGTGAGAGACTTTTCTGTCCCTATAGCTAAGCAAAAGAAAGAGCAATTGTACCCAACTGTAGAGTGGTTTCACATTTTCACTGAAGATTCCCTGTTTCCTGTTTAAATAGCCTCAGTAATCAAGAGTCTTTTTCTCTTAAAGGCCACTGATTTCTCTGGAGAAATCAAGTAAGGCTTACATACAGGCAGAAAATCATTTTTAAAAGAACAAATGATAACCAGTGTTTAAAAGCAGAGAATAAAAAGCCTCACTCAGTAAGTATAACAAGGAATATAGTATTTGCTTTCATATTGTTATAATATATTCAACCAGTTGAGGAGAGGGAACCCACAAGAGGCAGTCCCCACAGACGGAGACGAGGCTGGCAGAGGATGGAGAGAGGGTGGGGGAGGTGGGAGAGGACCTGGCAGGAGGAGAAGGGTGTGGGTCGTGCAGTCAGAAGGGAGACCCAGCTTAAACATGCTTTTAGCCAAACTTGCTGTTGACTTGGGCTGTGTATAAATCACCACATCATATGAGAACTCTTTTATAATATTATTTAAAAAGTGATTGTTATTGTTAATGTATGCTTGAAAAGGGGATAATTTTTAAAAATTAAAACTTTTTTTTTTTTTTATCTTTTCGAGACAGGGTCACTCTGTAGCCCCAGCTGTCCTGGAACTCACTATGTAGACCAGGCTGGCCTCGAACTCACAAAGATCTGCCTGCCTCTGCCTCCCAAGTGCTGGGGTTAAAGGTGTGCGCCACCACGTCTGGCAAACAATTTTTTTTTTGAGACAGGGTCTCTCTGTATCCTCAGCTGGCCTGGAACTCACTATGTAGACTAGGTTGTCCTTGATCTGGTTGAGATCCACCTGCCTCTGCCTCCTGAGTGCTGGGATTAAAGGCGAGCACCACCATACCCAGCTATTAAAACAATTTTTAAAGATTTACTTTGGTTTTTAATTATATGTATATGTGTCTGTGGATATGTGAATGTGCATGTGAGTGCAAGTGCCCATGGAAGTCAGAGGAATTGGATTCCTTGAGTAGCTGGAGTTGCAGGTAGTTATGAGCAGTATGACATACCTGGGAACTGAACTTGGGTCCTCCAGAAGAGTGGTATGTGCTCTTAACTGCTGAACTGTCTCTCCAGCCCTAAAGAGGATGATTTTAATGTCCAGATGAAAACATGTTAGCAACCTGGTTTTAATGCTAGGGCATTAAAAAAATTACATTAATTAATTAATTAATTAATTATTTTGTGTGCATGTGCATACGTGGGGGGCCGTGGCACAGGTGTGAAGGTCAGAGAATAACTGGTGGGAGTCAGTCCTCTCTTTTCACTATGTGGGGCTGGGGAATTGAACTCAGGTCAGACTTGGCAGCAAGCACCTTTACCCACGGAGCCATCTCATCGGCCCAGCAACTTGGTTTTAAAGCAAAGATGGTCAACAGTTAATCATAGTCTTTGAGCATGACGGCATGAGTGATTTCATGCTTTTAATACATAATATTGATGGATGAAAAACAAAGCATACCAGAAAGTATGAGTACTCTCCAAGACAAGAGGTCACTCTGTAGGCCAGAAGTGGTACAGAATTAAGTAGTCAGGCCAAGGCTGACTTCTGTCAGCATAGAAGGTGTGCTGGGGGATGGAGAGATGGCTCAGCAGATAAGAACACTGGCTGCTCTTCCAGAGGACCTGGGTTCAGTTCCCAGCACCCACATGTGGCTAACAACCATCCATAACTCTGGTTCCAGGGGATACAGTGTCCTCTTCTGGCTTCCACAGGCATTGCAAGATTTAAAAAAAAAGGTGCACTGGGAATGAAACAGCGCTGCTAACTGCTCAGAACTGGTATTGCAAACAGCAGCCCTTAACATGTTCAGATTGGTATTATTAAGGACTGATTGGTCCTTCTCAGAAGCTCTGAGAATGCTCTAGAAGGCTAGGCATGGGCTGTCTTGGACTTTGGCTGCTCCTTCCCCCTGCTGGAGGAGGCTTAAAATATACATTCCTGGCCCACAGCCTCAGAACCTCTAAATCTATAGATTTAAAAGCTCCTTGAGATTTTAGGAGTCAGACCCCTCTGAGGACCTCTACGCTGGTAGTGGACTTTAGGAAAATAACAGTTTAACCCAATTCAGTGGGGGATAAGTTTAATTTTTATCAAGGAGTTTTTGTATTTGAGCCCTCAACTTCCTTCTGTTATAATTTTTTTGGTAAAATGTTTATAAAATTTATCACTTTAACCACTTGAAAGTATAAAATTGCAGTGGCATTAATAATATTTGAAATACTATATGTCCATTGCTCTACCTGCCCTCTGAGCACCTTGACCACCCAGCAGTCACCAAGCTGTTTCTTAGGGGTTTACCTCTTCTGGATGCTTCATACAAATAGAATCATGCTCTTCATACAAATAGAATCATGCGTGTGTGTATGTGTGTTTTCACTTAACATGTTTTCAAGGTTTGTCTATGTTAAAGCATGTATGCTGTTTCATTTTTTTAATAGTTGAATAATGTATTGTATGGATATATCACATGTTGTTTATTAGTTGATAGAGATTTAGGTTGTTGCCACCTGTTGGTTAGTAACCCATACTGCTGCTGTGGACATTCATGTACATATTCTTGTTAGAATGCTTGTTTTCAGGGCCAGTGAGTTGATTCAGTGAGTAAAGGTGATTGCTGCTAGGCCTGATGATCTGAGTTTGATCCCCAGAACCCAAATGGTGGAAGGAGAGAACTAACTCCTGCAAGTTGTCCTCTGACCTCCACACATATGTAATAGCACTGCCCAAATGCAAAAATAATTGTTTTTTCAATGTTTTGGGGTATACACCTAAGAATGGAATTACTGGGTTAGACTGTTCTGTTTAAGTAGGTGAAAGACCGTCAAACCTGTCAACCCTGGATACACCAGCAACGTGGAGGTTTCCATTTCTCCAGATACTCACTTTGCTTTGTTTTCTAAAATGACTGTTCGGTAGTTGTGACTGAGAATTTTTTTATGGTTTTCACTTGTATTTCCCTGATGAGTGGTGTTGAGCCTCTTTCCATGTGCTTAACAATAGCATCTCTATCTTGATTTTTTTCTTTTTGTAAAAAAATATTTTATTTTTATTTTATGTGTATGGGTGTATCATCTGCATGTATGTGAACGCACCCGTGTTGTACAATGCCACGGAGGTCAGAAGAGGTCTTCAGATTCCCCTGGAACTGGAGTTAAGCACGGTTCATAGCAGCCATGTGGGTGCTGGGAATCGAACCTGGGTCCTTTGCAAGATCAGTCAGTGCTCTTAACTGCTGAGCCATCTGGTGAGACATCTCTCCAGCCCCTCTATCTTGCTTTTGAGTTGAAAGTTCTTTAGGTGGAAAGGGCACAGGCTGGAACAATGTTATTCAAAGGATACAACATTTTTCTTAGGAGCAGTGAGTTCAGGAGATAGATTATACAATGTAGTGACTGTGATTAGTAACAGTTTATTGTCATCTTGGAAAATATTAAGAGACTGGATTTTAAGTAGTCTCACTATAAAAACAAGAACTAAGTGAGGTTAAGTGGCTTGATGTAGCCATTTCACAATGTCTGCATATATCAGCAACATATTGTAGGGCCAGCAGGATGGCTCTGTGGGTAAAGGTGACTGTTGCCAAGACTGACAACCTGAGTTCCAGCCTGGGACCCACGTAGTAGAAGGAGAGAACCAATTCCCACAAATTGTGTGTCCTACCCATACACACATACGCCAAATAAACAAGTGTAATAATAGTGATAATAAACATGTGTGCTGTAGATCTACATAATTTTATTTAAAAGAATGAAAAAGAAATGATAAACTGATTTTGGATAGTGGTTGTTTTCCAAGCATAAGAATTGGGTTTGTATGTTGTGACTGAGGCAGCAGGTGCTGGGCACACAGCCCAGGATGCCAGCACTCTTGGTGCCACCTGTTCTGCTGCAGGATGCTGATGGTGACAGCCTCTCCACCGGGGGGCTTTGCAGAGCCTGAAGTGTGCATGTTACTCACCCAGCCACCAAGAGAGTGCTGTGGTTTTTACTGTCATCATTGTCACAAATCAGGCAGTCTGTTGTTATGCCCGTGTTCTGTATGGGTCCAGCAGGCTGCCTCAGCGGTGGAGAATGAACACATATTGGTTAGCCATCTGTTGTGTGAGGCCCCAGGCAGCCGTTAACAGGTTGCTAGAGATACCAAACTGGTGATTTGGTTCCATACTGGAGTTTTCTTTCTTCTGGTCCAACCTCCAGCTTGTCTTTACAAGCCTGGTCATGAAGAATTGCCAGGCCGATGCTTGGGAAAGCTAGGCCCTGGGGAACTTCCCCAGTTCAAAGTCCTCTTGTGGTGGTGGTCACCATGTGCAGTCCTGTCTCTGTGGTGTTAGTGTCGTACATGTTGTTTTTGCTGCATTGCTCCTTTAAATAGAAAAGATAGAACAAGTTGGTGAGCTTATCCTGAGATGCCATGAGCATGCTTCAAATTGTGAAGGAAGAATTCATCTTTACCTTGTAATTATGAAGTCTTGAACCTAGTATTCAAGAACTGTAATCTAGACATTTCCCTTAAACTCTCAGTATCCCTCTCCTGTGTTGGCTTCTCCAAGCAGTGGTAGCCAGAGCAAGGGCTCTTGGTAGTAGATGGATCTGGGTTCAAGTCCTGGGTCTAGAATTGTCTAATCTTGTTTGTGAAGATTTACTTAATCTTTTGGAGCCTCAGTTTTTTCATCAGGATATCAGATAATACCAGAGTCTAGTTCTTGGCAGAGTGGTGGTTACTGTTCACATGAGCCTCTTCATCTCAAAGCTGACTGTTAAGCATTTATTTTTAATTGTAAAAGTCACATTTATTTATTCACTTATTTATTTTTGTGTGTGCCCATGCAAAGGTCAGTGGACAATTTTGGGAGTCGGTTCTCTCTTTCCACTGAGACCCAGGGATTGAGCTTAGGTTATCCGGCTTGGCAGCAAGTGCCTTTACCAGCTGAGCCATCTTGCCAGCCCCAACATTTGTTTTAAAGTGGTAAAATATACACAGCATATAATTTACCAGCTGCTCATTTTTAAGTATATGTCTGAGTGGTATTCATTGCTGAATTCCTCTATTTCTTTTTTAAATTTAATTTTAATTAATACATAATTTGTATTGACTCTTTTCATAATGTGTATATAATCAAAACATCCCATTGTACCCTATTTTTTTTTTTTTTTTTTGAGGACTGCAGGTTCCTTACTGGGCCCTGACGGTTACCCCTGATACCCACCTCCTGCCTCACTTCCCACCACCTGCATGCCCTAGGCTAGTGCCCTACAGTGGAACAAGCCACCCCCTGACCCAGCTGAAGGCTCCCTGATGGGGGCCAGTGGGCACCTGCTGCCTATTCATAGAGCTCTTGGGTTATTAAGTGATTATGCGGAAGGCATTAACTAGCCTCCGATGGGGGGGTTGGCTCTTCTGTTCACATAGGCATCAGACATGCTGTTTATTTTTACTTTATTCTTTTAGACTTGAAACCCTTCAAAAGCTTTTTTAGTTAACATACAATATGTGTTTCACTATGTCATTTGTATATACATGTATTGTGTTTTGTTCATATTCACCCCCTGTGTCCCCTCCTTCCTCCTTCCCTCCCTGTGATCCCCTCAAATTGTCACATCTCACACACACATACCCACACATATACATACAATACACAGGCATATATATGTATATCATTTATATTTAAATGTAGATTCCACCTGTGAGAGAAAATATATGATACTGGCTTTTCTCCCCTTGTCCCCCTCTTCTCTCCTCTCTGCTCCCTTTAGACCTCTTCCCACCACAGTCCCCCTAGTACCTTAATGTCAGGCACATAATGCATATATAAATATGTATGTATGTATATCACACATAGATGCTGTGTGTTATTTGCCTTTCTGAGTCTAGTTTATTCCACTTAACAGAATTCTCTCCCGCTCCACCCATTTTCTTGCAGATGACATAATTTCCTTTTGCTTTTTGCTTGAAGAAAATGACACTGTATATTCCACATTTTCTACATCTGTTGATAAACCTCTAGACTGGTTCCCTATCTTGGCTATTGAGGATAGTGCCTATAATAGACGTGAGACTGTGTCTCTGTGGAGCATCCTTACTGTTCACGAACATGTCTATGAGTATCGGATGGGGGAGAAAAGATTCAGATTCTTTTTGCCTTTTCTAGAAACTCTAGGTAAGGGGCTGGGGAAGAGGAGGAAATGGAAACTGTTTAACCACCGCACTTTGAGGGTATTTTGGTTCTCAATAATCTGTCTTTTGGAAAGGTCTAAAATAAGTGTATTGCTTTGGGACTATTCTAACATTTCTGTTTCCTCCTCTCCTTCATAAGTGTCATGATTTCTAAGATCTGCTTTGATTCTTTATTCACTGTCTTTCTGAAACTTTGAACTAAAGCATGTGAGGAGGGCTTTATTCTAGAACTTACCGAGCCAGTGATTTATCTTCAGTGTTTGTAAAGAACAGCAAGACATCAGCAATTTTGTATTGAATTCCTAATCAGACCACTTACGTGATGTTCTAAAATATACATAAACATGATCTCACTTCAGACACCAAGTAACTATTGTTCTTTCTTTAATTATATCTTTGAGTGTTGGAATATCTTTAATTAACACAGGCTTATAAACCCCACCTCCCTAATGAAGTAATGAGTGTCAGTATCAGTTGCATGATCAGTGGGTGAGAGGTTGGTGAGGTGCCTCCCAGTGCTGGGAGGCTGTTACTACCTAAGCCCATGGGAGGCCGTTACTACCTAAGCCGCTTAGAGCCACACAGCCAGAAATCAGGTCCCTCCTGCTGCCTCACAACTGGAAGTCCACAGACCACCTAGAACGTGTCATTACACAAACCATTGACCTTGAACCCAAGGAAGCCTCTTGATCCACTGACCAGTTACATGGGGGCTAGAAGAACGTGTTGAATGACACCACGAGGATGGAGCCAGCCAAATACAGAATGTTGGTTGTCTACAGGGGCCGCTGACCTGCTTTCTTTAATGAGGAACTAGTGAGAGAGAGCTTAAAAAAAGTATAAGAGACTTAAGAGACCTAGGAACTAAAGCAATTTGTTTCTTGTTTGGGGCTTGACTTGGAAAAAGCAACTGTGCAAAAGTATTCCAAGGCCACCAAGGGAATAGATAATTGGTAATATTAGGAATTATTTTTAATTATGTCAGATATGATAGTTATATTGTGATTATTGTTTTAAAAGCCCATAATAGAGATATGAAAATGTTTATTGAAGTGAGTAATGATGTTTTTAATTTTTTTGTATGTGTATGTGTGTGTGTTCTTGTGTACGCATATACATATGTGTACTCATACATGTAGTAGCCAGAGGTCAACCTTGGGTGTCATTCCTCAGGAGCTGCCCACCTTGGTTTTTTTGAGACAGGGTCTGCCACTGGCCTGGAGCTCACCAAGGAGGCTAGGCTGACTGACCAGTGAGCTCCATAGATCCACTTGTCTCTGCCTCCCAGTGCTGGGATTACCAAGTGCGTACCACCCTGCTGGGCTTTTTACATGGGTTCTGGGGATTGAACTATAAGTCTTCATGACTGCATGGCAAATCCTTAACTACTGAGCTATAAACCCAGCCCTAGAATTTATTTTCTTTTCACTTAAAGGGAAGCTGGTAGCGTTGAAGCTAAGCAGTAGATTTTAAAGTCTTTTAGCTTTTGTTTAAGTCTGAACATTTCACAATAAAAAAAATTAAATTTAAAACACCCAAGATTGATGTATTGGCATATTGAACTCTCTACCCTGATAATACTTCAGTTTTAGAAAATTGCCCTTTGGCATATTTATACTTTCAATCTGGTTAGTTTCTTGGCAAATTAGTATTTATGTTAACTTCATGTTGTTCTTCATTCTGGAGTCCCAAGGAGCCCTCTAATAAACCAAGAGAAGTTATAATTGTCTATGCTTAGAGAGTTAATGTTATGGATAATTGCTAATCAGTAAGCTCTTCTTACCAATAAGCGGGCAGAAGAGGGGGTTTGGGAGAGATTGCAGTGAACGGAAATAAATTAAGTAAGGATGAGAATAATTTGTGTGCTTGGCTGCACTGAATCAGAGACGTGTATGTAAATAGCCCTTGATTTGGTTTGGAACTTAGTCCATTTGGACTGCTGTAGGCTAGGTAATTTTTAAGCAATAGAAATTTATTGTTCATAGTTCTGAGCAATAAAGTCCAAGGTCAGGGTGAAGCAGATTGGATGTCTGGTGAGGGCTTATTCCTCATAGATGGTACCTTTTATATGTGTGTTGACAGGGGTGAAGAGGTGACCAAGCTCCCTCCGTATGAGGATGTGAATCCTTATGACTCTACCCTCATGACCTAGTCACCACAGACGTCACCTCTTTATTCAGCTACCTTTTGGGATAGGTTTCAACACAGGAACTTTGGAGGAACACAGACATTCAGACCAGAGCAGTGATTGCTAGAGCTGGCACCTGACCACCATAGGACACTCTCAAATGAACATGACTGCAAGTTTGACCCTCTTTGACTTCATTTATCATTCTATTGCAGATAATCACCAATCAGCTTGTGAAGTGGAATCTTGATTATCATTTTGATAGAATCTAGAATCACCCTGGAAATAAACCCCTGGGCATGTTTGTGAGGGGGTTTCTAGATTGTGTTAATTAAGGTAGGAAGACCCACCCTTAGTATGGGTGGCACTGTCTGTGGGTTGGGATCCCAGACTCAATAAAGAGGAGGAAGAGAGACGCACTAGCATTCATCTCTCTCTGCCTCCTGAATGTGATCAGCTGCCTCAAGCTCCTGTTATCATGCCTTCCCTGCCAAGATGAACCTGGGACTGTGAACGAAAATAAGCTCTTCAATGTTTTTTTTTTTTTTTTTTTTTTTTTTTTTTTTTTTTTTTTTTTTTGGTCTTTTTGAGACAGGGTCTCCCTGTAGCCCCAGCTGTCCTGGAACTCACTATGTAGACCAGGCTGGCCTTGAACTCACAGAGATCCACTTGCCTCTGCCTCTCGAGTGCTGGGATTAAAGGATCTCTTCAATTTTTAAGTTGGTTTTTAAGAAAATATTTACTTATTTCTATTTTTAAAATTTAATTAATTTTTAAAATATTTATTATTTTTTATTTTATGTGTATGATTGTGTTGCTGCATGTGTATAAGTGCAGCTGTGTTGTGCAATGCCTGTGGAGAAGGCGTTGGATTCCCTGGAACTGGAGTTACAGACAATTGTTAGTCGTCATGTGGGTGCTGGGAACTGAACCTAGGTTCAGTTCTGCTTCTGCAGAAGCAGCCAGTGCTCTTAACCACTGAGCCATCTCTCCAGCCCCTTAAGTTCCTTTTGTCAGGTATTTTGTCCAGTAATGAGAAAAGTAAAATTGCTTTGTCTCTCTTAAAAAAAATTTATTTATTTATTTATTTATTTATTTATTTTTATTTTAATGTATATGATTGTTATGCCTGCATGTATGTAAGTGCACCTGTGTTGTGCAATGCCCATGGAGGACAGAAGAGGGCATCAGATCCCCTGAAACTGGAGTTATGGACAGTTGTTAGCTGCCATGTGGGTGCTGGGATTCGAACCTGGGTCTTCTGCAAGAGCAGATGGTGTTCTTAAGTGCTGAGCCATCTCTTCAGGCCCCCAAATTGCTCTCTTAAGCGTGGAATCACATTTCTGTCCACATTGGCCTTGCTGTGGCAGGCTCCCCTTGCTGGCCACATGACCTTCCTATCAGCCATTTCCACATCTGCAAGGAGCTTTCCCATCCCAGGCTCCCATTCAATACCTCTCTGATTCAGTACAGTCAAGCACACAAATGGTTCTCAGCCGTAATTTATTTCATTCACACGCACATACCATCCTGTTTGTGGAGCAATTGCCCACTCTCCCTGGCTCCTCATCCTCTCCTGACTTCCTTGCCCATCATTCTCTCTAGCACAGCACTGTTCTCATTTCCTTGGCTGTTTCTTCAGTCTGCCATTAGTATCTGTCTCTTCCGTCCTGTGCAGTCCATGTGCAAGCAAGACCTTTCTGTCTGGTTAACTCCTCACACCTGCTCTTAGCTTCCATGATCAGGAGGGTCTTGTCAGATTCAGTGAAAGAATGGGTACATTAAGCTTTGGGCTGGATGGGGAGACAGACCCAGGAAAGATGTAGCCTTTCTCTTCATAGTGCTCATGGTGTCCCATGAGTAGAGGGGGAAATTGAGAATACAACTTCAGTTTGATGAGAAAAGCACAGATAAGGCTCTGGGGAGATGGAGGAGGGGAGCCTGGGTATGGCAGGAGCTGGGGAAGCAGGAGGGTCAGGCAGACAAAACAGCTTCTGGGAATACATACATGGTAGTTACAGAGCACATTGAGCTGGAGCATGGACTGTCTGTGTGGGAGGGTGGTCTCAACAGGACAGGTATTGTGGAGGAGATGAGGGCTCTCATCCATCAGCTGAAGGTTTTGGATTTCTGTTTTATATATATATATATATATATATTTTTTTTGGTGGGGAGAGAATAGGAATTAAGATAGGGTTTCATGTAGGACAGGCTAGTCTTAAACCCGTGGTCTTCCTGCCTTCACCTCCCCAGTGCTACAGTGACAGATGTGTGCCACCCCATCTGGCAGGGCCTTCAGATTTTTGAAGGCTGTTAAGAAACAGTGAAGAATTTTAGGAATGGGGTAGCCTGAGAAATTTGTTTTTCCTTACTATAGAGGAACTAGAAATGTACAGAAATGGATCAATCAGATCTGCGGGTTAGGACACTCCAGATGGATTGGAGTGGATAGGAATTTAGTATGAGTATGGCTTATAGGGAGAGATCACAGCCTCAGCTGATGTCCATGGTCTGGAGCTCATACCCCTGATGAGGACTGGGACAGTCACAACGTTTCCCAGCCTAGCATCCCTTGACCTGCAGCCCCACAGTTTGTGGTGCTGCATGTGTGTGTGTGTGTATATGTGTGTGTGTGTGTGTGTGTGTGTGTGTGTGTGTTTGTGTGACCTCTAGTGACTTTGTCTGAACAAAGTGGGGAATTGTGAAGCTGGAGCTGCCACCACCTTTTAAAAATTTTATTTATTTTTATTTTATGTGTATGAGTGTTATGCCTGCATGTGTGTAAGTGTATTCATGTTGTGCAGTGCCTGCGGAGGTTAGAAGAAGGGGTCAGATTCCCCTGGAACTGGAGTTATGGATAGTTCTTAGCTGCCATGTGGGTGCTGGGACTCGAACCTGGGTCCTCTGTAAGAGCAGTCAGTACTCTTAACTGCTGAGCCATCTCTTCAGCCCCCTTGGATGGAATTTTAATCAGGTAAGAAAACACTATGGGCCCCAAGAGTTATACAAGGGGGTTAAGACATGCCTTTCATGGTAAATGGGGTTTCTTATAAAATTCCTAGAAAATTGCAGGTTTATAGCTGGGGTGAAAAAAGGCTTTAGATGCTTAGGTTCTAATCATGGTTCATAGCTAGTTAAACATCCGTATCTGAAAACATCTCTCTATAACATATATCATTCTATGTAAACAATCTTCACAGCTAATGTTGTGTTAGAATTCTTGATTCTCCTGACAAAGGACTTCAACCAGAGTCCAGAATGAGGGGCTGCTCTCCCTTCCCATGTCTCCAGAATTTTCCCTGTCTTTCTACCCTGCCTTAGAACTACATTCAGAATGAGGAAGGGAAACAGAATTGTATCTCTGGTCTTGAAACACTTCTGCACTCAGTACCAGGATTGCCCATCTGCTGTGGACTGTCTAAGACTAAGTTCTGAGCAGGTCAGGTCATCCTCAGGATGCATGATGTATTGATGGTAAAGAGGAAGGGATGGGGAGGTAACAGTGGCAGAAGGACCTGGCTATGAGTGTGAGTCAGTGATGGGTCTAGGGAGGAGGATTGGGCTTTTTAGATATTCAGAGGAGGTGTCTAGTGGGCAACTTGGAAGCCATAAGAAAAGAGAAAGCAGGAAGGAGACAAGAAAACCTACCTCTACAGAACCAAGCAGATTTATTAGAGAATAAACCTGAGAGGGCACGGCCTGGGACTGGAGGAGGTGGGTACCTCCTTACAGCCTGGGATTCAGAGGAGAGCATGCCCTCCCTTATAGACTCATGGTTTTTAGATTTTTCTCCCTTTGGGGAGGGGGGAAGGGGTTTGGGATAGAAGTTGGGTCATCTTGGGCAGGTGTAGGGTGAGTTTCCCCATTATGAAGAGGGTCAGTCATACAGGACTCTGGTTCAGGACTCTGCCCTGTGATTGGGATTGAGTCGTATCAGAGGAGCGTGTGTGTGTGTGTGTGTGTGTGTGTGTGTGTGTGTGTGTGTGTGTGTTTCCAGGAAGGCAGTTAGCAGTCATTCGAGGACATTCAGGACCTAATATTTCTCCATCAGAAGCTGTGCCTGAGCTGCCTGAGTAGCTGGGGGCGACAGGTGCTTGTCCCTACGCCCAGCCTTAAATCACCTTTGCCTCGTCTCTCAAGCTCCATTGCCCCATCAGTTGTTAAGCTTTCTGTTCTGTTTAACTTAATGTTGTCTCTAACTCTGAACATTTTTCTCATTCCCTTCTCCCTCCTGATTGCATCCCTTCCCCAGTGGCCTGTGTATGTGTGTGGAGGATGGAGTCTACTTTGCCTTCTCCTCCCTCTGCCAGGGTGATTTTTCTTCAGGACAGCCTTGTTAAAAAGCCTGCTCTGCTCAAAAATATCTTCTGGCTCTCCATTGTCTGCCGACATTCTCACACTCTGAGCCAACTTTTCCAGCATCCCCCATCAACCGAATGGAGCTTGTCACAGAAACACATCGGACATTGTGTATACTAGATGCTTTTGTCCCTGCTGGTGCCTCCAGCCAGACTGACCCTCCTCTCCCTCTTCTAAGCCTCCAGCTCCCTTAATATCAAAGAAGAGCTTAACTTGGAGCTGAATTAAGGTATTAAACCTGCAGCATAAGCTGTTTGCTGTTTGTTGGAATTAAACCCTCCCTAGAAGGCAGGGATGACTCTTGGTTGCTCTGCTCTAGGCTGGTCCATGGAGTGGACATTAGTGCTGCTGCCCCAGGTCTGGGAGGAAAGTGCTTCCTCATGCTTAATCATGAGATGTGTGCCATCCAGCTCAGTGTAATCGGAGACAAGATTATCTCCAAGCTGATGGTGTCCTTTTCCCTGTTGTTATAGAACTGTGTTTTGAATTAAATTATTTTAGGAACAGATGGCTGGCAGAGGATGTTTTTCGCCTTTGTTCCTAGTGAATTGAGTATTTTAGTTTGTTTTGGTTGCTTCAAGTGCTGACAGTCTTGTTCTCCAGGTTGGTAAGAGAGGACTGCTTTTTATTTAGGAAAAGAGTAAAACCAAAGCCAAATACGACCTCTTCCAATAAGTACACCTTGAATTAAACCAACATGGTGTGTGTGTGTGTGTGTGTGTGTGTGTGTGTGTGTGTGTGTGTGTGTGAGAGAGAAGAGAGAGAGAGAGAGAGAGAGAGAGAGAGAGACAGAGACAGAGACAGAGACAGAGAGACAGAGAGATCACTATGTAGCCCTGGCTGGCCTAGAACTCACTGTGTAGATCAGGCTGTCCTAGGCCTTACAGAGATCTGTGTTTCTCTGCCTCCCAAGTGCTGGGATCAAGACATTTAAAAGCAACCAGCCCCTAATAGTGGAGTTTTAAAGAAGACTTATAGTGCCACTATTTTAATGTTGTTGGCCTGTGGTTATAGCTTTCTGAATTTTTCTCAAGGTCAAGGATATGTGTTTCAGGGATGTCACTGGTTGTTTTCTGGGCCCCCATCTTCCAGACAGGGAAACGGAAGGTGTGACCAATCACACAATCCAATAGGGATTAGCCCAATTCTCTGGAGAGTTGTGGAGACTTTGGCCCCTTTAGCTCCCTGCTTAGATGGGCTGTATTATAACAGTGCCGAAGAACTCTGCTTTTTATTGGTTGGAATTTTTTTTCCCAGCTTAATCTGAAGTCCCTCAGTCAGCTACTGGCAAAGGCTACTTGTCATTTTGGGGGCTGCTCCCATCATATGACAATCCAGAGGGTTGGGGGACTGATAGGGCAACACGGTATGTGACCTAGGCTTGGCCAGTTAAGACCTTCCTTGTAAACAGCCATGTAGGTGAAGAGTGGAGAGGGAGGCTGAGGCAGCCCCGCCGGCAAGCTCAGCAAAAGCCTTACCAAGGACACTTCCTTCTGAAGATCCCAGCTGGCTTCTCAGCTACCCAGCCCCCTCTGACTTGGGATTGCTGTTTGAATCTGAGTCTTTTGGTAAATTCTGTGGATCCTCTGATATCCTTCTGTGGAGTACCCTTCTGCTTATATAGCCAGAGTCTTTTCTGTTGCAAAAACCAAAGGACCCTGATTGAGAAAACCTTGTCACATGTACATAGGGCCACATTTTAGTCCTACTTGCAAAGTCAAGCTCCAACACACATTTCTAGGTGGTAATTCCCAGGAATCCTGCATCTGAGACCCAGGGAAGGGACGTGAGCTTCTTTAGGACCACATTTGAGGAGGAGGAGGTACCCAGCCAAGCCCTGAGGCTGGACTCCCTGGTGTCTAGCAATTTCTGTTCCACTGTAGTGTTTCTTGTCTGGGTCAGGGATCAGAAATGAACCAGGGAAGTCCAGACATTTCAATGCAATGTGTGACTTAGTAAAGACTGTCACAGGAAGATTTCAAAAAGGAGTGGTTAAGGAATGCATTTAAAATACTAGGAACATACAGTATGTTACTTAGGCAGGTACTTGTCTGTGGAGCAAGCTTCACAGTGGCTATTTGCTAAGTCCCTACCTCCAGCTGTGGTGTGGAACAGGGATTTGGGAGAAGCTGGGTTTCTTCTTGTGGGAGGATTATGCAAACCTGCCTTCTGGGTGGGGACGGAACTCCTGGGGCATGGCCTGCTGGCTTATTTCACTTCTGCTCTCTAGCTGTCTTCACTCCTCAATTCCCCAGCACTGTGCACCTCTGGCCAGAATTCCCTTAGGTTCTCCCCAGTCAGCCTGTGCAATTGGCTGATCTCTGTGCTCAATCTCAGCTCCTCCTGGCTTCTGTTTCCTACTTCTCATCTAATTGTGTTCATTCTTTATTCTCTTTGCATCCTCCATGTCTGCCTTTCTTCTAGATTGCTCCATCAGTACTACTGTAGTCCCCAAAGTTACATTTGAATTATCCATAGTGTTGATCCAAAAGATAGGTTCTAAACATCACATAAACATCACATACCCCCCCCCCTACTTTCCAAGCCCATGCCTAACCTGCCTTAGTGTTCTCTTTTTTTGTTTTTTGGTCTTTTTGAGACAGGGTCTCTCTGTAGCCCTAGCTGGCCTGGCACTTGCTATGTAGACCAGGCTGGTCTTGAACTCACAGAGATCCATCGCCTTTGCCTCCCGAGTGCTGGGATTAAAGGCATGTGCTTAGTTATCATTTTTGAAAGAATTTCAGACATACACAAAAGTAGAAGATGAATACAGAGTTCTTATATATCCTAATTAGGGACTAGTTCCCCTAATATTAGTTAGCATCATGCGTGAACCTTGTAGAGTTATCAAAACTGAGGAACTAGCCTTGGGATGGTACCATCAATTTATTACAGACTTCCCGGGTCTCCCCAGTATTCCCACTTCTGGAATCCCATCTGGAAGCCCATCTTCAAGTGCGCTGTCACATCTCCTTCAGCTTCTGCCACCACAGGAAGCCTGCTGCAGCATCTTGAGGTGCTTTCCAGACTTCCTGTCTGTGCTTTGGGGTCCTTACAAGACTCCTCCCTGAGTACTGCCTTTTCATCACTCCAGTCTGGTTTCCCTGCCGCTGGCTTCTCTCTTTTGCAGGTTTATCCCAGGCTCCTGTGTCTGTTTGTATACTGGATGTCACCACATGAGTTTCCCTAAAATAAGCCACAGGCTAGTGTTTCTTAGACCTTAATGGAACTGGTTCCCCTGGGAATCTTGTGAATGCTAGTGTCTGATTGAGTGGGGTTTCACACAGCCTGAGAAATTGCATTTCTGAAACATGGCCAGGTGCAGTTGATGGTCAGCAGACTACCTTGGTTAGCAAAGTTCTGAATGCATCTTTCTAAGCCACTGTCAACTCAAGTTCAAGCACTATGGCTGGATCTCTCTGAAAGAGATTTTAAACCACTACTCTGGTCATATTCTGGTGTTTTAGCTGCTGCTTCAGTGGCTTCCTAAAGCGAAGCAACAAACTGACTGAGAGGCGTTATATCTGACTTAAGATACAAAGAATCCCTTTACATCAGGGTCTCCCTGTAGCCCCAGCTGTCCTGGAACTCATTATGTAGACCAGGCTGGCCTTGAACTCACAGAGATCTGCCTGCCTCTGCCTCCTGAGTGCTGGGATTAAAGGCATGCGCAACCATGCCCGGCATTGGAAATAGGGTTTACAAGACACTACAAGGGACAAGGTGTGGAAGGGGCTCTGCTTCTGCCAGTGGACAGGAAGCAATGTAAACTAGAATCATCAGATTGTACACCAACCAGGTTGGTACAGTGTGGAAATTGGGGGATAGCCAGTGTTGGTGAGGATTAGCCCAGTCAGGTATAAACTGGCTCAACAATTTAAGAAACTATTTGACATTACTTAGTAAATTTGCAGATGAGCATGTCCCCTGATTTAGTATTCTGTTCTTAGACACACATGTGCACATGTATGCATGTATGTGTATACATACATGCTTTACATATACATTTGTATACTAGAAGATGGGCAGGAAAATTCATATCAGAAATGCTTGTAATAATAATTGTCAGTGGTCCAATCATCCAGTCACATTAGATGGATTAAATAAATTTTAGTTTTTCATATGATGAAATTCTTGTTTAGTGAAAATGAAAAAAAATATAGCTACTATTACTTCTCAGCCTTTTGTGTATGATCAAATGAAAAATTATAGCTGATGCAAAAAAGATGAATCTTAAAATCAATATTGCAGGGTGTGGTGTTGCAGGGTGTGGTGCTGCACACTTTTAATACCAGCACTTGGGAGGCGGAGGCAGGCATATCTCCATGAGATCGAGGCCAGCCTGGTCTATATACTGAGTTCCAAACCAACTGGGGCTAGAGGGAGACCCTGTCTCAACCTCCCTCCTCCCCCCCAAATTGATATGGAGTGAAAACAAAAGCTGTAGTAAAATACAGACCATGCAATTGCATTTTAATAAGGTTTGAAAGCATGAGTACTAAGGGTAAAACTATAAAGGAAGGATATGAGAAATACAGGGTTCAAAATAGTTACCCCTGCGTGCTGGGGAGGCAGTGGGTGAGGATGCAGGGGAATGTCAAAGGTTGGGATCACATTTGTTTTTCTTTTTTTTTAAAATAAATAATTTATTGAGAATTTTTTACATGCATATAAGGTGTTTTGATCAAATCCATGGCCACTCCCTCCCTGCCAACTCCTCCCATATCCCCCCATCACTTTTTTTCTGATAACTTCATGTACTCTTTCTTCTTTGATTGATTTATTTTTTTTTAGTAGGGCTTTTGGCTACTCTAACATTCCCCCCTCTGAAGAGGTAACCCTAAAATCTTTTAAGGATTAGATGAAAGCTCCCAAATAGTTTCTACATTTTTGGCCTTTGGAACGGAGTATGTGGCTAAGAGACCCAAGGACATTGTGAGTTTTAGCCAAGAAACTGGTTACTTTTCTTTGGGATCTTTTTATCCTAACTGCCTAAGCCAATTCCTCCCTCCTGTTCTTTTTTTTTTTTAATTTTGCTTACTAATTTTATTTTATGTGTATGTGTTTATTGCCTGCATGTAGGTAAGTGCACCTGTGTTGTGCAATGCCTGAGGAGGTCAGAAGAGGCTGTCAGATCCCCTGGGACTGGAGTTACAGAAGCTGTTAGCTGCCATGCGGGAGCTGGGTTTCGAACCCGGGTCTTCTGCAAGAAGAACCATTGTCCTTAAGCACTGAGCCATCTCTCCAGCCCCCCTCCCTCCTGTTCTTATCACATCATCCTCTGAAGAGTTTACCCAAATTGCCAATAGGGAATCGGGACACAGACCGCTCTGGCTTCTTCCATGATGTACAGGGACGCAGGGTGAGACAATTAGAGTACCCCTTCAGTGGGTCTATCTAAAGGACTCCCAAATTACATAACTGTTATCTCTAAGGGGAAAAGAAAGTCCTTGAATCATGACTAGGAGATGTGAAGGAGAAGTAAAAGCAAGAGTAAAGAGTAAAGGCATTATAAGTTCTATACAGGGAAGTAGAAAAAAAGTCAGAACAGGGCAATTTTCAAATGTTCATATGAGAGTTGATTGGAATTTCTTGACAAGGGCTTCCAAAAGCATCCCTCTATTGGGTTCTCCTCATTTTTCTTTTGTCTTCCAAGGATGGACTCTAGAGTGATAGATTCAGGATTTTCTTTCAAGTATTTTGGTAGCTGTTGGAGTGGTTAGAATCAGTGTCAGTTCCCTCTCAAAGGCGTCTAGTTAGGGGGAGAAAACAAATTTAGCCATCATTTTAGAACAATAGTGGGTTGTCTCCCTTAGCTACAGGTGGGCACTACAGTATTGGAGACCAAGGTTTGAAGTCTTACATCTGAGCAGCACTTTCTGGTTAGGAACAAAATCGTCAATGAGGAATAATTGTCTAAATAACTTTTTATATAGACTTAAGCTTAATGTCTAGGAAGTGTAATCCTTTGATCTCTTAAAGAAATACACTGATGACTTTACTCTTTGGTTTTACTTTCCTTTTGGGTGTTTAAGACCATACAGTTGGCCCAAATAAATCAATTTATTTTTACACTTAAGGTCGTTTGAGGACCTTAAGTGAATATTCTTGGCCCCTTTGTCAAATATCAGGTGGCTGAAATTGTATTTACTCATATTT
>NW_008359625.1:4417718-4483882 GCF_000622305.1 Nannospalax galili | reverse complement strand
CTGTTGTGAGAATTCTTTCTTGGGGATGCTAAGCAATGCTTATTCCCTTTTAAGGTTCTAGTATCAAGCCAATGTTTGATTAAAGTTTCACTGGGGAACCAATTAATTTATTGAGCTTACTTACTGAGGTAACTGAGGGGTTGCTGAGGTGTATTTATGACCTGAGGGTATGCACGCTGGAAAGCCTTTACCAAGCATGGGTCATGCCTTCTCTTCCTGGCCTTTCCCACATTGTATACTTTAGCACCGGTGTTGTGCAATGCCATGGAGGTCAGAAGAGGGCTTTGGATTCCCCTGGAAAGGGAGTTAAGGATGGTTCATAGCTGTCATATGGGTGCTGGGAATCGAACCCAGGTCCTCTGCAAGAGCAGTCAGTGCTCTTAACTGCTGAGCCATCTGTCCAGCCCCGCATATAGATTTTTAAAATATTCCCTTATAATGGTCTGGATCATTTGGGTGTCTGTTGTGACGTTTCCCCTTTCATCTCTGATTTTGTTGATTTGGATTAGCTCTTTTTTTCTTTTGGTTAACTGAGCTAAGGGTCTGTCTGTCTTGTTTAGCTTTTCAAAGAACCAGCTCTTAGAGTCATTGATTCTTTGTATTATTTTCTTTGTTTCTATTTCATTAATTTCTGCTCTGATTTTTGTTATTTCTTCTCTTCTGCTGGGTTTGGGTTTCATTTGTTCTTGCCTTTCCAGTGTCTTGAGTTGCAGTGTTGGTCATTTATTTGGGCTCTTTCTAATTTTTTAATGTAGGCACTTAGAGCTATAAAGTTCCCTCTTAGGACTGCTTTTAAAGTGTCCCAGAGGTTGTGTTGTGTTGTATTGTCCTTTTTGTTGAATTCCAGGATTTCTTTAATTTCTTAATTTTTCCTTTGACTTACTCATTGTTTAGGAGTGTGTTATTCAATCGCTACGGGTTTGTGTAGTGACTAGGGCTTTGTCCAGTGTTGATTTTGAGCTTTATGGCATTGTGGTCTGATAGAATGAATGGAATTATTTCAATTTTTTTGTATTTGTTGAGGTTTGTTTTGTGGCCCAATATGTGGTCAAGTTTTGGAAAAAAAGTTCTGTGGGGTGCTGAGTAGAAAGTGTATTCTTTGGTGCTTGGGTGGAATATTTGAAAAATGTCTGTTAAGTCCATTTGATGTATGGTATCATTTAATTCAGATGTCTCTCTGTTTTTTCTTTGTCCAGTTGACCGGTTCAGTGGAGGGGGTATTGAAGCCCCTACTATTACTGAGTTGGGATTAATTTGTGTCTTAAAGTCCTGTAGTGTGTTTGTTTCTATGAATTTGTATGCACCAGAGTTTGGTGCATGTATGTTAAGGATTGTAATATCTTCTTGGTTAACTGTTCTTTGTTCAGAATGAAGTGACCCTCCTTATCTCTTCTTATTAGTTTTACTTTGAAGCCTATTTTGTCAGATATTTGAATTGCAACCCCTGCTTGTTTCTTAGTGCCATTTGCCTGGAATATTCTTTTCCGTCCTTTTTCCTTAAGGTAGTGCCTGTCCTTGAAGGTGAGATGGGTTTCTTGCATTCTTAAAGACAGCAAAGAGATGGATTTTTGTTTCTTTCTTTTTTTTTGGGGGGGGGTCTTTTTGAAACAGGGTTTCTCAGTAGCTCCAGATGTCCTGGAACTCTCTATGTAGACCAGGCTGGCCTTGAACTCACAGAGATCCACCTGCCTCTGCCTCCCAAGTGCTGGGATTAAAGGTGTGTGCCATCACGCCTGGCAGGATTTTTGTTTCTTAATCTATTCACTTTGCTTGTGTCTTTTGACTGGGGAGTTCAGTCCATTGGTATTTAAGGTTATTACTGAAAGATGTGCATTGGTTGCCATCATTTTGATTGCTGTTTGTGTTCTGTCTAATTTTGTGTTTCCTCCATTATACCTTTATTTATTTTTGTTCATTGCCCCTGGGGTATAGTTGTTTCTCTCTCTGCTCTCTTTATTGCTTCAAGTATTCTTTGAAGGGCAGATTTTGTGGACACATTCTTTCAGGCTATTCCTGTCATGGAAGATTTTTCTTTCCCCCTTAACTATAATAGACATTTTTGCTGGATATAGTATTCTTGATAAGTCAGCTGTAATTCTGATGGGCTTTCTTTTGTATGTGACTTGTTTTTCTTTTGCTGCTTTCAGTATTCTCTTTGTTCTGCGCATTTAGTGTTTTTACTATGATATGTCATGGGGAGTTTCTTTTCTGATCCTGTTTATTTGGTGTTCTATGTGCTTCCTGTATTTGTATGGGATGTCTTTCCTTAATTTTGGGAAATTCTCTTCTACAATCCTGTTTAAGATCTGGTCAACACTATTAACCTGAAATTCTCCTCCTTCCTCTATTCCTATGATCTGTACATTTGGTCTTTTCATGGTGTCCCACATCTCTTGCATATTCCATTCCTGTGTTTTTTTTTTTGGTCTTTTTGAGGCAGGGTCTCCTATAGCCCCAGCTGTCCTGGAACTCACTATGTAGACCAGGCTGGCCTTGAACTCACAGAGATCCGCCTGCCTCTGCCTCCTGAGTGCTGAGATTAAAGGTGTGCACTACCATGCCCGGCCCATTCCTGTGTTTTTTAAAAAATTTTACATAATCTTTGCTTGAGTGGTCCAATTCTTTAACTTTATCCTCTAGTGTTGATATTCTGTTTTCCATTTCATCCATTCTTGTGGTGAGGCTTTCCCCTGTTTCATGTTGGCTTACTGAGTTTTGTACACTTTCTTCTTCATTTCTGCCTGGGTTTTCTTCAATTTTATTATCTCTTTTGTGAATTCATTCAGAACTTTATCCCTATCTTCTTTTAGTTCTTTGATTTTTTTGTTCACATGTTCTTTAAATTTGTTGAATTCCTTGATCATGTTTATGATTGCTCTTTTAAATTCATTGTCCTGGGTTATCTCTAGGGGGTTCTCCTTGTATAGCTCCTCTACAGGATTGGTGGAGTTTGGTGAGAACATAGTGTTTTGGCTTTCCATTTTATTATTCTTTCAGTGTGATTTTGGCATGTGAATTTCTTTTGTTGTTTATGATTCTCATATGTGAATTAAGTTGAAGTATGCTTCTGTTTGTATTATTGGGGTATCTAGATCCTTTCTTTATTAGTTATGTAAAGCTGGTTGGTACAGGGTTCAGATTCTCTCAGGTTTAATTTGGAGGGAACTGATGGCTTCAGATCAGCTATTCAGGAGTACCCACAGAAGCCCAATTCAGGTTCCAGTCACCTGGAACTCAGGCTTCCTTCACCACGTAGAGGCAGGTGCTCTCAGGCAGTCCCCTGTATTGTTAGGCCCTCTGCCAGAGGGAGGCCCAAACTTGACACTCTGGTGATCTGCTGAGATCAGAGCTTTTACACCAATCGAGGTTGAAACCCACCCTCTCAGGCTGTCTGCTAGAGTCTCAGCCTTAGCCAACCAAAGCCAGATCTGCTCTAGGGCCTTGGGAGGGGGCCTCAATAAATCCCAGGTAGGAGGATGGGTATAGCGCAATTAGGGGAAGTTCACCACCACCTGGAGGCAGGATCTGGGTGCTCTCAGGCAGTCTCCTGTGTTCTCAGTCCCTATGCCAGAGGGAGGCCTGAACTTGGCACTCTCTGGCGGTCTGCTGAGATCAGAGCCGCTACCCACATTTGTTTTTCTTAAACTGGGTCATGGGTACTCAAGTGTTCTATTATCTATCCGACTAACATGTATATGTACACACACACACACACACACACACTTTCTACTTGGTGCTTGATAGTAACACAGTTGATGCTAGGTGGAAGAAAGGGTAAGCTGGTAGATGGTATTGGGTACATGTGGGCTGGAGAAAGAAAAGGAAGGCACTGTTTTCTAAACGGGTTGGGAGGATGAAAGGTTGAGGGAGGGGGAGGGTGGTTTTAATGACACTGAAAATCCTTCCTAGAACATTTTGAGAACTAGAAGAAAAAAGTTACTAAAGATTTGCCAAGTTGGTCCACAGTTTAATCTGACTACTTTTGTTTTTGAACTCAACCGCTCTGTGGGGGTGGGGAAGAGTCGTCTTGTTTTGTAGATTGACTGTCCACACTGAGTTGAGATGACTCATGTTTTGAAAACTCCACAGTTTAGCAAAGAATTGAAATGAGTAGATCCATTTGAATTAAAACTCTTTAGAGACTGGGTGACACTGCTGTTCCCTAGTCCAACTCTTTCTTTCCAGCATGCAGGCCTGTGGCCAGGAGCCACCCCTAGCTGGGCAGTGGGGATCACAATCCAAAACACATGCTTCTGTGTAGGTTTCCATAACCGGATTTACTGTGAACTTTCAGCTCAATTATAGCATTACATAATATAATATAACATAACATAACTCGAGATGCTTTTCAATTTACTTTCTTTACCAGCAATTTTAGGAAAATGGACTGATTTGGCAAAACATATGGTGTACAGAGCCGCCTTCCAGCCACCCCTGAGAGCCTATGAGCTTGTGCCTCATCCATCCTGCCCCCCAGCTCTATTTTCAGCAAGCCGTCTTAAACCCTTTGAGCCTCATTTGTGACAGGAGGAGATTGACTGGAGTCTTAGATCCATTTGGCTTGAAAAGTCCATGAGCCCATAATGCTGCAGTGCTATAGTTAGGACGAAGTACAGGATGGAAGAGTATGACTTTAAAACCTGTTTAAGAATGATGCATTGTTAGGCAGACAGTTGGGCATCTTTGTCATTGATTTTTAATGACCATAAACAAGCCTTGCATGGTGGTGAGGGTATTTGAGCAGTTCCTGGACTGGAATATCTTAGCATGGCCGGGTGCAGGGTGGGCATCCAATAAGCGTGATGTGTAGGCATGGCGAACCTGTCTTGACACTGGACCCTGGGAATGAACTTGCAGACCTAGGTTAGCTGGGGAAAGAGAGGAAGCCCAGGGTCCACTGCAGAGATGCTGGAGAGGGCTACATTTTCCACAAGGCCCCTGCATCATTTGCAGTCTTGTCACTGAGAAGGGTAGTCTCTCCCCAGCCCCTTTCCTTGTCATCAGAGTGAGAAAACCTTTCACTCTGATGATCTAACGCTTTCTAGCTTGGAAATTGATCTCTGGGGCTTGAAATGGGAGTCTCTGGTGCCTTTATGTGGAGAGAGAGCCTCACCTGGGCTTCCTGAATTAACTACAGAGGTAATTCCCTGTGGCATCACAGCTGCTACCTCTTTGGAGCTGGTGTCTGTCCCCTAGGGCTTGGCAGAAAGAACAAAAGCACCCTAGGTTGGCACACCTTCTATTCCTCAATGAGAAGTTTTTGTACCTGTGCTTTTCCAGTCTGGGGAATTTTTATGTTTATTTTTAGTTTTTTGGCCACTTAGCCTTTCTTGGTTCCTGCTTTCTGAAGGCTGAGCTGATTCAACTGTCATTTGCATTGGGTCTTTGAGTTTGTAAATTAGCCACCAAATGTTGTTTTTCTTTGTTTTACCTCTTGGCAGCCTCCTGGTTCATGTGCAGATGCATTTTGGATTCATTTTAGAAGAGATCTTGTCCCTTTCAGCTCTTTAATATTTTGTTTTGTTTTTATTTTATGTGTATGACTGTTTTGCCTGTATGTATGTAAGTGCACCATATAATGCAACGTCCATAGAGGCCAGAAGAGAGTGTCAGATCCCTTAGCCGCTATGTGGGTGCTGGGAACTGAACCCCGATCTACTGTAAGAGCAGCCCATGTTCTTAACTGCTGAGCTGTCACTTTTTTTTTCATCTTTTGAGATAGGGTCTCCCTGTAGCACCTTAGCTCTTACATTTAAAAAAAAAAAATTCTATCATAGCAGAATTTTCAATCATTTTATGTACCTACATAAAATGATTTATCCTCAGCAAAACCTTTAAATGTGTATGCTACACAGAATTGTAATTTTATAACCTATATGACTTTTCCATCTTTACTGTGGAAAGGAGCAGCTGCTATTTTACTGGGATCACAATAGGGTGTCATGTTTTCTTTTACCTGTGCTTGGTATGTGGCAGGTTAAGATGGAAAAGCGCTTAGGACTGTAGAGCCAGGTTGTACAGATAGTAAAATGTTTAATAATGTTACTGTGAAACAATTAAATTTTTTTCTTTTTATTTGTGTGTGTGCATGTGTGTGTGGAGGCTAAAAGAGGGTATCAAGTCCCCTGGCTGAAGTTACAGGTGGTTGTAAGCCTCCTGATGTGGGTGTTGGGAACCAAATTCTAGTCTTCTGAAAGGATAGCAAGTGCTCTTAACCACTGAGCCATCAAGTCATGACACAAAGAGTAACACTTCAACAGTTTACATCTGGTGTAAGTCTATGACTTTTAGAGACTAAGGAATCAGCTAGAAATATGTCATCCAGACTAAGTATTATTTACAAGTCTTAGTGTCTGTACACAGAGTTGATTCACTGAATTTCATCTTGACTTCTGGTTTCCATCTCTTCCCAGTGTCACAGATCCCTCCAAGGTCCCTCTTTCAGCCTCTCTGAGGGTATACTGTTCTAACTGTGTGATACGCCTCTTGTAAACTCAGACTGCACAGCAGTCGTCTTACTCTGTGTGTGCATCAGACTTTACCACGTGTTTATCTTCATTTATTCTATGTTCTTTCTTCCCAGACCTCTCACCTGGGATTATTACCTTTCTTCCTGAAGGATGTTCTTGTTCCGAAGCTTCTTTGATTGGTATAACCACTTTTTGCTCATCTAAAACAATCACTATTTTTGTGTGTTCTAGTGTGATTCTCTGTTGCTTTGATAAAACACTAACCAAAAGCTATTTGGAGAGGAAAGGGTTTATTTAACTTACAGATTACATCATTGAGAGAGGCCAAGGCAGGAACCTGGAGGCAGGAGATTGAAACAGGTGCTGCATATTGGCTTGCTCCCAAGCTCACCTTATACAGCCCTGGCCCACCTGCCTTGGGATGGCACCACCCACAGTGGGTTGGGCCCTCCTATGTCAATTAGCAATCAAGAAAGTGGGGCTGGAGAGATGGCTCAGTGGTTAAGAACACTGCCGCTTTTGCAGAAGGTCTGGGTTCCCAGTACCCATATAGAGGCTAACAACCACCCACAACTTCAGTTTCAGGGAGTCCAACACCCTCTCCTGGCCTTCATGGGCATTGTATGCCCTTACATACATGCAAGCAAAATACTCATATACATAAAATACGAACTCCAAAACAAAAATAAAGAAAACACCCTATAGATATACACATAGGCCAGTCTGATGGAGGATATTCTTCAGTTGAGGTTCCCTCTTCCCAGGTGTCAGTTGGCAACCAGGGTTAGCCATCACAATGTGTCTTTGAGTATGAGTGTGTGTGTGCACGTGCGTGCATGTGTGTGTTCATGTTCAGACGTATGCAAGTGTGTATGTGCCCATGCATATGAGTATGTATGTTAATGTGAAGTGTGTATATGCACATGTATGTGTGTTGATGTGCAGATGTGTGCATGTGTTCATGTGCACATGTTATCTAAGTATGCCAGAGGACAACTTTGGGTGTTGTTCATCAGAAGTCATCTGTCCTTTTTCTTTTTGAAAATTTGCTTTAAAAATTATTTATTACTGTTTTGTATGTTTGTGTGAGAAATATGTATGGGCACAAGGGGAGGTCAAAGGACAACTTGCTGGAGTCAATTATATATATATATATTTTTTAAATTTTATTTATTATTTTTATTTTATGTGTTATGAGTGTATTGCCTGAATGTATGTGAGTGCACCCATGTCGTGCTATGCCGCAGAGGTCAGAATGTGGCTTCGGATTCTCCTGGAACTCGAGTCAAGGACAGTGTCGGTGCTGGGAATCGAACCCGGGTCCTCTGCAAGAGCAGTCAGTGCTCTTAGCCACTGAGCCATCTCCCCAGCCCTGGCACTGTTTTGAAACCTTCCTAGGTGGTATATATATTTTTAAGATTTTTGTGTGTATGAGTGTATTGCCTGCATGTGTGTAAGTGCACTTGTGTTGTACAGTGCCCATGGAGGACAGAAGAAGGGATTGGAGTCCCCTGGAACTGGAGTTGTGGATGGTTTTTAGCAGCCATGTGGATGCTGGAAATTGAACCCAGATCCTGTGCAAGAGCAGTCAGTGTTCTTAACTCCTAAGCCATCTCCAGCCTCAATTCTCTTCTATATTTATGTGGATTCCAGAGAATAAACTCAGCTTGCCAGGCCTGTAAGGCAAGCACCTTACCCACTGAGTCATCTTGCTGGCCCAACCTTGTTTTTTGAGGCAGGGTCTCTCACTAGCCTGGAGCTTGCCAGTCTGGCTAGGCTGGTTGACCAGCGAGCCCCCCAGGTTGTCCCTGCTCTTTTTTTTTTTTTTTTTTTTTTTTTGGTCTTTTTGAGACAAGGTATCCCTGTAGCCTCAGCTGTCTTGGAACTCACTATGTAGGCCAGGCCAGCCTTGAACTCACAGAGATAGCCTGCCTCTGTCTCCCGAGTGCTGGGATTAAAGGCGTGTGCCACCACGCCCAGCTGTCCCTGCTCTTCTAGCATTGGGATCCCAAACATCTGTTCCCACACTCGGTTTTTATGTGGGTGCTGGGGATGGAACCCAGATCCTCATGCTGGCCCAGGAAGTACTTTACCAACTGAGCTATCTCTCTAACCGCTTGTATGTCTTCTTGATAGAATTTTTTATAATTATTCAAATTGAAAGTGTCAGATACTTCCTCTTCTGTCATGGGCTGGCTTCTGTTCTGTTGGCCATCGACTTGTTAACTGTCAGCATCTTTTTTTGATGTTGCTTGCAGCTTGTCCTCACTTTCGTTGTCTCATGGACTCTATTTGTAGATACATGTTTTTTTTTTGTTTTTTTGTCTTTGAGACAGGGTCTTCTTGTAGCCCCAGCTCTCCTGGAACTCACTATGTAGACCTGTCTGGCCTTGAATTCACAGAGATCCATCTGCCTCTGCCTCCCTAGTGCTGGGATTAAAGGCGGACACCACCACATCTAGCTCAATTTTCTATGATTTAAACATATAAAAATGTATCTCATAATTCTAATATATGAAGTCTACAAATCTAATACATGGGTGGGTTTCTTTGGACTTTTTTTTAGTGTGTATGAGTGTTTTCTTCCATGTATGTATGTGTACCATGTACGTGCCTGGTGTCCGAGGAAGCCAGAAGAGGGCATCGGAGTCCCAGGAACTGGAGTTACAAAGTCGTGAACTCCTATGTAGGTGCTGGGAACTCAACCTGAGTCCTCTTAGAAGAGCAGCAAATGCTCTTAACCACTAAGCAATCTTCCAACCTCTCTTCTGACCTTAAAAAAAAAAAATTTATTTGAGACAGGGTCTCCCTGTGGCCCAGATGGCCTGGAACTCGCTATATAATATAGACCAGGTGGCCTCTCAACAGAGATCTACCTGCCTCTGCCTCCCAAGTGCTGGGATTAGAGGTGTGTGCCACCGTGCCCAGCTCCTCTTCTGACTTTTCTTATGTGGGGTTTTTCTTGACTGTTTATGATACCTTATTTCCCTGTGTATTTTATAATTTTCATTTCTGTGCTCATATTTATTGGAAGTATAGCTATGGAAAGAGTTTGATGCCTAGTGAAACAGTGGCCACTTTTTTGTTTGTTTTTATTTGAGACATGGCCTCACTATGTTGCCAAGCTGGTTTCAAACTGATGGACTCAAATGATTCTCCTGTCTCAGCCTCCCAAGTAGCTGAGGCAACATATATGTGAGAGCATGCCCAGCCTGGGGAAATTTTATGTTAGCTTCTGACAGATATTGGAGACATTTAGTTTACCTTAAATTAGGACTCTTAGCATGAAGTTATTAGGACCATACAAATAATTTAGGTTCTACACTTTGGGGAGGCTTTTTGTATAATTGCTAAAGAGTCCAAGTTGAGTTTGACTTTTTCCCTTTAGGGACTTAGACAGTAGAAAAGAGTTGTCTCAGTTCTGGAGTCTAGAAACCCAACAGTGTCCACTGGGTTGGTTGCCTCTGAGGACTGTGAAGGAGAATCTACCCCACGCTTGCCTCCCAGCTTCTGGTGATTGGCAGGCTATCTTGGACATGCTTTGATTTTTGGCTGCATCGCCCTGGTGTAGCCTCATCTTCACATGCTATCCTCCATATTTCTTCTCATAATAAGGACATGAGTCATAAAATAGAGTGAACCGAAGATTATCTGCCCTATTTCACATGCATTTGGGACAAATGGTTCTGTAGGGATGACTGTACACTGCTATGAAGTCTGAAACTGAGCATGCAAATGTACACACACGCAGGCTTTCATAAAGGTTTTGTTCTGATGCAGATATCTGTGGATATTGCCCTGACAGTCATTTTGACACCCTTTAGCTTCCAAGTGACTCCTGAATTTCTAACTGTGGATTGTGGACATTTACGGTGAACAAATACTTTCTGAATGAGTGGATTATTATTAAATATTTTATTTAATATTTTTATGTATTATTTGTATTTTAGTGTATGAGTGTATTGCCTGCATTAGTGCATCTATGTCATGCAATGCCTGAGGAGGTCAAAAAAGGGCATCAGATCCCCTAGAACTGGAGTTTTGGATGGCTGTTAGCTGCCATTGGGTGCTGGGAATTGAACCCAGGTCCTCTACGAAAGCAGCCAGTGCTCTTAACTGCTGAGCCATCTCTCCATCCCTATTATTTGTTTTTAAAATCTTAATATGTAACCCTGACTGGCCTGGAATTCACTGTGTAGACCAGGCTGGCCTTGAACTCACAGTGATCACCTGCTTCTACCTCCTGAGTGCTGGAATTAAAGGTGTGCACTAGCACATCAGGCATAAGTGGATTTTACACATGAAATGAAATGTTAGTGGTCTGACTTTGCTAGTGTCCCAGCTAACCTGGGTTTGCTTTTCTTGCTAGATGACCGCTCCCTGGAACAACAGGACTCTTCCCTACACTCCCTGGAGCTCCTGCTGGAAACCAGCACCGTGCACAGTGCTGCACACGTGGCCTTTCCAGAGACTGCTCCAGGGTCCCAGCCACGCAGCTCTCTCCTAGTCCCATCCTCTCCATCTACTACTACTTTTGATATGGCCTTTTTAAACCACCAACGACAGCCTCTAAGTACAGCAGGGCACAGCATCTTAGAGGCGAATTACAACTCAGTGATGAGTAACGAGGTGGCCGTTGATGATGATGAGCTGGATAACTTTTTGCCAGATGTGCACTGGACCTCTTCACGCACAGTTTCCCCAATGCAGTACATCACACTGAGCCCACTAGAACTGCCCCAGGAAATGCTGGAGCCTGGGCTGACTCCTTCATTACCCACGATTTCTTTGCAAGATGAAGTGATGTCAGCTTGTCGAAACACAGTGCAGCAGGCAACTGCGCATGCCGAGTCCTCTGGCTATTTCAACACTTTTTGGTCAGCTTTTCTCACCTCTGAGGGCATCATTCCAACACCTAGTAGGAATCCAGTGCTTCATCCTACAGAAATTCACAGTCGGTTATCAAGCAAGACTTTGCCGGAGATTGTAGCTTCTGTAACAGAGGACATAGAAACCCTCCTTTTCAGCTCCTGGATTTCAGTGCCTCAGCCATTAGGCGACAGTATGACTCAACACCCATCTGTCCCCTTGAGGGAGGTCTCAAAGCCTCTAATGAGTGTCCTGGCCATAAGCACAGACAGATACCCTGACGGGACCACTGCCTGGAGTCAACCTCCAGAAGCTATCTCACTAAGAACACACCCTACTGTAAATATGTCACCCACAGACCCTGTTTTCAGTAGCACACCCTCAACTTTGTTTTCAAGCCCTCTTGTGTTTATATCTTTTGCTACACAATCAGCTGGTATTTCAGACAACCCTTTCCTTTCCAGTGAGGCTGGGGAAGTATCACAATCACCTCCCAGCCCCACACTCCCAAGTTTTGCTGACCATACTCATGTTCTGAACCCTGTGGCCTCCTTGAGAGTACATACTTGGTGTGTGTCCTGTGTTATGATATCACCTCATCAAACTCTGGCCAGGAGCCTCACAGAGAAAGATGTGGGGTCAGGGGATGGGCCTGAGACCCTGTCTGTGGCCTCAGTAGAAGTGAGCAGTCTTTCTCCACAGAGCAGTATGGGGACAGACCTCGCTGAACTTGAAGATCTTCAAGAATTTAATACCCTTTTCCCTTCTAGACCAGTCATCTCCCTTTCTTCAAGATCTGTGGGAATGTGGAAAGCCAGCTTGCACGTGTCAGCTGAGGTGGATGAGGGCAGCCTTTTCACCACCCAGGAGTACTCTTCCCATGGCCACCTCTCCACACCAAGCTCACTCGACCCCACCTTTGGCTTCTCTGTCACCAATGATCTTGTGATGCCATCCAGTGTGACCCCTCTGTTTTCTGTCATCACCAGTACCCATTTTGACTCATCTTTTTTTGTCACAGCAAATCAAAGCACTCCATCCCTTTCTGCTGGAAACCCAAGTCTCACCTCTTACAGTTCAGTCCCCTCACTAGAGTCTAAAGTTTTGTCTGGCCAAGAACCCATCAGCTCTTTGGAACACGAGTCTGGGGATCTTTTAGAGTTCACATCCAACTTTTACTCAACTCCACCACTGGAGCTCAGCAGCCCGACCCCTTCACCTTCAACGGTTCCTGCCCCTCCTTCTCTGATGACAAGTGATCCATCAACCTTCCTTTCTCAGTCTTTTTCCACCCTGACTGAGACACTCTCATTGTCCAACTCTGTCGGTTTGCCTCAGCTGTCTGTTCCTAATTCCATAAACCTTGAGTTGTCTCAGCCGTGGCCAAGTTCAGATCTTCCTTTGGAAACAATCACTTTTCTCCAGAGTCACTCTGAAATCTCCCCACTCTCAAGCTTCCCTTCTGAGTCGCTCAAGTTCACTGAAGCATCGACAGTCTCACCGACAGAATCTGATGTTCGTTTTACCTCGGTTTTCTCTGAAACTACCTCCACCATTGAATTTTCACCCATTCACCATGAGTCCGCAGTCACCACACTGGTGCCCTCCAGGTCCGAGCCCACCCTTGACATTTGGATTGCTGGGACTCACTTCACGTCACTGTCAGCTTCTTTGCATTCAACACCCGTGTTAACTGAGTCTTCTCCAGCCCTGACTCCAACACCTGGTGGCACTGCCCTTGCCACAGACCCCCCCACATCTATCCTACTCGCTTTCTCCAATCCCATTTCTACAGAGTTGATGTCTGACTTGTACCTGTCACCCTCTTCCTCACTTGTTTCTGAGGTGAGCCCTTCACCTCTGCCCACAGAGCCAGCTGTGGGCTCATCATGGACACCCACAGATTTACCACCGAGCTCCTCCCCTGAACCCAGCACATCCCCTGAACCCATCACATCCCCTGAACCCAGCATGCCCACCACCAGCACTGCTGCTAGAGACACTGTGGACTCTGCTGTGAATGTTGAACCTCCGAGTCAGGACCCTCAGGGGGACAGTGCACCCCCTCCCCAGCCATCCTTTGGTCCTGTGACCACATCCACTCTTGAAGGCACAGTTGGTACTCCAGTACTGGCCACAGCCAAGCCGCCATATGTGTGTGATATTACAGTTCCTGATGCCTATTTAATCACAACTGGTAAGGCCCTGCTTCTTGTCAGTTCTCTGAGGTAGGGGAACTATCTAAGGTGCTTGTATGTAGTACTCATAAGACACATCAACCTGTGTGTCAGTGTTGTATTCACATGACCTGTGGGTAGTGGTTGTCTTCCTCTGCCCACCTCCTGCCAGCTCTCAAGTTACTTAGTTTCTTAATCTGCTTCCACAGCATTAAGCAAGGATGGTAGTTATGCTGGCTCCATTAGGTTATTAGGAAGATTTATAGGCATAAAATACGTAGCCCAGAGCTTGGCATTTGGGAAATGAGCACAGACTATTACATCTAGTTAGTAATTACTGTAAGAACAGACAAACCATTTAAATGAGCTATAGAGGTTTTCAGGAGGGTCTTTGGCTACTCATAACCCAGTATAACCATAGATGACACAGTTGAAACTAAATACGTTCTTGTTTATTTCTTTTTTTAAATATATTTTTATTATTTTTATTTTATATGTATGTGTGTATTGCCTGCATGTATGTGAGTGCACCGTGTTGTGCAATGCCACAGAAGTCAGAAGGGGGCTTTGGATTCCCCTGGAACTGGAGTTAAGGACAGTTTGTAGCCGCCATGTGGGTGCTGGGAATCGAACCCGGGTCCTCTGCAAGAGCAGTCAGTGCTCCTAACTGCTGAGCCATCTCTCCAGCCCATGTCTTGTTTATTTCGCGATGAACTGGGCAGTTGTGTCAGGATGGTGCTACATTTCCCGACTAATTTAATATTCTTACTTTCCTCCTACGTATATTTGAGTCACCTGGATCCTGAGGTGGGGGGAACTGAATAAACAACATCCTCTGAACTGGGTCGCGCTCCGCTTCTCTTCTCAGTCTGCAGCCTTGGTGACCACTCAGGCTGCACTGGATCCTGCAGTGGCAGGCTGCTCTAGCTGCATGAAGCCATAGTCCACTTCAGGCTGTGCCTGGAAGGGTAGACTTACCTCAGGAATGATAGGGTCTTGTGGCTGTGGTCGTTCCTCACCAGACCTGACTTGTGTGTGTGTGGTATCTCGTGAGCTATTAGTGTATGCTCCCCTTTGACCAAATGTTGGCAACGCCCTGGCTTTGTGTGTTAGTTTTGGAAGAATGGGTGACAGAAATGAAGAATGGACAGAAAACAGCAAGATAAATAGAGGGGCAATTCAGGGGAGAAGACAAGGAAGGAGAGGGACAGGTGCAGGTGGAGGGGGGAGGGGATGAAGAACATGTTGATCTTTTTCTCCCTTCTTGGTGAGTTGGCCATGGAGCCTCTGCTCACTGTGACCATACCCCCATCCTCTGAACAAGAGTGGTAGTCGTGGTGGCAGGGATTTTGCTATTTGCACCCCAGATGGAACCTTTGTAATTCATATTATAACCACTGAGCACTTCCTATGTATGAGATGCTTCTAGAAGATGTAAGGGGCGTACAGATGAATAGGGCATAGTCTTGGAGCCTACTAAGATGGACTGACTACCTGGGATGGTCAAGGTTGGGTTTGGAAGAATGTGAAATTGGAGTGTTATACCAAAATAAAGAGTAGAATGCTGTCATCTGGAGACAGGAGGTGATGGGAGGAGTCCTTCAAGTAGGGAGGCATCTGCTTGACTGGAAGTTAGATTAGATAATGAGAGGAGTGGGTAATTATGTTAGAAAATGAGCTTGAAATTAATTATGTTAGAAAGTGAAGTTGAAACACACAGTCAACTTTGATCTGCCAGATTAGGGCAGACTAGACCGGAGGTAGAAGAGGGTTTTGTTTTGTTTATTTTTTAAATTATTTTTTAATTTTATGTGTATGAGCATTTTGCTAGTATGTAAGTGTACTATGTGCATGCAGTGCTTGAGGAGGCCAGAAGAGTGCGTTGGATCCCCAGGAACTGTAGTTATGGATGGTTGTGAGCTGCCATGTGGGTGCTGGGAGGTGAACCTAAGTCCTCTGCAAGAGCAGTTGGTGCTCTTAACTGCTGAGCTGTCTCTCCAGCCCGTATTTTTTTTTTTAATAGAGCATGTTTTTTCCTTTTTACAAAACAATTGCAAAGGAGCTTCAAATGATAGGTTATAAAGGAACTTCTTAAAAGAGTTACTGAAAGCTTCGTTATGAGATCCTAGGATATTTATGAAATGTAACCATGTTGCACATTTTATAATTTTTCTATAATTAGAAGCACTTTTAGGAGTCACTGTAAGACTGTCAGGAATCATATAATATAAATTTAAGTTTTATACATGATACACATCAAATGGCATTTGGTGTCCTTTATGCAGGTACACTTGATAGCTCTTTGGATTACAGATCACCACTTGAACAGTTTCAGGAACTCTGCAGAGCTGTGTTGTCACACTGTTCGGAGAAGAGTAGATACCGTATCTTGCTCTTAGTAACCAGCGTACCTATCAGCTCATTTGCAATCCTCATTTATATTGGACTCAGCTTCTTTCCTATTGGTAGCTATCTGTCAGTGAAAGGGTCCAGCAAAAGGGTAGAGGTGATTCTTTTTGATGGAGCTCTGTAATAACATAGGAGCACTCTAGGTGCTGTTGATCCATGATGGCCTGTGGGGAGACCTCCACTGAGGGGAGTCATGCATCCTCAGATCTCTCCACCTCTCTTCTCTTGGCTCTGGAGAAGTTGTAGATAGTTGGAAAACAATTTGTATGATATGTGTGTCTGCATGGTTTCTGTTTTCCAGAGACTCACATCCTCATATTCTAGGGAAACAGTTTCTTCTTTTCCTCAAATAAACCTGAGCAGGTGGTGGCTACGGTCGTGGTCAGTGGGGACCATTTAGAGTAACATGGTTTTAAGTGATTTCTTTAGCTGACCAGGGCTACTTGCAGTGTGCACCTCCTGCCTTCTTTAGGGGTTTTCTGGTTTTGACTTTCTACTCTGCCTCACTTTCCCCAAGTTTAGCTCTTGCAAGAGCCAGCTTTCCCTCCCTCCACCCTCATTTCCTTCCTTAACCAGGGTGTCTTTTTCCTCTTCCTCCTTTCCTTCTGAACTCATTTTGTCTTTCTTTTTATCATCCATGACATAGTCTGGTCCACTCAGAGCCTAGCAGGCAGTGCCCAGTTGGCTGTTAGTGTGACCAGCAAAACCGCCAGGGCCATGTATTTGCTGTAATGAACTCATGAAGTGCCACTTCCCACCTTTTAAAACCTGTACCACTGATTTCCTAGAGAAACCATCAGATGTAGCTTAAGCATTTGCCTTTTTCATGAATGAAGAATGAGGAGTGATTCTGTCTCATGTTTTAACAGTTAAGATCAGGTAATGAAAATTTGCATAACAACATCAAATATATTGTAATTCTACATTATGGAAGCTAGTGGCTAATGGAAGAGGAACAAAGAAATACTAGGAGAAAGAAGGAAAGGAAAGGTTACTAAACAGTGGGCAACAGAAATTCATTGGTACAGGTTTTTAAATGGGACATTTTAGATGGAAGGAAAAAAAAACCAAATAGAACTAGACTTTGGAATAAGAACTATTTTATTTCCTCTGTGAAATGTTAATACACAGAGATTAGGATTTCCCATTAGTAGTGATAAGCACCCTAGATGCTGCTTTGAACAGTTAGGGTGGGAGTCCTTCTGAGGAGGAAGATAGCATCTAGCTTGTTTGAGTAGCGTTTTACAGACTTTAAAAGTATTACCTGTGAGAGCTTTTAAAGCCTCATCCTTTGCCATTGGATGCATAGCTAGAGATGACCTGGTATTTGTTCAGATGAAAATGGGAACTGGAAGCTCTGTGTCCCCTGGCTGGGTGACAGCTGTTGCTTCCTGATCTTCCCTACCAGGGGCAGAGTGCACTAAGGTGTGAGACGATGCTATTCTTCCTAATACTTAGTGGTACTTGTCTCTTTCTGCTCTGTTCTTACTCTGGGCCTTGTTTTGCAAAATATAATTAAACTGTTAGCACAGTTTTTCACAGCCCTGGCTTCCAGAAGTGTGACACCTTCATTCTTCATTGAGGCACTAAATACATTTGGTGGTTGGCTTTCATTTATAGTGCTGGCCAGAAGAGCTGTGCAAGAGTACATCATTACGTCAATCAAAGAAGTTTTGAGGATTCACTTCAACCGTGTGGTGGAGCTGAAGGTGAGGTCCTGGAGCCTGCAAGGCTGATGTCTGGCATGTAGTCTGGGTCTGATGGCAGGTGGTAAGATCCCTAGAGTCTCTGTGTCCTCTGTCCCACCCCTCTCCTGGTTCATACTACTTTTCCTCTGCGTCTCCACTCACATGTCATTTTACTGTTTGTGTGGAGGGGGATCCATTGGCAGAGTTTGAACAAAGAGACTTCTGACCAGAGGTGGCACAGTTAGGGTGATGGCTTTAACAGTTTTGCTTTCCTTGATTTACTTTAATAAATGACTTGGATTTGGGCTTCGGTTACTGCATCTTTCTGTACATTCAGTGAGCTAGAGATGGATTTCCACACTGTTTATGTTACACCCATGATGGTGTCCCTTTCCCAAATAAACTCAGAAAGCCCTGCTAGCTAGTCCTGTCCCATGTCTAACCAGCACCATGAGCCATGTATGTGAAATGAGACTTATCTGAACTAAATGTACTGAAAGTGTAAAATGTACCAGATTTCAAAGCTGCAGTGAACAGAGCAGTGCAGAATACATTGCTGATAATTTTGCTACTGACTACACACTAAAAAGATGCTTCATGTATTAAGTGAAATGTATTTAAGACTAATTTCACCTGCTCCTCTGCTTTTCATTGTGTTTTCCAAAAAATTTAAAATTGTTTAAGTGACTTCTGTTATGTTTATTTTGAACCATGGGGCTCATTTAAGTGTGGCTTAAATACAACAATCTTGAATTTTCCATAACTCATTATTTAGTCCACATTACTGGCTATTCCCTTTCTTGCTGGTCCTGTACTTTTGTGCCATTTTGTGAAGGTTGGGATAATGTAAAAGTAAAACAAAACAAAATCTTGATTATCTTTGAAGCATTTATCCTTTCATTCAAACTGCCAATATTTATTAATACACGTTTTATTTAATTTATTATTTTTCTATCCAACACAAGTCCCTTTAAGTTTGAATTGTCTTTTTATTTTTCATTTCCCTAGGTTTATGAAATGTTCACTGACTTCACGTTTCTGGTCACATCTGGCCCTTTTGTTTACACGGCAATATCTGTCATTAATGTCCTACTTAATAGCAAACTTGTGCGCGACCAAACTCCTTTAATCTTGTCTGTGAAACCATCTTTCCTCGTGCCAGAGCCCAGGTTTCAAGTTCAAACAGGTGAGACAACTGAGTGAGGATGTTTTGGTTTGTATGGAGAACTTCATTTTTTAAAATATTTTTTTAAATTGGGGATTATGGGCCAGCAAGGTGGCTCATTGGGTAATGTCGCTTGATGCCAAGCCTGATGCCCTGAGTTTGATCCCTGGAACCCATATGGTAGAAGGAGAAAATTGAGGCCTACAAGTTGTCCTCTGACCTCTACATGTACACACATACAATACACACATACCCACATACACTCACACACACAAATTAATTAATTGATTAATTAATGTAAAATTGGGGATTATTTTTAAATTTACTCATTGATTTATTGAGACAGAGTCATGTATGTTCCAAGACTTCAGCTCCTGGTTTCATGTGAACCTTCTGACTTGGCCTCCTGAGTAGCTGAGATCACATGCCTGGGCTTCTTGCTACACCAGGCTCTGTTATTTAATTAAAAAAAAAAAAAAAGACTTTATAATCATGGAAAAATCAGGAACATACAGAAGTACACAGAATAGTTTAATGAACCCCCTGGACCCACTGTATGCTTTGAATAGTGTTCAGTTCTTTAATGTGTGCATGTGTGTGCATGCATGTGTAGCCCAGAGGACAGCCTCAGTGTTGTTCCTCAGGCACCTTACACTTCGGTTTTTGAGACAGGAACTCTCTCTGGCTTGCAACTCATCAAGTAGGCTAGGCTGTCTGACCAGCCAGCCCCAGGGATCCACCTGTCTCTACCTCTTCTTCAGCACTGGGATTACAAGCAAGTGCCACTACATTTGGCCTTTTTAAAAATATGGATTGAGGGATGGATCTCACATCCTCCTCATGCTTGCAAGGCAAGCACTTTGCTGAATTAACTATCTCCCTGGTCCCAGCAGCTTTCAATTCTTGGTCAGACATCTTCCACCTACACACCCATCTAATTTTCTTCACGTTTCGCAGTAAATCTTGGGCACCATATCATTTTATTCATAAATACCTCAGCCTGTATCTCCAAAAGAAAAGGATTCTTAAGCATTCATGCAGACACACACACACATACAGCCCTAGCTGTAGCATACTCCCAAAGTTAACAGTAATTCCTTTATATCACATTAAGTTTTTATTATGGACATTCTCAATCATGTACAAATGTAGAGTGCATAACATATTAAGTTCACATATGCTTTATTGATAAGCTTAAAAATAATCAAGATTTTTACCAGTTTTCAAACAAAATTGGTAAAACTTTTTTGAAGGTGTAAGAATGTTTTAATGTGATGCCAGATGCTATGTCATTTCACTTGTGCACACTTAATAATTCTTCTGTAATGAGTTTTATATATTTGGAAGATTTCTGAGTTGTATCTTCTGCTGTATAGATTATTATCCTAGTCTGGATATGAACTTCTGGTCTGAAATGGTTCTGCTGACTCAGCCTTCTGAGGGACTGAGACCACAGGCATGCCTTCACGTTACATGGATTCATTTGGTGAAAAGTTGGTGTTCTACATTTCTGTAAGACAAAACTGAGAAATAATGTGACCTACCCATGAGCCTAGGAATCAACCAAGTAGCCCTGTACAACGTTCTGTAACCCTAAGAAGAGTTGAGCAGCCCAGTCTCAGAAGCTATGCCCATTGAGTCTCTGAGAAGCAGCAAGCAATCCTGACAACCTGCTTTCAACCCCAGGAAACACCTTGTTAGCCCACCCTCAGCAGCTTGGCCCCCAGAGACCTCTGTAAAGTCACCTTTACAGCCCTCATCCTGCCAGAACATTTTGCCTCCCGTAGGACCCTTAGACCCTGACAGTTGCCCTGCCCAGTAATTGGGAATGCTGTGCACTCACCATGATGCACTGGGGTAGTCTTGTCTCTAAACAACCTGTAGAAACTGACTTCTATCCCAGAGTTGGTGGTGCACTCTTAGAACTTCTGCAGCCTACGCCAGTGGGACACTTGCAGACACAGTCCATATTGATTACAGCTGAAGGAATTGTTACAGGCACTGTACCTGAAACCAAAGCCAATGCAGCTTTTCCAGCTGACACCATAGCACACATGGCCAGGAGAAAGTCCTTTATTTTGAAAGTCATCCTGTAAAATTGATAGAAGCAATGAATCCAGTAGACATACAAATGTCAATGTAGGGAGACAAGAGGGATGAAAAGCAAGGCAGCCCAGCACCTCTAAGAGAACACAGTAACTCTCTAGCAATAGACCCTAAACAAAAAGAAATTGATGGATTGCCTGGAAAAGAATTACAAAATAGGGACTGGAACAATATCTCAATGGTTAAAAGCACTGGTTGCTTTTGCAAAGGATCCAGGTTTCATTCCCAGAACCTTCAATAGTGGCTAACAACCATCAGTAACTCAAGTTCCATGGGATCCAGTGCCCTCTTCTGACCTCCATGGGCATTGTACAACATGGGTGCACTTACATACATCCAGACAAAATACTCATACACATAAAATAAAAATGACAAATAAAATATTTTTAAAAAGATTACAAAATAATGATTTAAGGAAGCACACACAGATAGTCCAAGAAGACAATTTATGATATACATGAGAAATTTGGCAAAAAGTTAAATACCATAAAGAGTGTACCAAGTAGAAATCATGGAACTAAAGAATGTAGTCAGTGAAACAGAAAATATAGTTGAGCCCCTCACCAGCAAGATACATCAGGCAGGAGAAAATATGTCTGAGCTGGAAGACAAGATTTTTGAAATAATTCAGATAAGGAAAGAGAAAAGGAAAGAAATTAGGAAGGAAGGAAAAAAAGGAGAGGGAGAAGGGGAGGAGGGAGAGGAAGAAGAGGGGGAGAAGACTTATGGGTCACCATTGAGGAACCATTCATGTTATAGGTGTACCAAAGGACAAGAGAAAAGCCTGGAGAAGTCTATGCAATGAAATAATTGCTGTAAATAGTCCAACTCTTGGAAAAGATGTGGACATCTAGATTCAAGAAACTGAAAGGACCCATAATAAATTAAACACCAAAAGATACCTCTCTAAGGCATATTATAGTCCAGAAAGAGCATTCTAAAAACAGAGAAAAGTGTAAGCCACATGTAAGAGAATTCTCATTGCACTACCTGCAGACTTCTTGGCAGAAACTTTATAGGTCAAGAAAGAATGAGATGAAACAGTTGTGAAAGATACAAACTTACTAACTAAGAATACTATACCTAGCAAAACGGTCCTTCAGAAATGAAAGAAATCATCTTAGACTGGGAAAAGGGGGAATTATAATTACTAGCCTGTCCCTTCGAGAAATGCTTAAGGAAATCTTACACTGGAGGTGTGGGGGGGTGACATTCACCAATGTGAAAACACACGAAAGCATGAAACTCACTAGTAGAAAAGATACATAAAAGAGAAAGAATAAATCAAACCTTATCAACACAGCCAACAGATCACAAAGATGAGCAGTAAGAGAGGAAGAAAGAAGGAAAAGGGCATTAAAAAATAATTTAAGAAAATGACAGGACTATGTCTTTGCTTATCAGCAGTAACCTCAAATGTAAATGGATTAAACCTCCCAGTTAAAAGATATAAACCAACAAAATGTATAAAACAAAACAACAAATGAACAAAAAGCAAGACCTAGTTTCTTGCCTACAAGACATTCACTTCACCAGTAAAGACACATATAGGCTGAAAGTGAAGAGATGACAAAAAGGTTTACTATGTAAAGGGAAACCCAAAGTGAATAGAAATAGCTATGCTTATACAAGATAAAACTGTAAAAAGAGACAAAACGGTCACTACAGAATGATAAAGGAGTCAATTCAATAAAAAGAAATAACAGCTGCAAACGTATACACATTCAGTGCTGGAGCACCCAGTCATATAAGACAAATATTGCGTGGGCAAGGGGGGCTAGTGAGATCGCCTAGCAGGTAAGGTGTCCGCTGTCCAGCCTGACCACCTAAATTTGATCTTGGGATGCTGTGGCAGAAAAAGCTGACGTCTGCAAGTTTTTTTTTTTTCTTCAGACATGCACATAAAACAAATAAAAATGTAATTAAATGTATTTAAAAATCTCAAAGGAAAGACAGATTCTAATCCAAAAACAGTATGAATATCAAAAATCCATCTTCATCAGGGAACGATCATTCAGACCAAAAAACAAGAAAACCCCAAACAAACATTGGAGTTAAACTATAGTATAAAACAGATACCTACTAGACATTCACAGAACATTTCATCATCTGGGCACAGTGGCACACACCTTTAATCCCAGCCCTGGGGATGCAGAGGCAGGCTGATCTCTATGAGACTGAGGCAAGCCTGGTCCACACAGTGATTTCCAAGTGGGCTAAGACTAGGGAGACCCTGTCAAAAAACAAACAAACAAACAAAACAACCAAAAAACCAGAGACCAACAAAAACCAAAACCGAACATTTCCTCAAAGTGCTTCAGAATACACCTGTTGTCACTTGGGATATCCTGCAGGAGAGACCACATGTTCTGCCACAAAAGAAGCCTCAATAAATTTTTAGAACTTGAAATATAGTGTGCATCTTCTCTGACCACAATGGAATCAAACTGGAAATCAATAAGAGCAGTTTTGGAAATTCTACAAAAGCATGTAAACTAAACAATATTCTCTTGCTTAACCAGTGGATTCATGAAGTAATCAAAAAGGAAATTTAAAAATTTCTTGTGACAAATGAAGACACAATGTACCTAAACCTATGGATATAACAAAAGCAGCACTAAGAAGGCGGCCCATACCCACTTTCCTTAAATTAATCTAATGACACAACCCAAGGAATTAGAAAAGCAAAAAGCAATCAAATTCAACTTAGTAGAAGGAACAAAATAAAGATTATGGCAGGAGTTAGTGGAATACGCACACGCACAGAAGATCAATGAGATGAAGAGCTGCTTTTTTGAAAAGATAAACAAGACTGACAAGTCTTTAATGATACTAGCCAAGAAGTGAGGAAGAAAAAGGCAAAGGGACTCCAAATGATCAGAGATGAGGGAGACATTACAACTGATGCCGTAGAAATCCAAAATACTACTGGGGACTATATGAGTGAACAAATTGGAAAGCCCAGAAGAAACAGACGTGTTTCTTGATATTTATCACCTACCAAGATTGAACCACGACTATATAGAAAACCCAGACAAGCCACTAGCAGGTAATAAGGTTAAATCACTGGTAACAGGAGACTTACCAGAAGCCTAGGACTGGCTGGCTTCTCTGTTGCTTTACAAAGCCTTCAAAGAACTAATGGCAGTTCTCAGATTGCTACAGAGTGTTGATAAGGGACGAAACCCTTCTGAACACAATTTATGAGGCTACATTACACTGAAAGCAAAATCAGTCAAAGACACAGCAAAAAAGAAGAACCACAAGACCAATATTTCAGATGAATATAGGTGTAAAAATTCTCAGTAAAATACCAGTGAATCAAATCCAATAGCTCACAAAATATTATATACCATGATCAAGTATGATGGTTGAATCTATGCAAATTAATGAACAATATGACCACATTAACAAAATGAAGGTCAAAAAGCATGATCATTCAACAGATGCAAAAAGGTGTTTGATAAAAATTCAATACCGTGGGCTTGGAGAGCTGCTCAGCAGTTAAGAGCACTTATCACTCTTCCAGAGGACCTGGGTTCTATTCCCAGCACTCACATAGTGGCTAGCACCCACCCTTAACTCCAGTTCCAGGGGATCTGATGCCCTCTTCTGGCACCATAGGCACCAGGCACACACCTTGTGTACTTACATGCATGCAGATAAAACACTCGTACAGGGGGCTGGAGACATGGCTCAGTAGTTAAGAGCACTGGCTGTTCTTGCAGAAGGCCCAGGGTTTGAATCCCAGCTGTAACTCCAGTTCCAGGGGAATCTGACCCCCCTCTTCTGACCTCCACAGGCACTACATGACACAGGTGCACTTACACACATGCAAGCATAACAGTCATACACATAAAAATAAATATATAAACAAAACACTCATACACATGAACTAAAAGTAAATTCTTAAAAAATTCAACATCCTTTTATGATAACCCTCAAAAAATTGATTATATAAGTAATTTACCTCAACACAGTAAAGGCTGTGTACAAAATACCTGTGGCCAATGAGGAACAGCTGCAGCTGTTTCCTTTAAGATCAAGAAGAAGACAAAGATAAGTGTCTTCATCATCGTATATCAGCAAAGTATTGGAAGTCTTAGCCAGCCCTGTCAGGTTCTCAGGGGAGGAGGAAGTCAAAGTATTCCTGTTTGAAGACAACCAGATTTTATATATAGAAAGATCTTTTATTTTAATTACTTTTAATCTTATGTGTATGACTGTTTTGCTCTCTCTCTCTCTCTCTCTCTCTCTCTCTCGTATATATATGTGCATATATGCATGCAATGCCCACGAAGTCCAGAAGAGGGCATTGAATCCCCTGGAACTAGAGTTACAGGTGGTTATTAGCATGTGGGTGCTAGGAACTGAACCCAGGTTCTCTGCAAGAGCAACCAGTGCTTTTAACACTAAGCCATCTCTCCAGTGCCCTATACAGAAAGATCTTAAGCCATCACCAAAAACCCATTTTAACTAATGAATGGATTTAATGGGGTTGCATGATACCATATCAGCTTTTTTAATATATCAGTAATAAACTAAGAAAAAAAAGTCAAGAAAGCAATCCCAGTTACAATGGCTTACCAAAAAAACTACCAATAGGAGTAAATTTAACCAAGGAAGTGAATGACTGCTATACAGCAAATTATGATGCATTAATGAAAGACAGAAAAAGGAAAAATGTCCAGATTACCAAAAGTGATCTGCAGATTGGTGCAGCTCATATCAAAATACTAGTGACAGTCTTTGCAGAAATGAGACAGAATGGGCTTCTAAAATTTGTATGGAACCAAAAGCCACAACACACACCAAAAACAAAAACAAAAAACAAACCCACAAAGAGGACCAATAGGATAGCCAGAGGGAAAAGAAGGCTGGAGCCATTGTAATGCCCACTTCAAAATAGTCTACAAAGTGATATTAATGGTACTGCATAAAAACAGACACGTAGGCCAAAAGAACATTCTAGAGAACCCAGAAATAGTCGGACTGATTTTTGACAAGTGTATATACTGGAGAAAGTATAGTCTCTTCAATAAACAGTACTGGAAAAACTGGCTATTTTTATGCAGGAGAAAGAAACTAGACCCCTATCTCTCACCATACAACAGAAACTAACTTGTAAAGATTTAGAGACCAAAATGTAAGATCTCAAACTATAAAGCCAGTAGGAGACATCGAGTTGCTTTTAGGAGATTGGTCTAGGCAAAGATTATTTTGAATAGGCCCATAAAAGTACTGGCACCAAAAGCAAACACCAATAAATGAGCTGACACAAAACTAAAATCTTTTGTACAACAACAGTAACAACAGAGAAAAGAGACAGCTTGCAGAATGGGAGAGAATATTTGCAGACCATTCATCTGACAGAAAATTCATTTCCAGAATATATAAATAACTAAGCAGCAAACCCTCGAGTAAATGAATTTAAAAAAATGGGCAGGCTAGCCGGGTGTGGTGGCGCACGCCTTTAATCCCAGAGGCAGAGGCAGGCAGATGTCTGTGAGTTCAAGGCCAGCCTGGTCTACATAGTGAGTTCTAGGCCAGCTGGGCCTACAGGGAGCCCCTATCTCAAAAAGACGCCCCCCCAAAAAAAAGGGCAGTCTAATGCCTAGCACACCGGAAGCAGAGGCAGGCAGATTTCTGGGAATTCAAGGGCAGCCTGGTCTACATAGTGAGTTCTAGGCCAGCTGGGCCTACAGGGAGCCCCTATCTCAAAAAGACGCCCCCCCAAAAAAAAGGGCCGTCTAATGCCTAGCACACCGGAAGCAGAGGCAGGCAGATTTCTGGGAATTCAAGGGCAGCCTGGTCTACATAGTGAGTTCTAGGCCAGCTGGGCCTACAGGGAGCCCCTATCTCAAAAAGACGCCCCCCCAAAAAAAAGGGCCGTCTAATGCCTAGCACACCGGAAGCAGAGGCAGGCAGATTTCTGGGAATTCAAGGGCAGCCTGGTCTACATAGTGAGTTCCAGGGCAGCTGGGGCTACAGGGAGACCCTATCTCAAAACAGACCCCCCCCCCCCCCAAAAAAAGGGCAGTCTAATGCCTAGCACACCGGAAGCAGAGGCAGGCAGATTTCTGGGAATTCAAGGTCAGCCTGGTCTACATAGTGAGTTCTAGGCCAGCTGGGCCTACAGGGAGCCCCTATCTCAAAAAGACGCCCCCCCAAAAAAAAGGGCAGGCTGGAGATGTGGCTTAGTAGGTAAAGTGCTTGCATGACGATCTGATTCTCAGCTCTCATTGTAAAAGCCGGCTATGGCAGTAAGTGCCTGTAATCCTAGCACTGGGTAGGCTGAGACAGGAGAACCTCTGGGACTTGCTCATCAGCCAGTCGAGCTCAGTCAGCAAGCTTCAGATTCAGTGAGAGACCATGTCTCAAAAAATAAGGTGAAGAGCAATTGAGAAAGGCATCTGACGTTGACATCTTGCCTATACACGCGTGTGCACACACATGCATTTGCACACATATACACGTGCACACCCCCTCTCTCCACACAATGAGCAAATGAGCTGAATAGACATTTTTCAAAGCAAGATATACAAATGGACAGTAAGGTTATGGAAAAGTGCTCACCACCACCAATCAGGGAAGTGCAAATCAAAACCATAGTGAGGAACCACCTCACCTCAGTGACTTATCAAAAAGACACAATTAGCCAAGGCTAATGAGGATGCAGAGAAAGGCAGTTTCATTGTATGATTTGTTTGTTTTGGATTTCTTTGCTTCTTTATGTGTCTATTTGTTGAGTGTAATGTGTATATGTGTGGGTACATGAGTGCCACCACATGCATGGGATCACAGGTCAACTTGTGGGAGTCGGTTTACTCCTTCCAGTATGTGGTTTCTTACAATTAAACTCAGATTATCAGGGATGGGGGCAAGCAAGTGCTTTTACTGCTCAGCTATCTCGATGGCCCTGGTTTCTTTGTTTCTGTTTGTTGTTTGTTCTGATCACATAATTTCTGCAGCTGAAGTCACAACAAGCAAGATATGCAATGAACCCATGTGTTCATTAGCAGATGGATGAAGAAATATGGCATAAATGCACAATGGAATATTATTCAGCCATAAAGAACAAATCCCCTAGCTTATATAGATGGAACTGGAGAATGATATGTTAAGTAAAATATCAAAAACAAAAGGCAGAGGACCCAGGTTTGGTTCCCAGCAGCTAGCAACTGTCCATAACTCCAGTTCCAGGGGATCTGACACCTTATTCTGGCCTCTGTGGGCATCGCACGCATGGGTGCACATAAATATATGTGGCAAAACACTCATACACATAAAACATAAAATCACTAGTAGAGGTAATTTTGAATATTTCCAACACAAAGAAATAATAAATGTCTTAGGGACAGATATGTCAGTTACTCCGATGTGATCATGGCACATTGTGTACATGTATGGATATAAGATGATCTTTAAAGTCAGGCGTGGTGGTGGACACCTTTAATCCCAACACTTGGGAGGCAGAGGCAGGTGGATTGCTGCAAGATTGAGGCCAAGAGGCTGCAGGGAGACCCTGTCTCAAAAAGACCGAAAAAAAAAGAGAAAAAATTATCTTTAAAAAGGAAATAATGTGAGGATGGAGAGATGGTTCAGCGGTTAAGAGCACTGGTGGCTCTTGCAGAGGACCTGGGTTTGATTCCCAGTGCCCACATGGCAACTAACAACTGTCCATAACTCCAGTTCCAGGGGATTCAGTACCCTCTTCCGACCTCCATGGGCATTGCATGACACGAGTGTACTTACAAGGCCAGCCTGGTCTACATAGTGAGTTCCAGGCCAGCTGGGGCTACAGGGAGACCCTATCTCAAAAAGATGGAAGGAAGGAAGGGGGGAGGGAGGGAGGGAGGGACTGGATAGATGGCTCATTGGTTAAGAGTACTGACTGCTCTTGCAGAGGACCTGGGTTTGATTCCCAGTGCCCACATGGCAACTAACAACTGTCCATAACTCCAGTTCCAGGGGATTCAGTACCCTCTTCCGACCTCCATGGGCATTGCATGACACGAGTGTACTTACACACATGCAGGCAATACACTCATACACATAAATAAAAATAATAACATATTTTTTAAAGGAACTCATGGTTCATGTGCTGTGGATGAAATAGTTTGTCTCAATACTGTTTTTCCTCTTTTCATTCATTAAGCAACACCCCATTCATGGACTGTGGTTGCTGTCTTTTTTTTCAGTACTTCAGTTTGTACCTCCAAGCGTGGACACTGGCTTCTGCAACTTCACTCAGAGCATTGAGAAAGGCCTGATGACAGCGCTCTTTGAAGTGAGAAAACACCAGGGGACATATAACCTCACTGTGCAGGTGAGAGTGCCACGGAATGCAGAGCAGGATGCTCTGCCCTTTAAAGGAAGATGCCCTCCCCTGGAGGAACCCGGCTCAAGTGGGCTGGAGCCGGCCTCTTGCAGGGCAGCTCTACATAGAGCATTTGTGAACTGAGCATCGCTGGGGATTTCAGAGAAGCCGGAAACCAGGGAGTTCAGATACAGTGAGGTGAAGAGAGATGGCCTTGTGCAGGGAACTCAAGAATGTTCTGACAGGGAATGATATTGAGTTAAACAGACAGTGGGGCAACACCTAAATATGCTTCCCTTTTTCTATAGGTTGAGTATTCCAGATCTGGAAGGCTTGGTGCCAGAATTGTTTCGTATGACAGGCTTTTCTGTGAGATTTAGGAATGCCTGCATAGACTTTACTAGTTGAGCTTCCCTAACATGCAAATAGGAAAATCTAAACTTTTCTAAGCATCAACATCATGCTTCAAAGGTTTTGGATGTTGGAGTGCTTTAGTTTTCACAACAGGGATGCTCCATCTGTGTTGGGAGGTAGGGGCACATGGGATATAGTGCCTCAGTCAAACATGGAGGAGACTTTTGATCAAGGGACTGGTGTCATATGTACTGTATATGAACTGCTGATGTTTTGTGATCCTCCCCTACCCCTGTAATCTTTGTTTCCTTCCTGAAATGTGAATGTGAAGTCACTTTCTTTTTTTTTGTTGGGTTTTTTTTTTTTTTTTTTGGTCTTATTGAGGCAAGGTCTTCCTGTAGCCTTAGTTGGCCTAGAACTCGCTATGTAGACCAGGCTGAGCTCAATCTCACAGAGATGTGCCTGCCTCTGGAATTAAAGGTGTGCACCACCATGCTGGGCCTGAATTCACTTTCTTAATTTTCTCTCATGTGGTACTTATCTTTTCATTCTCTATTCTTGCAATCTCTGTTCTCCAAGTCACTAATTTTGCCTTCAGCTCTGTCTGTTATGTTACTCATACTGAGAGTTTTCAGTGGTCATTTCCCCCAATTGTCTTTGCTCTTTTTTCACTGAAGTCTTTCTGATGTGGCATCAGCTTCAGAGTCTCTGAGGATAATTGCAGGATTTAATGTTTGTTCTTTCATTTCCTACACTGTGATGCCTACATGTTGTTCGCTCTGCAGTTGATCTTGTCCTTTGCTTTTGTGCTAGAGGTGGTTTTGTTTCTAGAGGTGGTTGGTTGGTAGGTGGTTGGTTGGTGGTTAGGGATGGAGGTTAGGTTAATTTTGGCAGTTGGCCTGTCTTTCCCTTTCAGCCATGGAGGTTCCTTCTGGGTCAGCCCTGTCTCCAGGTGGGAGAATTCATCTGGGCAGAATGTGTGTGGGTGCACCAAGCTGCACAGCTTGTGGTCAGAGAGAAATGATAGACTGGCCCCACCCTCCTGTGTCAAGGTGGGGAGGCGCTCCTCTGGATGGAGCCCACTGAGTGTTTTCCATGGTGCAGCCTCTTTCCTTTCCTTTTCTTTCCCCTTTGTGTCTTGTATGCTCTGGTGTGCACTGGAATTAGCCATTCCCACCCTCCTTGCTGAGGGTCTGAACCCACAAGAGGCCTTTGGTCTCCTCAGTGAGGGTCTCATTTTCCTCAGAGGACAGTTCTCTGGGCTATTCTGAGGTGCCAGGGGCTGTTGGTGCCTGTATTGACCTGGGTAGAGAAAGAAGAGGAAGGCGGTCAATTGTGCTCTTAGCAAGCAGCCTCTTAATTAATTATACTGACTCCTGCTCTATAAACGGCTTTTGGTGTCAGGTCCTTGGCTCTCTCCAGGGGGACTCCCTAGGCCCTCTTGGGGAGCCTTGGGTGTGCCTATGTGTGTGTTTTGGGTTTTGTTTCTCTCAGTTCTGGTTTATTTCAGGATGATCCTGTCATTTCTCCCTCTTCCAGACATTTGACAGAACTTCTGGTCTTCTTCCATTCTCAGTGCTGTTGTGGATTTACCCACTTTGTTCAGCTTACTGCTATTTCAGTGAGATTTGGGGCAGGAGGCAGATGGGGGGAAGGACTGTAAATGTTTGTGTTCATTCATCATTTAATGTAAAAAACATTCCCAGTAAACTGAGTGTTTGAAGTCTGGAAAAAGGAAACAAGGTTAGAGACGGTCGCTCTTCCTTTAAAAACTTTATGCTCTTTTTAGTCATGCTTCTTGACACTTAACCTGTGATCCCAACACTCTAAGGCAGGAGGTTTAGAGGTTTCCAAGCCTACCTGGGCAACATAGTGAGATCCTGTCTTAGAAAACAAAAACAAAACACCCTTTCACTTTATCCCCTTTTAAAAAAATTCATCAGGAGCCGGAGAGATGGTTCAGCAGTTAAGAGCACTGGCTGCTCTTGCAGAAGACCTGGGTTTGGTTCCCAGAACCCACATGGTAGCTAGCAACCATTTGTAACTCTGGTTCCAGGGGATTCAGCTTTCTCTTCTGGCCTCTGTGGGCACTGCATGCATGGGTACACTTATATACATGCAGGCAAAATACTCATCCACAGAAAATAAAAATAAATAAAATTTAAATATTGATCAGAGAACATGTGAGAGACATTGCAATTATGCTTTCATCTCAATATTTTATTCTACAAGCTTCTTCTGATTTCCTGCTTGCAGATTGTGAATGTCACCATTGGATCTTCGAGAGTGGCTCCTCGGAGGGGCCCTGTGAACATCATCTTTGCTGTCAAAGGCATGCAAGGATTTCTGAATGGGTCAGAGGTGAGCGAACTGCTCCGGAACCTGACTGTGGTGGAGTTCAGCTTCTACCTCGGGTATCCGGTGCTACAAATTGCAGAACGTGAGTACTGGCTAGCTCCTTGGAAGCATGAGGGGAAGGGCTGTGGGTATTTTTGTGGGTGGACTGCTTTTTCAAAAATCCATTTAACCTTAAAAAGACACTGTTTTAGAGCAGTTTTTGGTTCATAATAAACAGGATCCAGTGGAATGGGAGATTTCTCCTGAGCTCTTGCTCTCTCACAGGTACCGCTTCTCCATCTCCACATCCCTGCTTGAGCGGTCCATAGGTTATAGCCAGTAGACACACTCTAACACACAGGTGTCCCCCAGAATCTGTAGCTTATGGTAGGGCTCTGTGTCAGGCTCTGTGTGGGTTTGAACAAATGTATTGTGATCTGTACCGGCCTTCACTGTAGTCTCACTGGGAATTCTTTCTCCAAAGGGAATGCTTGAGTGAACTCCAGAATAGAAGTCAGGTGAAATCAGAACTTCTCGGTTTCCAGCCAGGGGGTCTCCAGAGGCCTTCTCAGCCCCTGTGCCTCCCTTTACTGTTCACTTTTGAGAGTAAAGGGGTGCTATTAAAAGCATTCTGGCTGAGAAAACAAAGCTGTAGGGTTGGAGAGCAGATCTGTGACTGTTGGGGATAAGGTGTGGGAGGACATTTGATGACAAAAGGGTACTAGGCGATTTGGGGAATGAAACAGTACTGTATCACTTGGTTATTATGCAATTATGCATTTACCCAAACATATAAAATGGGATGCGCCCAATAGTGAATTTTGCTATGTATAAATTTAAAAATATAAAAATGTAATAAATGAAGACAGAACCTTTCTACCTGATTGAAGCAGTCAGATTTCCTGGCAATTGAGGGGGAAGGGAAAATGTTTACATCAGAAAGTAACACTTTCCAGTATTGAAGTCAGGAAAAAAAAAAATCAAGTTCTTTTTTAGAATGGACTGGCCAAATAGCCTAAATTATGATTTTTAATGTTCTTCAACATATTATTAATTGACTTAAGAAGATTAACCTGTAAAATATAAAAGTAGGGAGCTAGAGAAATGGCTCACAGTTAAGAGTGTATACTGCTCTGCTCTCTGAGATCAGTTCCCAACACCCACATCTGGTAGTTCACAGCCACCTGTAACCCCAGCTCCACGGGCTCTGACACCTTTTCTGGCCTCTGTGGGTTACTCACACGTGCACAAACCCAGATGCAGATACACACAGACACGATTAAAAAATGAAATAAATCTTTAAAATATCTATATAAGTGGCCAGAAATAAAGCTATTATTTATATATAATAGTTTTGATTAATGCACAATATATGTACTAATGGCTAAAGTAATAAGTGTGCTGGGCAGCATGAATGCATGGAGACTGTCCCCAGCAAACTGACGCTTGGCCTTGAGGCATGGCTGGGAGAGTCCAGGAGAACTTGCAGGTGACCTCTCTGGGAAGCAGCCTCTGTGATGGGACTGGGGGAACTCTTTCCTTTCATTCCCTTCTCTCCTTGAGACAAAGTGCTCAGATGTGGTACCCCTCTGTCTTCACACTAGTATGGTCATTCACCCTCTTGTATTTAGAGTGCTGTAGTGTAGGAAAGATGATGTGTTCTGATTTACTCTGTACTCCCAGAATGTGTCTTTCTGACTGGTAAAGGCATGTTTTTTACAGATTTCTCTTCTCCAACTCTTTGTTTTTTTGTAGCCTTCCAGTACCCTCAGCTCAACGTATCTCAATTACTGAAGTCCTCTTGGGTTAGAACAGGTATGCTCAGTTTATATAATGTTTTGGGAACTGTAAGAGCAGGGAGGGTATATTGAGAATGACACACCCTTCCTGGTTCCTAAAATCAGGACAAGATGTACCTTAAATTCTTGTCAAAGAATGAATGAGAAAGTGATTCAATTTGGGCTGTGGGAATGTGTCCCACTGAGTTATGGCACAGAAAAGATTGACCTTCTTTAAAATTCATACATCAAGTCCAGGGCACCATCTAATGGAATCCGTGGTCCCCTGACCTGGCACAGGAGGAAGCTCTGAAGCAAGAATCTTTTTATTTCCTAAAAGTGCTATTTGGATGAATAAGGTAGTCCTGGGGACTTCGTCAGGTGTTTAGATGAGCTCGGGCACATGTGAGCTGATATGGCCATAGACAGGGTCATGTATTTAGAGTGAGGACAGTTCAGAACAAGGTTTTCTAACCTAGTCCACAAACTCTTAAGAGACAGTTAAACAGTCACAGTTACCTAGTGTGCAAACAGCACGGTGACCAGTGTGAGGAAAGAATGTGACTAAGTAGAGATACCCACCTTTTATGGGGCTCTGAGACCTTATGTGGGGTTTGCTGCTTTGCATGATACATAGATCCCATTTTTCAGACTTCAAAGTGATTGACTTTCCAAGGGTTGAATCTCAGAGAGGGTTGAAACCAGTTCAGGCACTTGCTGTCCTCCCCCACCCCACACCTTGCTGATAAGTTGATTATCTGTTTAGACAATCTTGTTTGATACAGATTACTTGAGGCTGGCAGATTTTAGACTTAGAATCCAAGTCCTAGATTAGATAGGAACTCCCACTATCTCCAGAAGCTTTGAGATAAGTGCAGGCCTACTGATATTTGTTTGATATTGGGTGGGTGATCTGTGCTCCAAGCTGCTTCAGTGCTGAGCTGGGATTTTGGTCTCCAGTCTGCTGTGGTCTGGGGCCACTTTGAGGGCCCTCATTCACCCTATTCCCTGGTTTCCTCTCCTCAGTATCTTCTTAGAGAGTGCCCCTTCCTGTCCTCCACTGACTTGTTTCTTGTTGAATGCAGTCCTTCTGGGAGTCCTGGAAAAGCAGCTCCAGAGTGAAGTTTTTCCTGCTGAGATGGAACGCAAACTGGCCCAGCTGCTCAGTGAGGTGCCCACCAGGAGACGCATGTGGAGGCGAGCCACTGTGGCTGCTGGGAACAGCGTGGTGCAGGTACTCACTGAAGGAGGGTAGAGAGCAGAGGAAAAGCTCACTGGAAACTTGTTTTCATGCACATGGGAAAATAGTGATATGAACTTGATTGCTCTATTAGGTAGTAACTGAATATGGCAGCGTTGAGGCCAACTAGAGTTCAGATAAATACTGATCAAATCCTTGGTAATTGCTTGACCCAGCACTTGACCTCCAGGAACATAGCAGAAGACTTATTTCTGGCTTCCTGGATCATCATAAAGCTTTGCTTTTCAAAAAGTAATTACCAGCACTTTAACTTGTTTTATGAAATGGAAGATCTCACTGATTGCATCTTAAAAGGGAATCATTGATGGGGAGAGAACTCAGACAGAGAGGGGCATTCTGCTCTCTATTCACACATTTCATCTTCCCCACCAGGATCCTGCCAACCCAAGCTGTCTCCTGTTACCCTAGATCTTCACTCTATAAACTGGCAGGCCACAGAAGGCAGATTTGTTTGAATTGAAAAGTGACCCATTTAAAAATGTGCATACTCACAGAATGCTGGGGGGAGCTGTTACTTATTCCTGTCTCCCTGTGAATGATGTGGATTCCTCCCTTTACCAACTACTGACTTGGAGGGTCATAGAAATTGGAGCTCATAGAGCATTTCAGAAACTCCAGACTAGGGTGAAACTCATCAGCGAAGGGTCGCTGGCGGGCAGGGGTGGGAGGCGGGATGTGTTGAAAACAAGATGTGGAAGTGACTGGGTGGGTCAAGGGTGCCAGTTTTGCTTACAGTTGGCATCCTTGTCCTCCAACGCCTTCTCTGAACGTGTCCGTTTTAGCCTTCTCTATTCCTCCTCCCAGAAACATGGTTCTTAGGTTTCTAAAATAGTTCATTTGCCAGATGTAGTCACAATAGAAAAGTTTAAAAAATTACTATTTTTTTTAAAAACCAGTAGAGAGTAATCATCAAACAAATAAGCATAAATAAAGGAAATGAAAATGAATGATTAAATAAGGCTTTGCCTTATTTAGTAGCCTGTAACTTCATACAGCAGAAGGGCTGAGTGTGTGCATAAAGCAGATATAGAGCATTATGAAACTGGATAATAAGATTGGATGCACAAGCTGCCTAAGGCAGGAATATCACACCTGTGCAAGTTAATCAAGCTATTCCAAGCTGATGCCACGTGACAGATTGCTTATAGACTACACTCTGTTTTTAGTCCTCCTTAGTGTGACCAAACATTCACATGTAGTGTGCAATAGATGTTGTGTACAAAAGTACAAATGATAAAGCGTTCAAGGCTGGCGAGATGGCTTAGTGGGTAAATGTGCTTGCTCCAGTTTGATGACCTGAAATTCACCCCCAGGACCCACATGGTGGAAGGAGGGAACTGGGTCCCGTAAGTTGTCCTCTGACTTCCACATGTATGCTGCGGAATGGGAACACACACACACACACACACACACACACACACACACACACGCACGCACACACGCATGCACGCACACGTGCACACACACACAAATAAACGTAATAAAAATTAATAAAAGAGGCAATTGATAGCTGCTGGGAGAGGGAGAGTCAGTTTTCTTTAAGGGTGTGATGCCTGGTAGGTTGACCAGACTCCAAGGATTGGTTGCACACCCAGAGCATTTGGGGAACACAAATTAGATTCCATAGGCCTTAAAAAAATTAGAGAACATGAAGTTGGGAGAGGGTTGTAGGGTGGGAGCTGAGATGAGGGATGGAGGGTTCTGAATATAATCATAATACATTGTATGAAACACTCAAAGAATCAATAAAATATTTTATTTTTTTCTTTTCTTTTTCTTTTCTTTTTTTTTTTTTGAGACAGGGTCTCACTATGTAGCCTTGGCTAACCTGGAACTCTCTATGTAGATCAGGCTGGCCTTGATCTCACAGAGATTCCTGCTTCTGCTTCCTGAGTGCTGACTCTGAGTAAATAAAAGATAGTTTTTAATTAATAAAAGAGCAGGGCATGGTGGTGCACGCCTTTAATCCTAGCATTTGAGAGACAGGCAGGTGGATTGTGGTTAAGGCCAGCCTATTCTACATAGTGAGTTCCAGGCCAGCTAGGACTATAGGGAGACCCTGTTTCAAAACAAAAAACAAACAAACAAAAATTGAATAAAAGAGAAAAGAAAATATTGAACCAACCTAACCGTCCAGCAATTAGGAAGTGAATAGACAGTAAATCTTTATATATTGGAATACTATACAGCCATTTAAAAAATTAGTAATATAGGGGCTAGAGAGATGGCTCAGTGGTTAAGAGCACTGGCTGCTCTTGCAGAGGACCTGGGTTTGGTTCCCAGCACCCACATAACAGCTAACAACTGTCTGTAACTCCAGTTCCAGGAGATCCAACACCTTCTTCTGGCCTCCATGAGTATTGCACAGCACAGGAGCCCTTAACTTACACACTTGCAGGCAAAACACTCATAGACATAAAATGTAATAAATCAAAAAAAATTTTAATTAGTAATAAAGGAAGATGCTCTAGTAGGAATAGGCTATAAAAAGAAACATGCAGTACAGTCTTGTTAATACAGAATTCATGGGGAGCAGAATGGAAGGAACTAAACCAACCTTTGTAGAAAGGTTTTCTTGAATTCATTGAATGTTGAGATTTTCATTTTTTTTCTTTTATACTTTGTTATATGTTTCTCAATTTTTCTTCAATGGGCTATATCATGTCTATAAATGTCAGAAACTAATTTTTAAATGAAATCGAAGCCTCACTTGAAGTGGTGACTTTCTGATTCCTTGCATATTGTAGCTCCCGATACAAATCTGATTAGCCGTTACTCAGTGAGGATGCTGGATGGAAGTAGACGTTCTGACTGCTGCCTTCAGACTGGAAAACTTGGAGAGTCTTTAGTCAAAGTAGCTATTGTTAGATACCTGAGAAGTAGTTATACTTCCTAAATTTGCCAGACATAGGCTGGAGAGATGGCTCAGCGGCTAAGAACACTGACTGTTCTTGCAGAAGACCAGGGTTTGAAGCCCAGCACCCGTATGACAGCTAACAACTGTCTGTAACTCCAGTTCCAGGGGATCCGACAGCCTCTTCTCTCCTCCATTGCCGTTGCACGACACGGGTGCGCTTATACTGACAATACATGCAATCACATAAAATAAAAATAAGAAATAAAATATTAAAAAATAAAAATAAGCTGGGCGTGGTGGCACATGCCTGTAGTCCCAGCACTTGGGAGGCAGAGGCAGGCAGATCTCTGTGAGTTCAAGGCCAGCCTGGTCTACATAGTGAGTTCCAGGACAGCTGGGGCTACAGGGAGACCCTGTCTCAAAAAAATAAAAAAATAAAAAAATTACCAGACTTTTCAATAGAAAAGGTAGCGGTAGAAAGAAAGCAGATAACAGTCTTCTTGGTTTTCTTGCCCTTTGATATACCCCATTCAACAGGCTAATAAAAATTATCCCCTACAGTACAGTCAGGAGGGAGGGAGCAAGTGGTTTGGAAGCACAGATGTGGTTAGGAAACTGGCCTCAGCAGCAAACAGAGGACAGGACATATGAGCCCTGACAGTGTACTAGTGCTCAGACAGAGTACATGGAATGTTCTTAGGGGTTCAGAGTCTGGACCCATGTTATTAAGGATCTTTGGGAGCTGGAGAAATGGCTCAGCAGTTAAGGGCACTGGCTGCTCTTGCAGAGGACCCTGGTTCAAATCCCAGCACCCACATGGTGAATAACAACTGTCTGTAACTCCAAGGGAATTCTGACACTCTCTCCTGACCTCCGTGGGCATTGCATGACACAGGTGCACACACAGGCAATAAATTTTTTTTTTAAAAAAGGATCTTTGGACATGGTCTGGATGAAGAAGTTCCCAGTGAAGTCATGAAATGATTGATTTGCTGGAAGTTTCCTGAGGTAAAGGAGGAGTCCAGATGCTGTGCCCAGAGCAAGGGGGCACGTCACCAACCCATCCTTATCCTCCTGGAGAGAGAAGTAACAGCCGTGTTTCACTAATGACAACTGTACAAACCAAAAATTCAAATTGCACATGCAAAATAAAGGGCCTGTTGAGCATTTCTCAAGATGTCAGCACAGTGTTTGGCTGATGTCTAAAGGGCAATAAAGTGGTTGCATGTTATTAAGAGAAACAGCATAATGCAATGAAGCAAAATGTCATATTAATGAGATACACTAAATGTACAAGATTTGGAAGCACAGAGAGGTAAATTCTAGGTGACAAATAAGATCATACATATATAAGGCATTTAGCTTGTCTGGAGATTTTTTGATTATCACAGTAGGTAGCACAGGGAGACAAAGTTGGTACTGGCATCTGGTGGACAGGGCACAGGGACGATGCTAACTATCTATTGTCACCTATGTCAGAGGTCAAACATCAGTAATGCCAAGGTTGAGAGCAAGAAGTGCTCTCAGGAAGAAATTAGGTAGAACTATTCATAGTCAGGGTACAGCAGCACCCTCCCAAGACATAGTGGGTTTGTTGGAGGTTGTCAACAATGATTCCAGACTGCCTGGCCATGCCGGTCCTTATGCCCTGTGTATCCCACTGGCTCCTTTGTTTCAGAAATGTTGAATAACACAAAGTGCAATTCTATTCTGCCCAGAAGAACTCTCATTTTAACTGTCTTTCAGAGAGCACTGTGGTGATTCTGGGGCTTTGGGTGGAGTAAGGAGCTTCTTAAGAGGGCTGGAACTAATCCCAGTCTTATTCGGGACCAAGTGGCCCAAGGAGGGGCATCTGGACATGCGAACTTCCTCCGCATTGATGGCTTCTGTACTCTCTCAGGTGGTGAACGTGTCCAGGCTGGAGGGAGATGACAACCCTGTGCAGCTCATCTACTTTGTGGAAAATCAAGATGGAGAGAGACTCAGTGCAGTCAAGTCTTCAGATCTGATCAACAGGATAGACCTTCAGAGAGCAGCCATCATCTTGGGTTACCGAATTCAAGGCACCATTGCCCAGCGTAAGTCTAAGACTTCTAGCCTGTTGGCTGTGCTGGGTCCAAATCCACTTGTGTTTTGATAGTGAGCTCTGAATTTACAGCATTCTGATGTATGATAGTTTTTATCTTGAAACCTTGTCCTGAAGTGATGCTTATGGAAGGTGCCAGTTGTTAATGTTCATTTGCTGAGACCTTTTAATAAAGTGATTTATTATCACTCTGTGTGTGTGCATGCGTGCATGTACATGCACAATGCAAATGTGCCATATGCATGATTGGAGGTCAGAGGACAACTTTGTGGGATCTAATCTTTTCTCCCACTTACATGGATTCTGGGAATTGAATTCAGATCGTCAGGTGTGTATGGCAGGCATTTTTTGGCTGAACCATCTCACTGGCTTCGTTGTTGTGGATTTCTACCTCTATGACCATGGCCATTGCTACTGTTTTTCCTACTTTGCATCTCATAGTCTAGGGTTTATACTGGGTCATAAAACCTTAAATCAACACTAATATTTTCCCCTTCATCCCTATACTATTTCCTTTTAAAAGCTTTGCCTTAGGTAAAATATTGTGCCTGTTCTATTTTTCTTCCAAAATCTTCCCTGTCACACTCTTGCTGGGGATAGCAAGTCACTCAGGAAGCCAGGAGGCACACTCCAAGTGGATTGGCTTCTCCAGGATCTCCTAACACAAAGGCAGCCTTGATCCCTACCCTCTTCAGTCCTGTTCCTCTCCTACCCTTGCCTCACATGGCTCAACCAGTTAGAAAGAGGCATTTGATATTTCTTATTGTTGGAAGGCACTTGGCCCTGCCCCTTGGCAGTGACTGCAGTTAGTACCTCTTTTCCAGCTCTCAGATTTTGGGTAGATACTTAAAATGAAGAAAAAGGAGGGGCACAGAAAATCTTATTTCTCTAAATATGACTTTTCAGATCAGTCTGCTGTTTTATTTAAGCTTAAAATTTTTTTGAATTTTTATTTTTTTCAAGTTTATTTTTATTTTATGTATATGAGTTTTTTGTCTGCATGTATGTAAGTATACTCATGTGTGTAGTGCTAGTGGAGACCAGAAGAGGGCATTGGATTCCCCTGGCACTGGAGTTACAGATGGTTGTTAGTGTGATGTGGGTGCTGGGAACGGAACCTTGGTGGTCTTTGGCAAGAGCAGCCAGTACTCTTAATCACTGAGCCTTCTCTCCAGTCCAATAGTGCAGTTTTAAAAGATAGTGTTGAAATTAATCCTTGGAAGTGAAAGACTCTTGGTGAAATCTGTTCTTGTCCCTAGAGACTAACCTGGGTGAGGGTTACTGGGTACACATCCTTCATCTGATAGAAGATGATGGATGGTTTAAGTGATAATTTTGGGTAGGCTGTGTCAGTGTGCTTGAAATATCTGCATGTTAGTGTGTTCTGTTTAATCAGTGCTTCTGGGGGCTGGAGAGATGGCTCAGTGGTTAAGAGTACTGACTACTTTTGCAGAGGACCTGGGTTTGATTCCCAACACTCACATGGCGGCTGACAACCATCCATAATTCCAGTTCCAGGGGAAATTCAGTGCCCTCGTCTGTCCTCTACAGGCACTGCACAACACGGGTGCACTTACACACATGCAGGCAATATACTCATATACATAAAATAAAAATAATAAAATATTTTTAAAAATCAGTGCTTCCAGAGTTCCAGGGATAATGGTGGGAGAGGTGTTTTAATTATATTTAATTATATTATATTATATATTTTAATTATGTATATATGCGTATGGATTTGTACATGTGTGTACAGTGCCCTCAGATCCCCTGGAGCTAGAGTTACAGGCAGTTGTATGCTGCCTGATGTGGGTACTGGGAATGGAACATGGGTCCTCTGGAAAAGCAATACATACTGTTAACTGCTGAGCCATCTCTCCAGCCCTAAGGTGTAGCCCAGGCTGGTCTCGAACTTGTGATCCTCGTGCCTCCATCTCTTCAGTGTAGCCTGTAGGTGTATGCCCACAATCAGCCTCCCTCCATTTTTTAAACAAGGTTAATTTCAATGGATCTGGGCATCTTTTGTTGTGGTACACAGGGAGTTAGGGAATGATGGAGGTACATTTTTCCAGATACTCTCTTCCAAGTGCTTGTCACTGTCCACAAGTTAAAAAATCAACCAGTGCTGGGCGTGGTAGCGCACGCCTTTAATCCCAGCACTTGGGAGGCAGAGGCAGGCGTATCTTTGTGAGTTAGGCCAGCTTGGTCTACACAGTGAGCTCCAGGACAGCTGGGGCTACCGGGGCACCCTGTCTCAAAAAAAAAAAAAAAAAAAAAAAAAAAGATCAACCAGTGCTGGCTTTTTCTTAAATAATGAGAAATTCCTGTGTAGTTTCCCACAGACTACAAAGCTAAAAGAGAAACCAAAGGTGATAAAATGTGGTTAAATACTTTACCCTCAGCCTCAAAGGACAGAACAGGTAAACTGACAACAATAAAATGTGGTCTGCTATTTTCCCCTACCTAAAACACACATCCTAATTTGGACCATACATGTGACCTGCGACCCCCAGAAAGTACCGATAACCGCTCTGTGACCCTTTCAGGTGGACTTAGGCCTGTATTGGCAAAGTAGGGCTTCTGGACCCTGGCTAACGCTCACATTCCACACAGTGCAGGTGTCTACCTTACTCTTCTGGCAGAGCTTTCCATATTGAGCACACATGCACAAGATCCTGAAAAATCAGAGCTTGATTTCCACACACATGGGGCCCCGTTTTCACACCTGGAGACCTGTTACCCTGTCCACTTTATCCCTCAATAAAAGCCACAGAGGACAAGACACAGGGCAGTCAGGCCTTTCCATCTGCCCACCTTCCCTTAGCAAAGTGTACTTGACTCTTGGTTCATTAAAGGTGTACTTAACCTTTCCCCTGGTCTTCCTGTCCTTCCTTGTCTATGAAGTGTTCTAACTTGAGTCACCTTATCCCAGGACTCCTTTCATCTCATCCTACACCTCTCCTTCCCTGGTTTCATGCTGAAGGCCCTGTGGATGACCGTCTTGGGATTTCAGGGTTGATCAAAGAAGGAAGCATCAGTTCACACCAGAGCCAGTCCAGGAGCCTTGAGGACCTACCTCTCCAGGGTTTTCCTAGATTGTAACTAAGAAGACCATCAGTTCCCTCAGCTCCTCCACTGAACTGTCACTGCTTCTTCTTATGCAAAATGAACTGCAAGCCTCAGGGATCCTCCTCTCTGTCCCACACAGTGCTGGGGTTACAGGCATGAGTGTGGCTATTGCCCCACTTTTACATGAGTATTAGGGATTTTTCTCAGGTCCTCATGTGTATGCAGCAAGCACTCTGACCTTCTGAGCCATCTGTACAATATCTCCTTTCCCTTCTAAAAGCTGATTAGTACTGTGCCATGTGGATGTACCACTTTTCATTTGTCCATTCACCTGCTGATGGATTGGGGGTTGTCCCCCGTTGGCTCCTGTAACTAATACCACTGTGAACATCCTTTTCATGTTCTCAGGTGCTGAGGTGGAAATGGCCAGTTGGCCTTGTTGTAGGTCATGAACTGTTTCCGTTAGTTGATACTGCAAGTGACAGATACCATTATTTAGGGTTCGTTTCCTTGGTAGTTTTCCCTTGTTTGTTGGCATGTCCTTCCTTTAGAATGGTAACTGGTACCCTTGTACACATTTGTGGATAGACAGGGGAGAGGGAGTGGGAAGGGGAAGGGTTTCTTCCTAGGTCTCTGAGTTCTAGCTCTTAGTCTCTCTAGAGACCAGGAGGATGTGATTTCCACTCTGTTGGGTGAAATGGCCATAACCACGTGGACATGTAGCATTTGAGGAGAACCACTTTGAACAAGGTTGTATGGAACTAATTTTGGTATGGAAATATAATGGGGTGGGAGGAATAAACTAGAAGCCAAGAGACTAGAGTCCACTGAGCTTTGCTATTCCATTAGCCATGTGCCTTCAGACACATCATATGTGTCTTTCTGGTCCCTAATGTGCTCATTTGCCTGGTCATCTTTCCTGTCCTTGAGATATTGTAACCCACATTCTTGCCTTCGGCTGAAATGGCAGTCTTGTGAGTTTCTCGGGAGAAGGCTCATTCCCTTTAGGAAATGAGTGAGGAGCGTGGTACTGACAGCCTTTCTTTCTTGTCTATAGCTGTGGACAGGGTGAAGAGGCCGTCCCCGGAGTCCCAGAGCAGCAACCTGTGGGTCGTTGTTGGTGTGCTCATCCCAGTGCTGGTGGTGACAGTGATTGTTGTCATCCTCTACTGGAAGCTCTGCCGCACGGACAAGCTGGACTTTCAGCCTGACACGGTGGCCAACATACAGCAGCGGCAGAAGGTAAGTACCCTTCCCACACCAGGGTAGCAGAGACAAATTCGAGGCCCTTGATGCTGTAAGACAGGCCACTCAAAGAATGTTCTGGGTCTAATGGCAGGGTCCTTTGTCTATATGTCTGCTTGCCATAACCCTGGTTCTCTGTCCTAGGGGATACATTCTGGGAACACGAGCTGTAAGAACACTTAGATGCAAAGTGGGCTCTGGGACCCACTGTAATTTTCTTTTTTGAGAGGCTCAGGAGATTGTTACATGCTGTGCATGAGTTCTGCCTGTCTCACCAGGCTGCTTTTAGGGAGCAGTGGCCACGCAGGTTGCCCCGGATCTGTGGCTCTTTCTTTTGTGCAGATCTACCAGATGGCTGCTTTACTTTTCTGTCCATGTCGGGACCCTCCCTATCCACTTAATCAAGAGCATTTAATCATTTAAAAGTTTTTTAAAAATACTTTTATTTTTACTTTATGTATATGAGTATTTTGTCTATATGTATGTAAGTGCACCATGGCATGCAGTGCCCATGGAGGCCAGAAGAAGGTGTCAGATAACCTGGAACTGGAGTGAGGGGCAATTGTTAGCTGCCATGTAGGTGCTGGGAACCAAACCTGGGTCCTCTGCAAGAGCAGCCAGTGTTCTTAAACACTGAGCCATCTTCTCAGACCCTTGGTTTTCTTTTTTTAAAAAATGTTATTTTATTTATTATTTTTATTTTATGAGCATGAGTATATCATTTGCATGTATGTAAGTACACCTGTGTCATGCATTGCCTATAGAGGTTAGAAGAGGGTATTGGATTCCCCTGGAATTGGCCTTATGGGATAGTTGTTAGCTGCTATGTGGATGCCAGGAATCGAACCTGGGTCCTCTCCAAGAGCAGCCAGTCCTCTTAACCACAGAGCCATCTCTCTAGCCCTGAGTTTGGTTTTCTTTAAATAACAAAGAAATCTCAGTACACAATTTTCTACTTTTTTTTTCAATGTTTCCACTCCCCACTCCACCCCACCCCACCCTACTCTTATGTTTTTTTTAAATTTATTTTTATTTTATGTATATAAGTGTTATGCCTGCATGTGTATAAGTGCACCCATGTTGTGCAATGCCCACGGAGGCAGAAGAAGGCGATTCCAGAATCTCCTGGAACTGGGTTATGGTCGGTTGTTAGCCACCATGTGGGTGCTGGGATTTGAACTCAGGTCCTCTGTAAGAATAACCAGTGCTGTTAGCCACTGAGCCATCTCTCCAGCCCCCTCCCCTTTTTTAAAATGTTGATTTGCCTACACCTAATTTGATAGCAGTTTTTAGCACCCCAGTTTTCAGGTGTCTTTCCAAAGCATTAGCTTTTGTAGAAACAGCAATTTTCTTTCACTTGTATGTTTCAGAGTTTTTGTAATATTGTCACATCAGGTTTCATAGTAAAGAAATTGACTTTGGGTCAATGTCTGGCAGCTCACCTGGTGTGACCAAAAAAACATGCCAGAATTCTAGAGATGTCAGAGCCGTAGACATTGACCCAGCATGCATTTCAGCCAGTGTGCTTAGTCCGTGTGCCGTATCCATTAGTGCATGCTCTCTGTATAGAGTCTTTCCTACTTGGAAGAGTCAGTCTATCTGAAGTTTGGTAAGACTAAGTAAACAAAAGGCAAAAGAGCAAGGAATAGAAGGTTGCCATGGTAGCCTGATTTTATTCAGGTGGGCTAAAAAATATTCTGGGTCTTATTCTGGCCTGAGGTGCATGCCTTGTAGTCCCAGAACTTGGGCAGTAAAGGCTGGAGGCTCACAAATTCAAGGCCAGCTGGAGCTATATAGTGAGATGCTGTCTCAAAAAAAACCCCAGCAGAGGCTGGGGTAATGGTTCAGTGAATAAAACAGTTGCCACGCAAGCATGAGACCCAAAGTTCAGACACCCAGAACTCACTTTGAAACAGGGTAAGCATGGTAGTTGAGGAAGGCACCCAACATCAGCTTCACACACATGTGAGCATGCATCTGCCAAACAGCACACACATATGCACACCCCCAAATAAAAAAAAACTAAACAAGAAAACATAAATATTGCAAATCTCAACCTACTGAATGAAAAAAGTAAGTTTAATTTTTAAGTTTATTATACACCTATAAAAGTAAATAGGGAATATTTTGTTTTCTTATGAATTGCAAAGCTTTTATTACATTGCAAGCTATGGCTGTCAGATATAATAGAAGCATTTTGTACATCAATATTATCTTTCCCACCCTTCTTCATTTATAATTTAGATAATCTGCTATGGTCGTTTTGTTGTTGTTATTATAACAGCAAATGACATGGAAAAAGGACCTGCTGTGATGTGAGTCATAGTGTGACTTTGGGCAGTCAGATCAACAGTAGGGAGGGAAATGTTTTGTTCTGGTGAAAGAATATTGTTACAGGAAGACTTAGCCAGGGGAGGTGGCTGTGTATCTAGGCCTTTCTGCTCTGTTTTCTGCAGTGCGTACTCCTTGTAGAAGCCTTGTCTGTTATAAACTATCAGAAAGTCAGCATCTCTCGAACTGAAAACAGGATATTCCCTAAGCTTTCTCCCCTCGCTTTTACTTCCGAGGTATTTCCATGTGCTAGATGTTGCTATAAATCAAATGGACAGTTCCAAGCCCTTGGAGTCTCTTTCTCTTCAGGTGCTGCAATGGTCTCTGCTTACATGCTTACAGCCTTGTTGCAGCAAAGGGCTTCTGCTCCTCAGAACCCCCAGAGATCACTGTCTGCTCACACCATCAGGAGGCGAGACCTTGATGAAGTTTCAGGGGTCTGGTCTGTCTTGCTTTGCTAGTGTTACAGCTGTTGCATGGGTGTGTCATAGGTCTGTAGTAGGAAAACCAAGGTCTTTCTTCAGTTTAAACCAACCTCTCTGCTTGCTTCTAAGGCCACACAGCAGTAGCGAAGGCCTGTAGCCTGTCCCCTGAGGTAAGTAAGCAACAAGGTGCTGTCCTCTTGTGACTATAAGCGCTCCTTCCCTGCTTGCTTGGCACACCCTGATGCTGCCTTGCATTACTCTGTGAAATCCTTCAGCGAATCCCAGAGTTGTGAACATCTGGAAACAATAAATCTCACCTCCTTCTCCTTGTAATGAAGAGGCCTCTTCAGATTGTCTGGGAGTCCCTTATTTTTGAAATATGATAAGAGGGAGAGGCCATTCTGTTTTAGGATTTGAGGCAAGGCCTTTTCTTTTTCCAGTAATAAAGGGGAAAGAAACTTCATATATCTTTCCTTTATCTGTATTTGCTTTAATCTCTATCCAAAGCCATAATTTGTTATTATTACCTATGAAACTACAGTGTGGATCTTGCTCACCATAAATGGTGCTGGCTGGGTGGTAATTTGTTCCTTCTGATGGCAACAGTCCATACCCAGCTATTAGCATGGATACCCTCAGGTGCTTATAAAGTTGGCACTGTGGGCAGCCCAAAGGAGCTGTCCCCAGACCATGTGTGACCATTACCCAGACTCCTGAACTTGCAAGCCAGACTAAGTTACAAATACAAATAGCAATCAGCCTGCCTTACAGGGCTGAAGTCAGGAAGAAAGGCTAGTTACCCCCCAAAGTTGACTTGCAGCAATACAAGAACAGCTAATGTGTGTATGTGTGTGTGTGTGTGTGTGTGTGTGTGTGGCAGGGCTTTGGGTGGGCTTTGCTGCTGGTCAGAACAAAGCAGGTGATATTGGGCTTGGACTGAGGTGGAAGAGGCAGTGTGACCTGCAGAGGGGATGCGAGTGGTACAGGAAAGCTGGAACAAGCTTAGAGGGAAGAGCACAGCCAGGTGACAGAGTGCCCATCTCAAGAGGCTTGCGAGACATGTCCAGGGCTGGAACTCATGCTTCCAGCAGTGAGCAGCCACCACAGGGGTTTTGGCAAGAGGAACAGCCTGGGCACCTTTCCACCTGCGGTGGTCACTTTAGAAGGTGATATGCACAATGGCTTGAAGAGAAATGCCATCAAGCACTCCTCCCTGGCTCTACATTCAGAGTCTGCCACACAGAGTTCTCTAGATCCCTAGCATCCAACCTCAGTAGTCTCTGGGTAGAGAACCTTGGAGTGTTGTCTCCCAACTCAAGGTCCCATGTTGGCTGCACTGAAGACAAGCAGATGGTCGCAACTTTGCCTCGTCTTCACTTTCTAAATGGAAACAACATGGTGGCTGTGGGGATTTTTCCCAAATTGCATCCATCAAGTAACAAATGCATACAATAGCGCTCTCCACAAGATTGCAGTTTTTTATTCAGACACTGGGGATTTGCTCTGTGGTTTCTATTGTCATCCTAACTTCCCCTTCCCTGGTGGTCAGGCAGATGGAGCACTGGAGGCTTTGCTGTGTCTTGTTCCATCTGGGTCTTGTTATATTTATGGCCCACGTGATTTAAAATTCATCAGGCATCTCTCTTGGTACTTGGCTGACCTGCCGGACTAGACCTCCCTGACTTGTCGGCAGTGTGTTCCCGTGGGGCTCAGACAACGTGGCTGTCCTCTGCATGATATATTAGAGAAGAGAACAAAAGAACCATCCATCTTCAGGAATAACTGGGCCTTAATTTGCATATTGAAGACTAATTAATCCTGACTCCTCTTCTATGAAATGCTGATTGGAGCCCATTCACATATGGAATCTGGGGGGTGTAATGCCATCCAGGCTTAACTCTACTTTTTTTTTTTTTTAAAAGAAATGGAAAAACTAGTTTCTAGTGATTCAGAAAATAAGGCTAAAAGCAGTGAATTCAGTTTTGTGTGTGTGTGTGTGTGTGTGTGTGTGTGTGTGTGTGTGAGATATTTTAGTAATTTTTTCCCTTTTGTCTGTAGATGGCTTTTTGTTTTGTTTTTGAGACAGGGTCTCACTCTGTAGCCCACATAGTGGGCCTCAGTTTTACAGAGATCCACCTGCCTCTGCCTCTCAAGTGTTGGGATTAAAGATCTGTGCCACCATGCCTGACCTGTGTAGATGGCTTTGAGTTATGTTTAAGCACATATTACTTGCCCTATTTTTATGGTGATAGAAGGTGGTGGCTTCCCCAGCCTGTGAGATGGGCTTTAATGAGGATGCAGGACTTGTATATTTCTTTCTTTCTTTCTTTTTTTTTTTTTAGTCTTTTGAGACAGGGTCTCCCTGTAGCTCCAGCTGGCCTGGCACTCGCAATGTAGACCAGGCTGGCCTTGAACTCACAGAGATCTGCCTGCCTCTGCCTCCTGAGTGCTGGGATCAAAGGCATGCGTAGAACTTGTATGTTTCTTTGATGAGAGAAAACCTAATCTTGTTGCCATTGCCCCTTACAAAGTACTTTATCTAAATTTCCATCTATAGTTATATCTGATGTCCTGAAGACTCTGCCGTTTATATTAACTGCTTGATATTTCATCAGCCAGCAGGGTTGAGAATGCCTTTGTCAATCTCATTTGCATTGCATAGTGCTTGGCATTTGTGAAGGATTTTCTCACCTCTTGCCATGTTTCTTTCTGAAATTTTTTAGAGGAGGCAGTTAGTGCTTGGACGTGGGCTGTATGGACGACACTGCAGAGCTGCTTGTGCTGAAAAGATATCAGTCTTTTCAGAGGCTTTTGCTTAGAGGGTCAGTTTGGTTCAAGCAAACCCTGTAATGGGTGGATGTGGTCAGTACCCAGTTCTTAGAGACATATGCTTTCTTTCTGGGAAATATACCATCAAGGAGTTTAGCAAAATTTGTTAGGTGATGGTAGTGGTGGTGGTTAGAGGACTGTTGGTCATTCCTGTCACTTTTCTACTTATAGGCTCTGTTTGTGGAGCTAAAAAAAGGTGTAGGTTGAAAAAAAAAAAACCTATAAAATTGGAAATTGTTCATTTGGGGATTTTTCTCATTATCTGGGAGTAATTGGTGTCAAATTGTCAATTTTCTAGCCATCTTAAAAAAGCTTGACAGATGGGCGCTTGAGAATTATGTTGGTGGATTTATAATTTCAAGATGAAAATAATATATATAATTACATATTTCCTAAATTAGAACAGTATAGCTAAGTTGGATAAAGAAGATCCCATCCTAAGCATATAAGATAGATATTTCTTTTTTAAGTTTGGGAGTTATTTTCTGGCTCACCTACTTTTTCCTTTACTTGTATATAACATAGAAGAAGGCAGCTGAGGGTTGGAGAGATGGCTCAGTGGTTAAGACTCTTCATTGCTCTTGCAGATGACTTGTGCTTGTTTCCTAGTACCCTCATGGCTACTCACAACCATCCTTAACTCCAGTTCCAAGGAATCTGACACCCTCTTCTGGCCTTTGCAGGCTCCTCATGTGGTACACACACACACACACACACACACACACACACACACACACACAAACACACACACACACAAAAACACACACACACACACACAGACTCATACACAGACACAAACATAGACACACACACACAAACACACACACACACAGAGACACACAGCACAGGGACAGGTGATACGTGAGCAGCGAGAGCTTGTGGGGGACACTGAGCAAGAGCTTTGCATTAAGTAACCGTAACACAGACTGTGGTATCCAGTAATTGAAAGAAGTTAATAAAAGTTTCCTGCCAGTTAGAATAAACGTTCAAGGAAGTATACAGTATTCTCTTGACTCTGTTTTTTTTCTTTGATTTGAAGTTGGAATTTTGATCTTTTAGAAGTAAACATGGCAGTTTTCATTCCTTTGTCCTCTGGTATAAAATATGGCATTAAGACCCAGGCTCAGCCCAATGTGGGGGTGCACATTTTTAATCATAGCATTTAGAGGATGAGGCAGGAGAATTGAGAGTTCAGGATCAGCCTAGGCTATGTAGCAGGACCCTGACTCAAAACCATACAAAAACAAAGAAAGAGACCAGGCCGGGACTCAGTGAACACAGTGTCTGCGGAGCCTGGGATCACTGATGATCCCAGATTATGGTTCTGTTGTGGCCAAGGAGCACCTGAGGGCACGTTGGTGTTTCCAGCACACTGCCCAGTGCATCCTGAACACCCCCTTCTTAAGCGGGACAGGTAAAGCGCAGAGCCTGTGCCCCACAGCTGCACTCTTCACGGTGTTCTCACCGATTCTTCTGTACCTGAACGAGGCAGGTGTTGTTGGAGGCGGCAGAAGTCATGTTAGATAGAAACACCCCTGCGCTTGCTGCCTCCTCTGCAAAACGAGTTCATGGCATCCTGATGTGAAGAAAAGCATGTGAGGCTGGAGAGATGGCTCAGCCCTTAAGGGCACTTGCTGTTCTTTCAGAGGACTGGAATTCATTTCCCAGCACCCATGTGAAGAGCTTACAACCACCTGTAACTTCAGCTCCAGAGGAGTCTGACATCCCTTTGCCTCCATAGGCACCCCCACCCCCATTTAAAAAAAAAAAACACAAAAAAACGGAGCTTGGTGTGGTGGCACATGCCAGTCCCGTACATGGGAGGCAGATGGTTTACGTAGTGAGTTCTAGACCAACTGGGACTACAGGGCTGTCTCAAACCAGACAACAACAAAGCAGACAAACAAAAAATCCAAACAAAAAAAGAAATGAATGTAGGGGCGGGGAGATAGCTCAGTGGTACAGTGCCTGCCATCATAAACACGGAGACACATAAAAACCAGATGTGGTGCGCACTTGTAATCCCAGCACTGGGGAGGTGGGCAATGATGGATCTTTAGGGCTTGCTGGCCAGCTAGTCTGGCTGAATCTGAGACCCTGGGTGTCCCAGTGAGAGACCCTGTTTTAAAAAACAAGGTGGATAGCCCCTGAGGTTGGCCTCAGACCTCCACACACATACACACATATGAATGTGTGCACACAAACGCACGTATACATGCGCAGAATACATGTAAGATAGGGAATGAGGAAGCCATGCCTGGGTTTCTTGTGCCTTGATGAAAGGGGTCTGCTGGACACTTTTAATCTTTATTTGATGTTTCAGAGATTTCTGTTCTCTACACAGAACACCCCAAGAAGCTATCTTATGAAGCCCCCATAAGAGGGGGCTTCTTTAACAGGACTGTTAGAGGGGTGTGGGAGAGGGGAGCCCAGGCTGGGCACTTGCAAGTTTATCTCTGACAAAGGCAGCCTCTGCTCTTAGGAAATGTTTATCCACACCTAGGAGTCCAAGTGGAGCAGCTGAGGAGAGGCGGGCTTGGTCTGTCACTTTCTAAGCAGTGTTGCTGATTCTAGGGTAGCATGGAGCCTGCCCTTTTAACGGGACCTTCTTACCATTAGAGAATGCAGTATGCCTGGCTTCACCTTTTGTTTCCAACCAACTCTGTAAATGATCTTTACATTAACTTTGGTCTCCATCTGCTGGTGTAAACCATTATTACAGACTGCTTTCCCTCTGTCTTCCATCCTGGATGTTTATTTAGTGTTAAAGAATTTCTAAGTCACAAACCTAAGCCATGGACATTACTTTTGGGGCAGAATGAGAATATGACAACATCTTTTGATTCTATATACAGTGGATTGTCTTAAGTGTCTTTCAGTTAATAGAACTGTGTAACCTGGAGGCTTTGGTTCACAGTAGAGTTCCAAAGAGGAGACCCCAGGAACAATTTTTTATGTGCTGTTCATTTCCCTACACCTTGCAGGCTGGATGTAAGGAAACTGTCAACACCTATCCTTGTCCCTTCTATTGTCATTAAAATGATGTCATCAGGCATGGTGTTAATGCATCTTAGTACCTTGAACATCCTTCCTCCCTCACCATAGGCTCAGAAGATGAAGCCCAGAAGAGGTGCAGCTTGTGGAGGAGGTGTGTGTGTGTGTGTCTGGTTTTGGGTGTGGTGTTGGGTGCACTGTGTGTCCCCCAGGAGGACACCTATACCCACCAATGAGTGCCAACCATTTCTGAAGAACCCTTTCTCCTTGCTAAAAATTCCATTACTTTGGCTTCTAATACCCTGAACTTTTCCAGATCAGTCTGTTTCTTTGAAGTTTCCTTATTTTCCCTGATTCCTTTTCTTCTCCTCAGCCCCAGCCTGTCAGATGTTCTCTAATGTTTTATCTATAGAATCTGTATTCATCTTGGAAAATATCAATGCCCCTGCATATCACTGGATAGGTCACTGTCAACATCACCTCTCAGCCAAATGTCTCCTAAGCTATTGTCCTCTGTCTCCAGCTGCCCCAAACTGCTTTCCTTTGAGGCTTTTTCTGTCTTCCCAAACTAAGCATGTTGAAAGGGAAGCCTATTCTTTCATCTCCTGGAGGCGTCACTCCTTCAAGACTCTTAATGTCACCTCTGCCATCGGGGTGGCACACCTCAGGCTTCCAGGTTGTTTCTGGCATCTGCTCTACCTTGGTCTCTCTTGTTTGTTTGTCTTCCTATTCCTTCCCTCAGACCTGGCCATTCTTCCCCCTTTCTTTGCTGGGACCTGGGCTCAGGCCTTCCTGATGTCATAGACATGTTATCACTGGACCCTGGTGCTCTATCTGCTTAGATTTTAGAAATCTGCCTGTTTAGAAACAGAGGCTTTCAGAGTACCCAGAGGCTGACTATAGAAGCTGCCATTTGCAGTGGTCAGCGTCCAGGCTATCCTCTGTCTCACCATCTACCCTATTGCATTCTGCCCCTGTCAGTACAGCTAATGAAATCTCTCAAGTCTTCTCTGTTTCCTGACATGATATCATCTACAGCATGGTCTTTGAATCATTTTTTCAGTTTCCAAGCCTTGCCTGTCTCCCCCAAAGGCCTGGATGAAGTGCCCCTTTCCCAGTAAAAAATGTCTCACTTCACCACAGGTCTCACCACCGTGACAATGGAGCAGGTGCCCTGTTGGAATGGCTTTTGTGTTGTGGTCTTGCTATTTAATCCTTGTATTCCTGTTTAATCTTTCATAAGCATTGGTGACGAATTCTGAGTGTAAACAGAACCTGGCACCATCTGTTGCAGAGATGTTTGTTGGATTGGGTTGGTGGCTCTGCTTGCAGTTTTGGGTCAGAGGTTTTGCTCCCCTGTCCAAGTCCTCCTAGTGTCTTGTCTCCATCCTCATATTTCATGTTAACTACCTTGTTTGTGTGCATGCCTGTGTGTGTTCTAGCTGCAGATCCCCAGTGTGAAGGGCTTCGATTTTGCTAAGCAGCACCTTGGCCAGCACAATAAGGACGACATACTGATTATTCATGAGCCAGCACCACTGCCAGGACCTGTGAAGGACCACACCACCCCATCTGAAAATGGAGATGTGCCAAGTCCCAAGTCAAAGATTCCTTCCAAGAATGTCCGCCACAGAGGAAGGTTAGTAATGGTCTCTCTCCTAGGACTCTGCTGGCTACCAGAGCTGGCTGTGTGATTCCTTCCCCTAAAATATTTATTTGTGCTTGGTTGGCAGTGCCTCTAGACTTGATTAGAGACCAACCAGCTTGACTGTGTGTTCTGATATGAGTGTGCTAGGCTTTGTGGAGGTGATAGGAGAAGTAATGTATAAAAAGTTCATGGCCAGGGACTAGTGAGATAGCTCAGTGGGTACAGGTGATTTCTGCCAAGTGTGATGGCCTGAGTACGATCCCCTGGAACCCACATGGTGAAAGGAGAGAACCAACTTCTGCAAGTTGTCCTCTGACCTCCACATGTGTGCCATGGCAGACATGTTCTCTTCTCCAAATAAATAGGTTTAAAAAAATGTTTTTTTAAAAGAACATGGCCCGCCGCTGCACACCTCCAGCTAGCGTGGGCCTCTTGGCTCCTACTCCTTGTGCTGGTGGCTGGCTACGGTCTCATTGTCTGTCTGCAGGTGACCTTCATCACGACCTCCTTTGCTTTGTTTTCCTCCAGCTGCCCAGCTGTGACCTTTGTCAGCACAGTGCAGGAGGCCCACCTCCTCTATGCCCACTACTCCTTCCCCAATCCATTTCCAATTCCTCATATCAAAGTACAGTGCACAGAGACTTGGGTGTTCATTTTCCAAACTGCCAGGAAAAATGGCAGTTGCTCTCTGCTCCTGTGAGAAGAAGGGCTGCAACTATGTTGAAGACAGAGCTCAGGATCAAGCTTTGTGACTTGACTGTAATTCATAGCTTTGACACAGAAGCCTCAGATTATCAGCCTCTGCTTGAGCTTCAGAACTCTGACCCCTGATTGGCTGCCAAGAGCAAAGAAGCCCCTGTCCATAGTATCATTCAACATTCAAACTGATGGCATCACTTCTGCCTCATCAGAGAAATCTACCTCAGTGATCTGGCCTAGTTTTAAGAATTTAATGGAACCTAGGCTGGAGAGATGGCTCAGCAGTTAAGAGCACTGGCTGCTCTTGCAGAGGACCCAGGTTCGGTTCCCAGCACCCACATGGCAGCTAACAATCATCCATAACTCCAGTTCCAGGGAATCCAGTGCCCTCTTCTGGTTTTCTTGGGCACTGCAAACACGTGATGAACTTACATACATGCAGGTAAAACACTCATACACATAAAATAAAAAGAAATAAAAAATTTTTAGAAGAATTTAATGGATGTTAGAGTGTGATCTTTATGAATTATGTAGAGAGATGTTCTTTGTTTATTTTTCAGGCTTAGAAGTCAAATCTGCAAAAAAATGATTTTAGTGCACTGGTGAAATTTTGCAGGGATTTTTTTCTTCTCTAGTAGCCTCATGCTATGCATTTGGTCCCATCATCACCATGATCATCTTGGTAGATACAGTGATCCTGCACTCTGCTTTTAGGTTCCACATCCATAGATTAAACCAACTGTGGATCAGAAATTCTCAGGAGAAAATTGTGTCTGTACTAAGTATGAACAGAACTTTCTTGCCATTATTTTTTTAAATTTTATTTATTTATTTTTTATTTTATGTGTATTCATGTATTGCCTGCATGTAGGTAAGTGCACCTGTGTCGTGCAATCCCTGTGGAGGTCAGAAGAGGCTGTCAGATCCCCTGGGACTGGAGTTACAGATAGTTGTTAGCTGCCATGTGGGTGCTGGGATTCGAATCTGGGTCTTCTACAAGAACAACCAGTGTTCTTAACCACTGAGCCGTCTCTCTAAACAATTTATGGCAACTATTTACATGGCATTTACATTGTATGAAGTGTTATAAATAACTTACAGTTGATTAGGAGAGAGTGCGCCTAGGTTAAATGCAAATACTGTGGCCTTTCATGTAAAGGACTTGAGCATCCACGACCCACAGTACTGAGGGATGACTGTCACATCTGAGCATCTTTCAAGGGTACCAAAGTGTCTTGGTGTTTCATGTTGCTGTAGAAGCTGGGGTTTCAAGGAGACAGAGTACCTAAGGGTGTTCCCTAACCTGGTACAGCAGCTGCTATGATACCCTTGATATTTGTGTACAAGATCAAATCTCATTAGGGGGCATTGCCTTGTTATTGTAAGTGGAAGGTGTCATCCAAAGGTTTGGATGGTTATTTGGGGTGGTCTCAGAGCTACCCTGGCCTCCTGGGGTTCTCAAAACTCAGTTGATCCTAGACGAGGCCAGAACCTCAGAATCTTTTTTTTTTTTTCTTTCTTTCTTTCTTTTTTTGAGACAGGGTCTTACTATGCAGTCCTGACTGGCCTGGAACTCAGGCTGGCCTTGAACTCCTGGAGATTGCCTGCCTCTGCCTATCAAGTGCTGGGATTAAAGGTATAGACCACCATGCCCAGCCAGATTCTTATTTGTTTATTTTTGTCTTTTGGTCTTTTTGAGACAGGGTCTCCCTGTGGCTCAAGCTGTCCTGGAACTCACTATGTAGACCAGGCTGGCCTTGAACTCACAGAGATTCACTTGCCTCTGCCTCCCAAGTTCTGGACTACAGGCGTGTGCCACCATGCCCAGCCAGATTCTTATTTTTAAAATTACATTTACAGTGTGTGTGTGTGTGTGTGTGTGAGCGCACACATGCGCCTGTGTTGTGTGCTCATGTGGAAGTCAGAGAATAACATTTGAGAGTCAGTTCTCTCCTACCATGTGGTTACCTGGGGTTCAAACTCAGTCCATCAGCCTTGATAGCAAACATCTTTACCTGCTGAGCCATTGCTGGCCCATTACAAAATTTTTTTTAATTACATTTATTTATTGGGGGGGGTGCAATGGCATATGTATGGAAGTCAGAGGATAACTTAAGGGAGTTGGTTCTTTTCTCCTGCCATGTGGTTCAGAGGATGAAACTCAGGTCAGGCTTGGTAGCAAGCACCTTTAACTGTTGAGTCATCTCACAGTCCCACTTTTTTTTTGTTATTTTATTTTTTTTTCTTTCTTGTGATAGTGGGTATTGAACTCAGGGCCTTTTTGAATGCTGAACAAGTGAACAAGTACTCTATCACTAGAACTCCAGATTCTTTTTGATCCAACTTGTGTTTGATCCAGACTGCCTGACCAGAAGTGACCCAGGGCCAGGGACTGGGCCTTGGGCCACAATAATTGTGGGAACCTGTTCCCCTCCAGCACTTATTTTTCTGGCATTTGTTGGAATGCATCCCACTCATCTGACAGTCTGTCCTTAGGACAGGGTGATTCTGTGATCCTTGAATTTTGGGTTATTTCATTTGTACCAGTTTTTCCTGGAAGTCTTCCCAATGATGTGACCTTTTAAAACCTTCCTGTCCTTTCTTGCTTCTCTGATGTTTGCACTCTGTTTTTCTGTCTGCAGAGTCTCCCCATCAGATGCCGACTCTACAGTCAGCGAGGAGTCCAGCGAGAGGGATGTGGGCGATAAGCCACCAGGCACAGCCCAGGAGGGCAAGGCCCACAGAGCCCCGCAGAGCGGTCTGTCACTGTCCTTGTTCCCCATGTTCAAAGTTGGCATGATCAAATTCCCATAGGCCAGGGTTTTACCCTACTTCAAATGCAAAACCTTTTTAAAAAAATTTAATGTGTTGCCCACAAAAAGCATGGTGGTACATGCCTTTAATCCCAGCACTCAGCAGGCAAAAGCAGAGGCAGACAGATTTCTGTGAGTTCAAGGCCAGCCTCATCTACATAGCAAGTTCCAGGCCAGCTTGAGGCTACAGGAAGATCCTGTCTCAAAAAAGACCAAAAAAGAAATTTAATGTGTATGCGTGTTTTGCCTGCATGCATATAACTGTATCACATTTATGCAATGCCTGAGGAGGCCAGAAGAGGGTGTCAAGTCTCCTGGGCCTGAAGATTTAAGTCACAGACGGTTGTTAACTACCATGCGGGTGCTAGGAACCAAACCCAGGTCCTCAGTAAGAGTAGCCAGTGTTCTTAACTGCTGAGCTGTCTCTCCATGTGATGAGTTTCTCAGTCTTGATTGTCACTTTTGAATGTTGTATTGGTGTCTGTTTCAAGGCAGGAACTGGGGTAGAGGTTAGGGTTCACCAAGTTGCATCTTAAGCTAGTGATCATGATTCTTTCTAATTTAGTATGCAAGCAGATTTCCTGCCTGAAGGACAAAGAGAAATTGAATGGTAACTATAATCCTAAAACTACCTTCAGCATACTTTTTTAGGAACCCATTTAAGGTTGTTGCAACTCTCACTGTTGGGATGATGCTTTGATCCTGTTTCCAGATCATTTTCCCAGCAAGTTATTGAGTATAATCAGATGGCTTAGCATCTTTGCACTGGGAGACACATAGAGCTTTGCCGGCCAAGCATGAAATGAACTTCACTCCGATTGGAAGGGGCCTTGCTTGCAACTTATACCCCTAAAAAACTGTACCACAAGCCTTCCTTGACTTGGGAACTGTTTTTGGAGTGATGGAAAGGTGTCTTGGTTGTATTTTATTTTAGTCTTTTTAAAAAATTGGTTTACTTTTATTTTAGGTGTATGAGTGTTTTGCTTGTATCTATGTATGTACCCATGTAGTGCAATGCCTGCACAGGCCAGAAGAGTGTGTTAGATCCCCTGGCACTGGAGTTTCAGATAGTTGTTAACCACCATGTGAATGCTGGGAACCAAACCTGGATCCTCTGGAAGAGCAACCAGTGCTCTTCACTGCTGAGCCATCTCTCTAGCCCTTCATTTGTTTTTTTGGAGATAGAGTCCTCATGTGGCCCAGCTTGGCCTCAAACTCCTCATCCTCTTATTTCTGCTTCCTGACTGGTAGCATTACAGGTATGCTCTGTGATGCCTGTCTGGTAGTTTGGTTTCATTTTATTTTTATACTTAGTTATTTTTTACTTTATTATTTATTTATTTAATTTGTTGTGTGTGTGTTTGTCTGAGTACTAGTGTGCACAGTGTACATGTGGAAGTCAAAGGGAAACTTACAGGAATCAGTGCTTTCCATCATGTGGGTTCTGGGGATTGAACTCAGGTCCTTAGCCTTGGTGGCAGGCACCTTTACTCATTGAGCCATCTTGCTGTCCTGGCTTCCCAGTAGCTTCGTTATACTTCAATAGATTCTGTTAAATGAATGTGCTCTTGTTGAATTGACTGGGGTTTTATTTATATCTCAGGATTGTGTTGTAGCAATAATGTTCCCTTATGCAACAAAAGGGAAAGTTCAGGATATTGATCTAATAGTAATTTTTAATACTTTATTTTATTACTATTTTTATGTCAATGAATATTTTGTGTCCATATATATAAGTATGCCTGTGTATGCAGTGCCCACAGAGACCAGAGAGGGTGTCGGATCCCCTGGAACTGAAGTTACAGATGGTTGTTAGCCACCATGTGGGTGCTAAGAACTGAACCCTGGTCCTCTATAAGAGCAGTCTGTGCTCTTAACCACTGAGCCATCTCTCTACCCCCTTACTAGTAATTCTTATACTTACTCTTTTAGATTACAAATTTCTCTGTGTGCCAGACATGATGGTGCACACCTTTAGTCCCAGCACTTGGGAGGCAGAAGCAGGTGGATCTCTGTGAGTTCAAGGCCAATCTGGTCTCCATAGGGAATCCAGGCCAGATGTGACTACAGGGGAGACCCTATCTTAAAAAGACCAAAAAAAAAAAAAAAAAAAAAACCACAAAAAAACCAAACCAGATTTCTCTTCGTGAGATTTCAGCACAGACTCACTGAATGTTATTCTAGAAATGAAGAGACTGTGGACCAAAGCCCAAGCAAGGGCCTCCTGTGCCCCTGACACACCTGTGACCTTGTAGGTCCCCTGTGCTCCTGTTACCCATCCTTGCCATCCTCCTGGTTCTCTTGTAATCTTAAGGAAATATCCCCTTAGACTAAGGGAAAAGTTTTTTAGGATCTAGTTTCGCAGACTCTTAAAACTTATTTGGCACCGTGGTAACAGGTGCTGTGTTTCAGATAGGCAGGATTAAAATTGAATTTCAATCCTGGGAAAGAAATATTTGAAAAGAAAGAAAAAAAAAAGAAAAGAAGCCTGGCTTTTCTCAATTTCTGTTGATTGCTTGTCTGATGAAATCTTGCTGTTGGTTAGTGCCTGCCCTTTCCTCCTTCTGATAGTACCGTACCTACTGGGTTCTATAGGAGAACAACCACCAGACACTCATGTCAGCATGTTTTCAGAATGCAGGCAGTGCGCATTTCAGCCGAGGGGCTGAGAGCTGCCAGAGCTCTGTGGAAGCAGGCGCTCAGGTGCTGCTCTGCTACCATGGTCAGAGTAATGCCAAAAGCTGTGCATTTTATGGCTGTGTTTAGAAAGACCATTTTCATACTACAGATAGAAACTTGCTTTTAAAGCTCTTAAAAAGTTTTTCTTTATTTTTTAATGTGCACGAATGTCTTACCTGTGTGCAAGTGCATCCATGCATACAATGCCCACAGAGGCCAGAAGGGGGTGTCAGATGGTTCTGGGAACTTAATTTGTGTCCTCTTCAAGAGCAGCCTGTGCTCTCCCTGTAGCCCCAGCTGTCCTGGAACTCACTATGTAGACCAGGCTGGCCTTGACCTCATAGAGATCCGCCTGCCTCTGCCTCCCAAGTGCTGGGACTACAGGCGTGCGCCACCATGCCCAGCGACCCCAGCCCTTTTTAAAATTATTTTATTTTTTATTAGGGTAGCAGCTTCCATGTAGCCCAGGCTGGATTTCAAACCAGCAGCCCTCTCCTGGGTGCTGGGATCACAAGTGTACACCACTGTGCCTGCCTTGAGTTTCTTATAATTGACTTCAAAGTCCTTTTTTTCTTCTGAGTGTCATGTGAGCAGAGGAGGGAGGTGTTGAGAACCGCCCAGAGCCCTTTTCTTTGTTGCTTTTGGACTAGTGTTCTTTCTCATCACTACATGGGGCACAGCCTTGGCAAGGCTCTCACTGACTGTCCAAAGTCATCTGGCATTTTAAAGCTACCCCTCAGTATGGAAGCTTAGAGAAGACACTCTTTGTCTTTGGGTAAATTGGGGCTTGTGCTTTCTTCCCTGCCCCCTCTTCCTGGAAGGTGATGAGACTGCCCTGCAACACTTACATCCATCTCTGAGACTGTCAGGGGTTCCTGACTCCCAGACACTGTGTTCACAGTCATTACAGTTGAGATGAGGTACATTTCTTCCCACTTGTCATTCCCTAAAGGGTTTGTAAAAAGGGGGGGGCTTCCTTGAGCAAGAACAGCTGTGCTCAGGATGTCATGTGCTGTCCTGCCTAACTCCTTGTCCTCGGGAATATACCAAGTTAGAACAGGACGGCCAAGTGCTTTGTGTGCTCCTTAGGGTGCATGTGTGTGAGTGTGTGATTCTTACGTAGTTAGAACTTCCTCATTCTGAATTCCATAAACTCCACATTCTAGGATTTCACATGAGAACTTAGCTGACGATTGCTTGGCCCCTGCTGAAAACTTTGCCAGGCACATTCAGGGTGTCAGCCAGATCAACTACATACAGCACCGAAGTTTTTCAGGTCATTTTGGAGTGCTCATTAGACACAGTTCTCCCCATCTCACTAAGTCAATTTCCTGAGGCCTTTGGAAGAAAAAATTTTGTAAACTGAGTGCAAGCGACTGCTGTTAGCTAGGCATCATTCAGGGTGCTCTCTGAGTGCCTGGGATGTGCTCGGTGCTGGAGAAGTGATGAGATGAGGGAGACAGATCCGTGATCATTGCCTCTCGGGGTGTGGCTGCGGCTCACTGGTGTTAGGAAGTTTATCTGTAGATGATGACATATTTCTTTAAACATTCTTCCATTAAAGCATTTCAGTAATGCTCTTTCCTTTGCTGTTGTACGTGGTTGACATTGTTCTGTTTAATCAAATATTGTCTCCCGTTTTGGGTCTTACATAGTAGAAATTAAATTTTTTCTTCCATTTTAACATTTTTTTGGGGGTCTTTTTGAGACAGAGTCTCCCTGTAGCCCCAGCTGTCCTGGAACTCACTATGTAGACCAGGCTGGCCTTGAACTCACAGAGATCCGCCTGCCTCTTGTCTCCCAAGTGCTGGGTTTGAAGGCATGTGCCACCATGCCTGGCTATTTATTATAATGTTTATATTTAATGATTGCAATATACTTTAATATATGTATTACCATATGAATACTCATATCACATAATTATGTGAGAACACTTAAAATCTACTGTCAACTATTTAAAATTTTTTACAGTTATTCAGGGCGAGTGTGTGCGTCTGTGTGTGCATGTGTGTGCGCGTGCGCATATTTACTGCACTACACATGTGAAGGTCAGAGGACAACTTTCAGGAATTGGTTCTCTCCACCAAGGGGGTCCTAGGAATCAAACTCAGGTTGTTAGGCTTAGCTGTAAGCTTCTTTACCTGCCAAGCCATCTTGCTAGCTCTTTCTTGGCTATTTGAAAATAGATACTATTAATTATAGTGTTCCAGTATACAATAGATTTCTTGACTGTACAGTGTAATTTCTTCCTTCCTTCCTTTTTTTTTGAGACAGGGTCTCCTTGTAGCCCCAGCTGGTGGCCTTGATCTCACAGAGATCTGCCAGCCTCTACCTCCTGAGTACTGGGCTACAGTACTCACGAGTGTACTACCACATCTGACAAAGAGTTGAATTTTTTTGGAGGGGGGCTGTTTATCAAACAGGGTCTGTGTAGCCCCAGCTGTCCTGAAACACACTATGCATACCAGACTGGCCTCAATCTCACAGTGATCCACCAGCCTCTGCTGGGATTAAAGGGCTGGAACCATCACACCTAGCTGTACAGTCTGATTTCTGTCATTGCTTTTAAAAAGTAACACTGGAAGAAAAAATGAATTTTAATCTAAAGTCCTTACTTTTGACCTAAGGCAGGACTCACCCAGCATTAATTTCTGTGCAACCATTGTGCACCTTGGTCATTATTATTTCCTAGGTAGTTTTAAAAATGTTGTGCAGTGTATAAAATACTATATATGAAGCTGGACGTGGTGCCGCACACCTTTAATTCCAGCACTCAGGAGGAAGAAGGAAGGCAGATCTCTTTGAGTTCAAGGCCAGCCTGGTCTACATAGTGAGTTCCAGGCCAGCTGGAGCTACAGGGAGACCCTGCCTCAAAAAGACCAAAAGAAAAAAGAAAAAAAAAGTCAATAAAATAATATATATGACAGTTTAGTGTACGATTTCAAAACATTTTCCAGGCATTTTGAAGGGCTTGGTGCTAGCCAGTACGGGAATTGGGGTTTTCTCTACTTTCCTGAATTTACCTCTCAGCTCTGCAGAGAAGCCTGGGCATTCCCTGCCTCACAGGCTGCAGCTAGTGAATGACCAGGTGAAGATCTGTGACCGCAGTGGGTGGAAGGTGAGCAGGAGCCCAGTCACAGACTGCATCTCAGATGGGATCCAGGTAGAGATGATGGCACAGAGGGAGGACCTGGCCCCCACCCGTTATAGTCAACGGCTGTGGGAGCTCTCTATATGGGGAGAGGGATCCGACCCCATCAGGAGCTTAATGTGCTAACCTTTGTGACTTTTTGCTATTCCCTTTGAAGTTCAGATCAGCTAGCCAGGCTGTCAGGCAAAGCTAATCGTGCATGTCTTCTTGGGCCTTGAGGCTGCAGCATCAGTAGCTGTCCTGGGTGAATGGGGGTGCCCCTGTCTGTGCAGTGCAGATCATCGGCTCCCTCTAGATCTGGGGCAGGGACAGAAAGCCCAGAGTAGCAGAGTCCAGGCAGTGTCTTCTTGCTGGCAGACACCACTTATTTGGGGTTATTTACGTCATTTCCAATCACTTGGGATAACATGAATGCCATTCAAATCAAGAGAAATTACAAAACCTTCCATATCACTGATGTGCATTCTGTAGAGAAAATAAATACCAGTCACTGTTTCCTGGTGCTTTGCCAACTCCAGATGTTTTTTTATAATCTGGAGAAACACCACATTTCTCATTTTCAATTGGGATTTCAAACCTCTGGCTTTGCTTGAAAACAAGTTTCTACCTGCTCTTACCCCTTGGTACAGCCATTTATTTTAAAACAGTGTCTGGGTATACATAAAATTCTGCTAGAGAGAAAGCATCAGTTGACCTTGACAGCTAGCTTTCTCTTCCTCTTTCTTACTCTCTTTTTGTCTGTTTGTTTTGACAGGGACTTACTATGTAGCCCTGCAGCTCCCTAGGTAGACCAGGCTGGCCTCAAACTCACAGTAGTCCACCTGTCTCTGCCTCCCAAGTACTGAGATAAAAGGTGTGTGCCACCATTCCTGGCTTGTGCATTTTTTAAGTGTTTAAATTTTTTCTTTTTCATAGGTTTTTAAAAACATTGCAGTAAAATATGCATAACTTAAAAATTTTCCCTTTTAACCATTTGAAGTATTCTCTTTGAAGTGGGAAGTGATTCCTTCTAATAGCTTGCTTTTCTTCTGCTTCTTCAGCTTTTTTTTCTACAGCAGAAGTGCAAGGGAGAAGTAGTCACTGCTAACCAGTACCCACCAGAAGCAGTCACTGCTAACCAGTACCCACCAGATACAGTCACTGCTAACCAGTACCCACCAGAAGCAGTCACTGCTAACCAGTACCCACCAGATGCAGTCACTGCTAACCAGTACCCACCAGATGCAGTCACTGCTAACCAGTACCCACCAGATGCAGTCACTGCTAACCAGTACCCACCAGATGCAGTCACTGCTAACCAGTACCCACCAGATGCAGTCACTGCTAACCAGTACCCACCAGATGCAGTCACTGCTAACCAGTACCCACCAGATGCAGTCACTGCTAACCAGTACCCACCAGATGCAGTCACTGCTAACCAGTACCCACCAGATGCAGTCACTGCTAACCAGTACCCACCAGATGCAGTCACTGCTAACCAGTACCCACCAGATGCAGTCACTGCTAACCAGTACCCACCAGATGCAGTCACTGCTAACCAGTACCCACCAGATGCAGTCACTGCTAACCAGTACCCACCAGATGCAGTCACTGCTAACCAGTACCCACCAGATGCAGTCACTGCTAACCAGTACCCACCAGATGCAGTCACTGCTAACCAGTACCCACCAGATGCAGTCACTGCTAACCAGTACCCACCAGATGCAGTCACTGCTAACCAGTACCCACCAGATGCAGTCACTGCTAACCAGTACCCACCAGATGCAGTCACTGCTAACCAGTACCCACCAGATGCAGTCACTGCTAACCAGTACCCACCAGATGCAGTCACTGCTAACCAGTACCCACCAGATGCAGTCACTGCTAACCAGTACCCACCAGATGCAGTCACTGCTAACTTGTTTTTTTCTGAGTGCATTCAGTCCTTCATATTCATGGTGTCTGCACTCAACCAACAAATGTGATCAAAAGAAATTTTAAGGAACTAGAGAGATGGCTCAGAGGTTAAGCACACCACTGCTCTTGCAGAGGACCCAGGTTCAGTTCAGTTCAGTTCCCAACACCCAGATGGTGACTTACAACTGTCTATAACACCAATTCCAGGGGTTCTGACACCCTCTTCTGGCCTCCACAGGGCACTGCACGCATATGATGCACATCATTCATGCCAGCAAAATACTCATATACATTAAAAAGTCTTTAATTTTTTTTGTGTGTGTCTTTTTGAAGCAAGGTCTCCCTGTAGCCCCAGCTGTCCTGGAACTCTCTATGTAGACCAGGCTAGCCTTGAACTCACAGAGATCCACCTGCCTCTGCCTCCTGCGTGCTTGTTTTAAAAGCATGCACCACCACACCTGGCTTAGTGTGTATTCATTGTATACAGTGATGGTTTTTATATGGACAT